>NC_134880.1:34476303-34541303 GCF_041734735.1 Babylonia areolata
CCAGCCTTGCCAGTTCGAGTCAATATTTTATTCATTTTACAAAGAATCTAATATACAGTGGATACCTGCCAGATTCGCCATATATCATCGTGTTTGATGAACATCAGAAAGCGTTTGATTGCAAAAATATGTACCTTTTTCCATTAGGTTGTTAGTTGAAAGTCCCGATATATATTTCACCTCCACAGTTAAAGAACCGTTTAATTCATGTGTCGAAGAGTTTCCAGAAAAGATGCACATCACCTGAACGTATTCTTCTGAGGGATTTATAATGTGGTCACACCTTCTTTTCCCTATATATTCGTTTCATCCCAAGCAGACACAGCTCGATTTTGTTGTAAATAGCATTCTTAAATACTTTTATGGATTGGTTACTTTTATTTCCCTATTCTCAAATAACAATTTAATTAAGCCAAGAGAAGACCTCCTTTGCGGACAGCTCTAACCTTGGTCTTATCGTGATTTATCTCGTTCTTGTTTAAGGGCATTTTATTGATTTTGTAACTTCTTGGGTGTATTACACAAGAGAAGAACATCATCAGCAAGTAACATTAAAAAAAACTTTTGCTGCCTCAGGTATTATCTGGATTCCATGTCTACCCTTCTTTGACAATTCAACGGCCACTTCATTAATGAAAAATGAAAACAACTGAGGACTTAACAGGCAGCCTTGTTTTACACCTCGTGGGCATTTTTTAAAAAGTCAGAATAATCGCCTTCGTCACGAAGACATACAAACGCAGAATCGTAGATGCGTCTAAGGGCCATGCACAACTTTCCATTTACCCCAGATTTTATGATAGT
Source organism: Babylonia areolata (assembly GCF_041734735.1). NCBI lineage: Eukaryota > Metazoa > Mollusca > Gastropoda > Neogastropoda > Buccinidae > Babylonia > Babylonia areolata. The sequence goes on from NC_134880.1 coordinate 34,477,108, forward strand.
ACTCCACAAAATATTTCTGTTCACAGGAACGAACGTTTTTGAAGTCTACGAATGTTACGTACAGCTTAGTCTTGCGTAAGAAATGACTTTGGACCAGAACATACAGAGTGTTGAATGGTCGTCAGTACTATCACCTGTTCCGAAGCCCGCCTGTTCTTTTTTTTCACCTATTTCTGCTCATTTTTTAATCTTCCATTCAAAATGTGTGTACACATTACTGTTCTTGTCAAAGACACTCTTCTGTAGTTGGCTGTGTTGATTGTGTCTCCCTTTTTTATGAATAGGCACAATAATGGATTTTGCCCTGTCCAGCGGAAATGTTCAAGTTTCAAATGATTGATTAGGGTAACTAGGAATTTCACAACAGAATTGTTTGCATTTTTTAACATTTCACTAACGATATAATGTGGACCGGTACTTTTACCAGCTTTCAGATTATTGTTATATACTTGTAATGACTTTCTGTTGTATCTACCTCCTCTTCTATCATTACTTTTTCTTAATCAGAATCATTATCAGCCACATTAAAAACGCTTGAAAGCGATCTTGTCACTGTTCGGAGCTAATGTCATCATTAGTGCCTGCTTTCCGGTAACTATCTTATTATTGACCAGAATAGCTTTGGATCATTAATGTCATTTCTTAATTTTTAAACCTGTCTTCTTCAAACGCTCAATTTGGGGGGCTTTCTTTGTTTTGTTTTGTTTGCTTGTTTTTATTGTTGTTTTTTTGCTTAACATGTTCCTTCATCTCCTTGACATAATCTTTTGGCTGTTTGTCTATAGGAGTTTTCTCTGATGACTGCATTCGATATCAAACCAGTCATTAAATTCTTTCTTATTTTTTTCCATATCTTTCTAATCATACAAGCAGCTGCTCCGCATAAACAGTTTGTGAACAGTTTAACTTTTTTTTCTCTCTCTCCCAAGCTCATTTCATATATCATATTTAATTAATACAGAGCACATATTTAATTAATACATTGCATTTACTGTTAATCTGTTTTATCAGTTTAGTACTACGGGCAGGTGCCATGAATGTAAACAATCACCAATGTGTAGATTACACTCCAAGTAATTATCAAGATTTTAGAGAGCAATCGATACCGCTGCTGTCATGTGGCGACACAAAAATAAATTCGCCTCCTTTGTCACTGCTGCAATGTCCACTCACTGTAAACAAATCAAGCATAAAAGCAAGACTGAGCAAGGATCTACCCAGCTTGTCAATGACAACGTCTCTGGAGTTGCGTGTAGATCTTTCTTCATGACTCTCTTCGATGTCAAAACGTGGTGCAAAGTTCATAAAACTCTCTTCTTTTGTCTGTTTACACCCCTTGCTTGCATGTAGGTCAGCACACAGCAGAACAGACACATAGAGTGTTTCCACTTGTTGTGTCGAATTTTCTTCCAAATTATGAATGACATGTAGCTCAGTGCGCTCATTTAGTGGTGATCTTTCTGGGACAATTTGACCAGCAGTTAACACAATATTTTTAGCAACAGCAAACACACTTTTATCTGTTTGGACAGCTGCTGTTTTTTTTTTCAGTCTATTTTAAGCTCCTTTATGTTATGTTCTATTCATGTCCTTACCATCATAGAACTTCCGAATTTCTCCCGTGATGGGATAACATAATTGTAGGAGTAATGCATTTAGCGTATTCTGTGAAAATGCCACTGAAATCGAATTTAGAGTCAGTATAATAATGTTTCCGTTAAGCAGATGAAATCAAACGAGCTAACTTAATTGATAAAGGATATATCATTTTATTTACTGAGCAGATTTTCTACATCGTAGTTCGAAAAGGTCAGGCCCGTCCTGTTTTTCCTTTCCCGCCGCACTGTCCTGCTGTTGTCTCAGGCACCAGTGGGAATTTTGCTGGTGTGTGGCCCCGTCAGTCTGCTCGCCGTGGGAGCATTGTGTGTAGTCCATGTGCTGTTGGTGTGTGGCCCCGTCAGTCTGCTCGCCGTGGGAGCATTGTGTGTAGTCCATGTGCTGTTGGTGTGTGGGCCCCGTCAGTCTGCTCGCCGTGGGAGCATTGTGTGTAGTCCATGTGCTGTTGGTGTGTGGGCCCCGTCAGTCTGCTCGCCGTGGGAGCAGTGTGTGTAGTCCATGTGCTGTTGGTGTGTGGCCCCGTCAGTCTGCTCGCCGTGGGAGCATTGTGTGTAGTCCATGTGCTGTTGGTGTGTGGCTCCTCATGCCTCCTTGCTGTGTGGTCAGAGAGAGAGAGAGAGAGAGAGAGTCCTGCTTTACGAATTGGTGTAATGTCTGAAAGGAAGAGAGAGAGAGAGAAATGGTTGGTTGATATGTTATGAAATGGTGTAATATTGTAAAGATGGTTAATGTAGTGGACAAAATGACATAAATATATTTGAATACTTCATCAATTCATCCATTTTAGATAACAGACCCCTTTTTTTTTACAATAACCTGTCCAGCCACAGTTTGTTTTAGTTCTTCATTCATTCATCCATAAATAACTTCAGTCATACTAACATGCTTTCCTTATCCCAGTAATGTATCAGTCTATTCCTTTCTTCGAGTTCTTTTCACTTCCCCATTCTTTCACCCAGTTCAAGTTTCGAGAAGACGTCAAAGCGTGCAGACTGATCCATATACGCAACGCCACATTTGCGGGGGGAAAAGGGGCGTGGTGTGGTTATGTCTGACCTGTGCCCTAGGCGATTGTGAGTACGAGTTAAACGACCTGTTGGCTGACGTCCATGAAGTCGAGTTGTTCAGGGCTGGGGTCATGGTTCAGTGAAGGTCGAGTTGTTCAGGGCTGGGGTCATGGTTCAGTGAAGGTCGAGTTGTTCAGGGCTGGGGTCATGGTTCAGTGAAGGTCGAGTTGTTCAGGGCTAGGGTCATGGTTCAGTGAAGGTCGATTTGTTCAGGGCTGGGGTCATGGTTCAGTGAAGGTCGAGTTGTTCAGGGCTGGGGTCATGGTTCAGTGAAGGTCGAGTTGTTCAGGGCTGGGGTCATAGTTCAGTGAAGGTCGAGTTGTTCAGGGCTAGGGTCATGGTTCAGTGAAGGCAATGTTGCTAGAGGGAGTGAGTCCTGGATGTCTGTCCGGGTGGGAGGTCCGTCTGGCGCTACATGGGGGAATCCTGGCAATGCGCATGTCTGGCCTTGAGATTTCTATTCATTTCCAGCAAAGAGACTGGCTCAGCATTATATATATATATATATATATATATATATATATATATATATATATATACCACCAACCTATCCTTTCACATGTTGATTTCAGTTACTGGTCCAGTCGTACATTTTGGCATGGTGTTGTGACTTTTGGCAAGGCGCTTTACTCTGTTTTTCCTCACTCCACCCAGCTGTGTCCCTGACTGGGGCTGGAGGTTAAAGTGGCCTGATGAGAGGATTAGGCCCCGCCTTCCGATACCCAGCCCCAGACACACTAAATATGAACTCATTTCCCCTGAGGTCGTAAAAATCTACGACATTTAACTTCCAACCTTTATATGACCGACAGAATCGTTAATTCCTGTAGTTTTTAATTTGCATCTGCTCACTGATCTATCTATCTCTGTATCTCTATATCTATCTGTCTATCTGTCTATTTATCTATCTGTCTATCTGTCTGTCTGTCTTCATATCTATTTGTCATTTCATTTTGTCATTCTTTGTCCATCCACACGTCACCATGTTTTACTAACCACGTCACTCATACCTCCACCCTATCCCATCTCTCATTCGCCCTCTCTTCTCCTTACCTCTCTCCATCTCTCTCTCTCTCTCCCTCTCTCCCTCTCTGTCTGTCTGTCTGTCTGTCTGTCTCTCTCTCTCTCTCTCTCTCTCTCTCTCTCTCTCTCTCTCTTCATATTCAGAATAGTGAAAGATTTATTTTCTATAAGAATTTTTGCAGTGTGTCTGATCTGAAACCTTACTTAGTGTTGAATATGGATAGACATTTAAAATATATGACAACAAGATTTAGATTTGGCATTACAGAATTAGCGGTCCATCATTACAGATACAGAACATGTAACGACAGTGATCTGACCTGTCCATTATGTAAGGAATCACAAGAAAATGAGATACACTTTGTTCTTTGCTGTCCAGTTTTAAGGAACATTCGAGAGGAGTTTATTCAGCCTAAATATTATAGTAAACCTACGTTGTTTAAATTGAACTTATTGATGTCATCTACTTCCCCTGAAGTTGTTCGCAAATTTTCACTATTTCTATACAAAGCTTTCAAATTCAGAGAAATGGCTACTTCGTGAAAATGCTGTATGTATTCTTTTTTTCTTTTTTTTTTTTTCTTTTTTTTTATTGTCCTACACATTGAACTGTAATGCTGGTATATTTTTGTTTGACTGTGTTTATTGATGCTCACAGTGTCGTGATGTATTGTTTGTAAAATAATGTTCACATTCCCCTTCATAAGGGGCCTAGGCCTATACATGAATAAACCATCTTGAATCTTGAATCTTGAATCTCTCTCTCTCTCTCTCTCTCTCTCCTGTCTGTCTTTCTGTCTCTCTCTCTTTCCTCTCCTCTGATCTCCTTCACTCTCTCCCTGACTCTTCCTCACCCCCCCCCCTTCCTTCTTCCCCTTTCATTTCTCCTTCCCTTCCCTTCTCCTCCCCCTCTCCCCTTACCACCCCCTCGCCTCATCTCTCTGTGTCTCCACACACACTCTCTCCTCTCTCTGTCTCTGTCTCTTCCCACCCACACAGCCATCTCCCTGGAGGGCAAGGAGTTCGTGGAGTCCGGCGACCGCATCCGCCTGGTGTGCAACTCCACGGAGGGCTCCCGGGTACCGGAGGACGTGGATTGGTTCAAGAACGGAGACAAGATCAGCTCGGAGCAGTTCCCGCACGTGCTGATGACCAAGTTCCGCGCAAAGGAGAGCCACTCGCTCATCTCGGAGCTGATCATCGAGCGGGCCAAGAGCCGGGATTCGGGCACCTACATCTGCCGGAGCTCCCTGGAGCAGATCGCCAGCCTGGAGGTCACCGTGCTTGTCGGTCAGTCTGTACACAGCTCGACGTCTGGAAAGCGTTCGCATGAAGTCGTCTGGAAAGCGTTGACTGAAGAGATAGAAAGCGTTTGCTACTGAACATCTAGAAAGCGTTGACTGAATATCTGACAAGCGTTTACTACAAGGACAAGGACAAAATGACAATGACAAATGTTTTATTGAGGATAAGCTAAAAGCTTCTTTACACCATTCACTCACACACGCATATACTGATATAGATGCATATGCACAGTATAATAAATGAATGACAAAACAGATCAAGAAAACTTTTACTGAACATGTAAAAGTTTTTACTGGAAATCTAGAAAGTGGTTAGTATTGAACATCTAGAAATAAATTATGAACATCTAGAAATCGTATTCTGAACATCTAGAAATCGCATACTGAACATCTAAAGCGTACACTATTGAACATTGTGAAAACATTTACAATTACACATCTCACACATAAACACATATACGTGCACACACTTCCTCAAACACAGGCATGCTTGCATACACGCGTGTGTACACATACATAGGCACATGCACACTATGACAAATAATCATGTGCAAGAACACATAGTTATACACATTGTTTATATACAGATATATATATAAATATGTATACATGTAGGGCCTATGTGTGCGTGTGTGTGTGCGTGCGTGTGTGTGTGTGTGTGTGTGTGAGTGTGTGAGGTGTACATGCGTGTGTGTAAAAAAAAGTTATTGGTGCAGTGTTCATATGTATACCTGTATGATTTTCTCTCTGTCTGTCTGTCTGTCTGTCTGTCTCTCCCCCCACCCCACCCCCACATATACACATATATATATATATATATATATAGAGAGAGAGAGAGAGAGAGAGAGAGAGAGATATGTGTGTGTGTGTGTGTGTGTGTGTGTGTGTGTGTGTGTGTGTGTGTTTCTCACTTTATATCAACCCATTTCTTTCTTTCCTTTCTGAAGCATGATTTGAAACAAACAAGAAATGGTTGGTAATAAGCATCCAAACGTTTGATTTATCCCAGAGACATAAGAGGAATTCGAACAGTTGTCTCGCCCGCTTTGGTTCAAAGAGCTTTCATCATGTTACCCATTGTTTTTTACTGATGAAACACGGCGTTTTGAAACTAATGTTTCGCGTAAATACACGTCATACATCCTTCCACGTTTTCAGTTCACCCCAAACTTAAGTTGTGTTTTCTACACGCGCTCTGAACTTTGGTAAAAAATAATCTTTATTTCAATGAATGTATTACTTTTTTTCTTTTTTTTCTTTTTTGTGTCTTCCACATTGTGAACCAAAATGACATTCGTCCCCCAATATTTCCCATGTGACATTCACCAAATCTTCTGTTCTCCATGTCTTCAATTGCACTTTTGTTTCAAGGAGGAAGGTGATAGAAGGTTAAGACGCTCAGCTGCCAATACAGAGAGTCCGTGAGGGTGTGGGTTCGAATCCCGCTCTCGCCCTTTCTACTAAGTTTGACAAGAAAATCACACGGAGCATCTAGTCTTTGGGATGAGACGATAAATAAGAAGCATGCACTCAAGGCCTGACAAGGTCGTTGGGCTGTACTGCAGTCAGGAATGTACCTTGCAGATGTGGTGTAGCGCGTATGGATTTGTCCGAACGCAGTGATGCCTCCTTGAGAAACTGAAACTGAAACTCGTTTACTTCAGTCTGCCACTAGGAGACGTTTAGTGTTAAGAACTTGTTATATATGTTTTTGTGTTTAGTGTTCGTAACTTTTATATAGATTATAGTGTGCATATAAGCCAAAATTATTATTGGCATCATAACATTTCACTTGGCATTTCCATGCTCAGTTACACTACTTTTGTAGCGTTCATGTATTTCTTTGACGGTATTACATTGCTATGAATCATCGTCGTCAGCATTTTATTTCTTCGCGTATTTTATCACCATCACCACTATCATCAAGGCACTGACAACTGACAGATCCATTAAGTGATGCACACATTGCTTCATGGCATGTTCCATTATCATTTGTTCTTGAACAGATTTTGTCTGTGTCGTGGTTGTTGTTTTTTTCTTTGTTTGGAAGGCCGTTAGTGGTATTGTGTTGTTTGTTTTGTTGTTGTTGCTGCTGCATCAGATCTCAGCAAATTTCTGCTCTCCTTTCAGCTGGATCAACCAACATCAAACGGGGTAAGTCGGCTGTCATTTTATAACGTTTACAATTGATTATTACATAGCTTGATAGTAAGTCTTTTTTTCTCTGTCTGTCCTCTCTCTCTCTCTCTCTCTCTCTCTCTATCTATATCTCTCTCTATCTATCTATCTATCTCTATCTCTCTATCTCTCTCTATCTATCTATCTATCTATCTATCTATCTCTCTCTATATATATCTATCTCTCTATCTCTCTCACTCACACACACATACACGCACGCACGCACGCGTGCGCGCGTACACACACACACACACACACACACAAACACAGACTTTCACGCGCATACAGGCAGGCAGTCACACACAAACACACATTGAAACATACACCAGCATTCACACAGAGACGCTGAAGAGAGAGAGATGAAACACTGCACTGTCATCAATATACCGTCCTGCTGACATTTCAGTGCAAAAGAAAGCTGTTTCGTTCTTTGACCTGGAAGAAAGGCTTTTGAAAGCATTTTATTTGTAATTTATCTAGATTGTTTCATATCCCACCTCAAATTTCCGTGAAGAAAGTCACGAACTGTAATTCATTGATGCATCTCTCTCTCTCTCTCTCTCTCTCTCTCTCTCTCTCTCTCTCTCTCTCTCCTCTCTCTCTCTTTCACTCTCTCTCTCTCTCTCTCTGTTCAGTGTTCTCTCTCTCTCTCTTTCACTCTCCCTCTCCCTCTCTCTCTGTCTTTCCAAAAATCTGTCTTCAAAACTATATAAGTTAAGAAAAATGAAGAATTGTTTCAGCTTCTGTGCATGGACACAATTTTTTCAATCGTTTATTCAACCTGTTATTGACCTTGCTTCTACTCTTCGGGATTCGACCAGCAACGATCTGCTTTACCCGTTCGATAAGAATCCACAAAAGAGCTTTTAAGTTAACTATTAACAAATCAACATCTGTGACAGATTCTGACTATAAACGAGCAGACAAGGCTAGATTTTGTGTATAATAAAGGCCTCTTCATGCATAAATTATTCCATGGTGATGCTCCGTCTTCCTCAGTAAATGTGGTCAATTCTAATGGTTTTCGACACTCGCATAAAATTAATCGCCCCATCACAACCATTACTTTATGTAAATCAATTCTTACATATTCTGGAGATTGTTTATAGAATCTTTTAGTGATATACCCGAACATTTAAAAAGTGAACCGAACTTTGAAATAATAAAAGTTAACTTTCATTATTTCCTTATGAATCTTTCAGATTTGACACCGCTATATCCAAAGATGTACTGATGATGATTCAGTATTAATGAAACAGCTCTGCTTGCTCTCCTCCCATCTCTCTCTCTCTCTCTCTCTCTCTCTCTCTCTCTCTCTCTCCTCTCTTCTCTATCTCTCTCTCACTCTCTCTCTCCTCTCTCTCTCTCTCTCTCTCTCTCCTCCCATCTCTCTTTCTCTCTCCTCTCTCTCTCTTCTCTATCTCTCTCTCCTCTCTTTCCTCTATCTCTCTCTCTCCTCCCATCTCTCTCTCTCTCCTCTATCTCTCTCTCTCTCCTCTCTCTCTCTCTCTCTCTCTCTCTCTCTCTTCTATCTCTCTCTCTCCTCTATCTTTCTGTGTATGGAATATGACCTGTGGATGACTATTTCCATGGTCTTTTTTGTCTTTTGTATTTTTGTTGTTGTTGTTTTTGTTTTTGATTTTTGCCCAGAGGGCTGGATGTAAAAATGTAGTAATGCTTATTCCACTACACTCTTTGATTCGTTTGGTCTCTCTCTCTCTCTCTCTCTCTCTCTCATCTCTCTCTCTCCTCTCTCTCTCATACACACACACACACACACACACACACACACACACACACACACACACACACACACACACACACAGAGAGAGAGAGAGAGAGAGAGAGAGAGAGAGAGAGAACACTGAACACAATGATTTCAGTGGCTTAGGCCAAGAGCCCCAATAATGAAATATGTAAACAAAGTGCATTTCTGATAGAATTCAACTAAAAATATAACTGTCCGATATGGATTGTAAATACCAACACTAACTCTACTCTCAACTCGTACCCAGCCATGTCTCTAACCTCGAGATTTCCCACCCCTTACCTAAAATATTTACAACTTCTCAACCACAACCCTTCTCACATGAATATTATCCGCACATACAGGAGAAAGAAGAATGTTCTTTTTAAACTGGACGCCAAGCACACCGGCAATGGACATATAGCTTACAATACAATAACTGAAACGAATGAAAATTTTGGTCTTTTGGCCAAGGCTCAGAGAGACAGAGAGAGTGATGGATGAAACACAATCAGTGTACCATCTTGCTGACATTTCAGAACGAAACAAAATAGAAAACAACATTTGGTTTTTACAACAACAAAACAAAACAACGTAATTCGTAGCAATACCTTTGGAATGGCGCGTCAGCTCTCTGTGATTTATGGAAACACGAACACACCCAGTTTGCACCGAACACGAAGCATCACTGCCTCAACAGCATTTTTTTTCCATATTATTGTAGCCCTTTGCCAATACCCCTCACTTGTAAGGGAGTACTCGTGGGAATTGCGGCACTGGGAAGAATATCTTCGATCGTTTTGGAACGCCCACATGCAGACTAGATGAGATCATCTAGATATCGACCTTCCTGCTTCCTAGCTATTGTGTCGCTGTTAGATTCGGAATGGTTTTTGGAAACCTCTTTGAAACCTTAAGAAGAGTGCTTTGTGAACGTAGGCGTGGAGGCATGCATGCACAAACGCAGCACGATTGCACACAAGCACGAGCAGACGGATGCAACCACGCTTACACACACGCTCGTACACACAAACACGCGCGCGCGTGTATACATACACACACGCACGCAAGCACACACACACGAAAATCTTACCCTTTGTGTAAACCCATGAAGCTACCAACTTTTGATACTTGTGAAAACCTTACCCATGGTGGTGTTGTGTGTGTCCCAGGGTCCGGATCCTCACAGACCGCCCGCCCTCACCTGCACGGCGAGAACTGTGCCGTCACCTTCTCCGTCATCCTTGGCAACCGATGTGTTGTCATAGTGCTCATGGCCTTGACCTATATGTTGACCTTCAATTTGGTGACCACGTGATGTGAGATCGTCAATGTTCGCAGCTATTGGAGACCCGACGGTTTTGTGTTTTGTGTGTTGTTGTTTTTTAACTCGTGCTGACGTGACGTGACGATTCCGTGTCAGTGTCATCTTCGTTGTTGGGGAAAAAGCGACAAAAAGAAACGTGATTCACTTCAGCTGGTTCCCGTGCGCTGTCTGCTGCAAAGCCCATCAGATGTTATTTCTTCCAGGAGATTACACCTGACAGTCACGTTCGTTCGACTGAGGTGTGACCATCACGAATGAGTGAATAAGTGAAAGATAAGGACTGTACTCAAAATACTTCACAGGATAAAATATGTAAGAAAGAATGTGCTTAGGGCTAAAGCATATTGAGAAATTGTGTCTTCATCTCGTGATAATTTCGCGTACTGGCGAGTGGTACTGTTCAATGGCATCTAATCGAGTGGAAGAGAGAGGTGAATAGTAAACAGTTCAACCATAGACGAGTGAAACTGGAATCATGACATGGCTTTAAGATACACTTTGATAACCGCAAATTCTGTACGACGAGAAAGTGGTGGTACTTTCGATTTGATCCCATGGAATAAGAAGGTGCTGTAAATGGTACTGAAGGCGAACGGTATCAAAATGATGTCAGTGTCTTAAGCAGTTTTTGGTTGTTGTTGTTTTGTTTTTTTTTCTTCTTGGGGGCCGGGGGCGGGGGGGGGGGGGTTGGGGGGGGGGGAATGTGGGGTGGGGGGGGGGGGTACCTGGTGTTAGATGTGTTTAGTCAACAGCTGTAAGACTGTCATTGTGTGGAGGTCAGTAGTGCTTCTGGTTAAGTGACAGCCTGTCGGCGGACACTGAAACGATCAGGTCCCACAACATGTGTAAAACGTGTTTCTCTGTTGTATAACTGGGGATGTGTGTGTGTGTGTGTGTGTGTGTGTGTGTGTGTTTGCTGTTGGTGTAGCAACCAGCAGGGAAAGTACCTCATAACCTCAGAATGGGAGATGATAATTTATGTAATATTTGTGCTCTTCTTCCTGCCTGGACGTTGATCATATTCCGGACACTGTGCTAGGACAGGTGACTTGTTCAAGGGCTGCAACCTCCTGTGTGGGTTAGTCGCTGATGGGGGCTGTCGGTAGTGGTTGTTAAAGCTCATTTCCAATAAGCAGCCTGTGTATGTTTCTTTACGCGTGTGTGACAGAGACGCGCGTGCGTAGCGTGTATTTGTGTGTATGGGCATATGTGTGTGTGTGTGTGTGCGTGTGTGTGTGTGTGTGTGCGTGTGTGTGTGTGTGTGTGTGTGTGTGTGTGTGATGTTATCGGTGCAGCCTGAACCGATCATAGATTTACCCTCTGTCCCATGTCTTTTTAAGAAGAAGACTTTCTGGTTTTGTCTTGATTCCATGTGATAAATTTCTATTGTCAGTACCCCATCTCTTGTTCATTACTGATATTTTGATATTTCAGCCAAGTGAAATATAAATATAAATAAACACAAGCTATGAATATGACGAGGGGGAAAGGGGTACATTTCTAAAATCAACATTATTTATTGATGGTAAAGCAAAATGTTATCAAGCAAAACAATGTTAAACAATTGTGTGTGTTGTTGTTTTGGTTGACCTTTTTGTTGTTGTTATTGTTGTTGTTTTTTGAGGGGGTATGGCATGCGTTTTTGCCAGAAGTGAGTCTTCTAGGGCAGGACTAACAGTTGTACAGACAGACAGACCAGAATCATGCGCCAATCAGTGCTACAGATTTTGTTTGGCTTGTTTCAGTTTTATTTCCTAAATCGCAACAATCCGAATTTCACGTTCCTCCATTGTCACAGTCTGCATGCAAAAAAAGCGTTAGCACACAGTAGTAATATCACTGTTGCCTTTGGTTTTGTTCCCTGTCTGCTGACAGCTGTTTCTTTCGCGGTTTGGGGGCGGGGGCGGCGTCTTGGTTTTTTCCTTCTTTTTTATGAACGTACAACGTTGTCGCCATTGATGGAAAACTACTGTCGGGTGGTCACTTCTGTTGAAGCGAGCAGACACACCGCGCTGTGTCAGAAGGCAACGCCTTTTCACAGGAGGAGACTCTCAGCGAAAACATCACAAAGGGAAGGGCAGGTCACACCATCAAAGAGTAAGCCATCGAGCGTGCTGTTACGGTGGGGGGTGAACAAGCGGGAACTGCTGTCTTCGCTTTTACAAGTGGTGTGGATATACAGAATCCCTGTGTGAAGTTCGTATACCTCATTACGTTTGCAGATAGGTTCCTCGTAATTTCTTTCATGGAGAAGGTCCTTTTGGTTTTAAAGATTTTTTTTTTTTTTTTTTTTTTTTTTTGCTTCTCGCATTTTTTATATGGATATTTATGTGTTTTAATACACAGTCAGTCACAGCTTGTGCATAAGCTGTGGTGGAGACAAACCATGTTTGTCGCAGGAGAAAAACGATGGTCTGTTTCTCTCTCTCTTTCTCTCATTAGTTTGGAAATATCTGGATTACAGCTAAGTATGATTGTGTATGACTGTACGTGTACGCACACTTGATTGTGTGTGGTGTTATTTTCTGTATACGTGGGGCAGTATGCACAGTGAAGACCGAGGACGAACAACACTAGGTCTGGCGATCATCTGTCTACTTTGCGCCAAAAAATGTCATCTGAGTTCAAAGCATGAACGACCAAGCGTATCGAGGAAAACCGTTGCGCGCAGCGTAATATGTACAACATGACAATTCGAAAATTTAATTGTTGGTGATTTTGCCTTTTTGAAGCTGGTAAAGATTGTAGAAACTGGACCGACACGAATCAGTCTTGAAGAATCGGAGGTCATTTTTGACAACCCCAACCCTCACCCACTCCTCCCTTTTTCAGTCGATCGCCCCCCCCCCTCCCCCCCACCCACTCTGTCTGTCTGTTATGAATAATGATGCTCGTTATTATCATTAACGGATCGAACTTCAATGTGGCTCACAGACCCAGTATGACCTGATCAGATTTACGGTTAAAGTAGAGTGGATCCACTGCTATATTCACGAATCACAGTGTATTATGTTCATGCTCTGTGGCACATAACGCCGCCAGTTGTGTTTTCCACTGCTGCCTTTGCTGTTCTGTGTTAGCTGGCTTCCCCCAAGTATAACCGTACATCTTCAGTTATTTTTAACCGATCTACGCCGTGTCTTCCTCGCACTCATTTTCCACTTTGTATCCAGAGAAGGGTTACGTTTTGAAGCGTATCTGATGCCATTCATCGGACGTGTCCTGAGGCATCACAGCCTCATTCGACGAATGCAGTTATCTTTTGTTCTGTGGAAGTTTTCAGTCTTGGGGGCAAACAAAATTCGCAGTTGAAAGCACAAGCACGATGTCATTAATGGATCAAAATTTGTATAAGGACTTTTTTTTTAAAGTTCCCTGTTAATTTGCTGTCGTTTGAATTCGATTTAAAGAAGTATTTGGGGAATGTTTTCTTTGGTCTGGAGTTGACTGGTTAACCATGTATGTGTATTATGTAAGAGAACTACTTAATCAAAAGCATTTCTTTTTTCCAGTGGCTGTTCACGCCCTTACTGCCGTGGTATGGTGGCCTGTGCGGCTGATGGCGAGCATGGTTCATGTTCCACATACTGTAAACTAACTCATTTAGAATCCAGTTTTTCCACTCCGACAGAGCCGTCGAGACAGCCGGAAGCACAGAGTCTGTTGATGGAAGTTCCATCGTCCAGAGCTTCGTACAAAACAGACCAGTTGTCCCAACAGAGCAGTACAAACTCAAAGAAAGCGTTCCACAAACCGTCTTTAAAAACAACTTGTATCCACCATGTTTTGTTGTTGGCTCTTTTGTTCGTTGTGTTGTTGTTGTTCTTTCTCAGTTTTGTTTTTGTTTCTTTCCTGGAGGTGTGAAGCTGAGTATGGTGGTACCTCCAGTACCGACCATGCAGCTCTCTTTACCAGTCACCTCAACACGATGGTTTGGTGTTTGGACTAGCGCGAAAGATGATCAACGTTTTTCGCCCTCGTCTAGACTGTCGGGCCCTTTATTCCAACCCAAAACAGGTTTTGTTTTCGTTTTTTGTTGAGGAGTCTTGCCGCTGTTCCTTGTGGACCCGTCTACAGTTCTTGACACTGCCAATAGGCCTAAACTTTCACAATGATGATGATAGGTAGTGTGTCTAAGATGACATAAAGTCAATGTGGCTGGATTTCTCTCCGCTTTTAAAGCCCTAAATCCATGATATTTCTTGTCGGATCCACACAAACTAATCTTACTCTGTCGCTGTTTCTGTCTTCATCGTTAATTCTCTCTCTCTCTCTCTCTCTCTCTCTCTCTCTCTCTCTCTCTCTCTCTCTCTCTCCCTCCCTCTGTGTGTGTGTGTGTGTGTGCGTGTGTGTGTGTGTGTGTGTGTGTGTGTGTGTGTGTGTGTGTGACCAAATGAGAACCAATTTTCTGTTTGAGTATATCGGTTTGTGTGAGGCATATAAAGAACTGTGTTCCTTGAAAATAATAGACTAAATCTCGAGGTTTTAATTATCTGGATTATAAAATTCTGAAGACAACTGTTTGGATAAATGTTATCTCCACCAGCTTTCAAAGACCGTGAAGTACTGCCGCTCTTTAAATCTGGTGACCTAGACGATCCTTCAAATCACAGACCTATATCAATTGTCCAATTGTCCAAACCTCTGGAAAAAAAACATTTTAAACAAAATATCCAATCACATTTTACTGCTTATGATCTATTTCATCCTAATCAAAGTGGCTTCAGAGAAAATCATTTTTGTCATACTGCACTCACCAATCCCACGGGACAGCTGCATTTAATGACTGATAAAGATTGGATCACTGGAGCAGTGTTGTTGTTTTATATTTCGTAAAAGCGTTTGACGTTATGGATCACGATCTTCTCTCCAGGAAATTTGTCATTAATGGTTTGTCCACAGAATCAGTCATTTTAATATCATCGTTGCTTGTTTCTTCGCCTTGTGAACTTTTTGCTGACAATACTACTCTTCACAACATAGATAAAAATATCAATTCAGCGTGCATCAACTTACAAAAAGATGTAGATCATTTTTATTGAATGGACTGATGGAAATCATATGGCCCTTCATCCTCAAAAATCAAAGTTTATGTTTGTTGCAACACACGACAGAAACGTAAAAAACATACAACATAAATCAAATAATATTTAAGTCGTTGATACAGAACAAGTCGATTTTCATAAGCTTCATGGGCTAAACATTGACAGTAATCTCTCTTGATTAAATTGTATTTCTTCTTTAACTATGAAGCTATCGAACAATATATTTCAGCTTAGTAGAATAGAATATTTTCTTGAATAAAAAATAAAAAACACGAAAATTATTTCTTATGCCAATCTAATACCAGATATTGACTATTCCTCTACATTTTCGGACTTAGCGACTTTGACTACTTGAAACCTCAAGAAAGATTGTACCGACGTTCTGTCAAAACGATTCTTAAATCCTCGTCTCTGCAAATTAAGGACAATAAGGAACTGATATTTTGTCCTATAATCTAATATGTCGCGTCAATTAGTACCTCTTCATGTATGAAATAATGAAATACATCACGACATCATTTCTTTGTGAGAAATTCACAACAAGGAACATTCGAGGAAAAAATAATTCATACACCCCTCGCCCAAGAACTAACTTATCTCTATGTGTCATCGTTTACCTATTCAGGTAGTAACTTATAGAATAAAATCCCTGATTATTTAAAAGAGAGAAATAACCCCATTTTATTGTTTTAAGGACGCTTCCCACATATACTTTATGAAGAGATAATGTTTTTGTGCTCTTTAAATGAAAGCAAATCATGTATTTTGCTCTCTCTCTCTCTCTCTCTCTCTCTCTCTCTCTCTCTCTCTCTCTTATGTTTTCTTCTAACCTGATCCCTTTCCCTCACCCTCCGCTGTCTGTCTGTCTGTCTGTCTCCTTGTCTTTTCCGCTGTCTGTCTGTCTGTCTCCTCCGCTGTCTGTCTGTCTGTCTCCTCCGCTGTCTGTCTGTCTGTCTGTCTCCTCCGCTGTCTGTCTGTCTGTCTCCTCCGCTGTCTGTCTGTCTGTCTGTCTGTCTGTCTCCTCCGCTGTCTGTCTGTCTGTCTGTCTGTCTCCTCCGCTGTCTGTCTGTCTGTCTGTCTGTCTCCTCCGCTGTCTGTCTGTCTGTCTCCTCCGCTGTCTGTCTGTCTGTCTGTCTGTCTGTCTGTCTGGTCTGTCTGCTGTCTGTCTCCTCCGCTGTCTGTCTGTCTGTCTGTCTGCCTGTCTGTCTGTCTGTCTGTCTGTCTGTCTGTCTCCTCCGCTGTCTGTCTGTCTGTCTGTCTGTCTCCTCCGCTGTCTGTCTGTCTGTCTGTCTGTCTGTCTGTCTCCTCCGCTGTCTGTCTGTCTGTCTGTCTCCTCCGCTGTCTGTCTGTCTGTCTGTCTCCTCCGCTGTCTGTCTGTCTGTCTCCTCCGCTGTCTGTCTGTCTGTCTGTCTGTCTCCTCCGCTGTCTGTCTGTCTGTCTGTCTGTCTCCTCCGCTGTCTGTCTGTCTGTCTGTCTGTCTCCTCCGCTGTCTGTCTGTCTGTCTGTCTGTCTCCTCCGCTGTCTGTCTGTCTGTCTGTCTCCTCCGCTGTCTGTCTGTTTGCCTGTCTGTCTCCTCCGCTGTCTGTCTGTCTGTCTGTCTGTCTGTCTGTCTGTCTCCTCCGCTGTCTGTCTGTCTGTCTGTCTGTCTCCTCCGCTGTCTGTCTGCCTGTCTGTCTGTCTGCCTGTCTGTCTCCTCCGCTGTCTGTCTGTCTGTCTGTCTCCTCCGCTGTCTGTCTGTCTGTCTGTCTGTCTGTCTGTCTGTCTCCTCCGCTGCCTGTCTGTCTGTCTGTCTGTCTGTCTCCTCCGCTGTCTGTCTGTCTGTCTGTCTGTCTCCTCCGCTGTCTGTCTGTCTGTCTCCTCCGCTGTCTGTCTGTCTGTCTGTCTGTCTCCTCCGCTGTCTGTCTGTCTGTCTGTCTGTCTCCTCCGCTGTCTGTCTGTCTGTCTGTCTGTCTGTCTCCTCCGCTGTCTGTCTGTCTGTCTGTCTGTCTGTCTCCTCCGCTGTCTGTCTGTCTGTCTGTCTGTCTCCTCCGCTGTCTGTCTGTCTGTCTGTCTGTCTGTCTCCTCCGCTGTCTGTCTGTCTGTCTGTCTGTCTCCTCCGCTGTCTGTCTGTCTGCCTGTCTGTCTCCTCCGCTGTCTGTCTGTCTGTCTGTCTGTCTGTCTGTCTGTCTGTCTGTCTCCTCCGCTGTCTGTCTGTCTGTCTCCTCCGCTGTCTGTCTGTCTGTCTGTCTGTCTCCTCCGCTGTCTGTCTGTCTGTCTGTCTGTCTGCCTGTCTGTCTCCTCCGCTGTCTGTCTGTCTGTCTGTCTGTCTCCTCCGCTGTCTGTCTGTCTGTCTGTCTGTCTCCTCCGCTGTCTGTCTGTCTGTCTGTCTGTCTGTCTGTCTCCTCCGCTGTCTGTCTGTCTGTCTGTCTGTCTGTCTGTCTCCTCCGCTGTCTGTCTGTCTGTCTGTCTGTCTGTCTGTCTGTCTCCTCCGCTGTCTGTCTGTCTGTCTGTCTGTCTCCTCCGCTGTCTGTCTGTCTGTCTGTCTGTCTGTCTGTCTGTCTGTCTCCTCCGCTGTCTGTCTGTCTGTCTGTCTGTCTCCTCCGCTGTCTGTCTGTCTGTCTGTCTCCTCCGCTGTCTGTCTGTCTGTCTGTCTGTCTCCTCCGCTGTCTGTCTGTCTGTCTGTCTGTCCCCTCCTCCGCTGTCTGTCTGTCTGTCTGTCTGTCTCCTCCGCTGTCTGTCTGTCTGTCTGTCTGTCTGTCTGTCTCCTCCGCTGTCTGTCTGTCTGTCTGTCTGTCTGTCTGTCTGTCTGTCTCCTCCGCTGTCTGTCTGTCTGTCTGTCTGTCTGTCTGTCTGTCTCCTCCGCTGTCTGTCTGTCTGTCTGTCTGTCTCCTCCGCTGTCTGTCTGTCTGTCTGTCTGTCTGTCTGTCTGTCTGTCTGTCTCCTCCGCTGTCTGTCTGTCTGTCTGTCTGTCTCCTCCGCTGTCTGTCTGTCTGTCTGTCTGTCTCCTCCGCTGTCTGTCTGTCTGTCTGTCTGTCTGTCTGTCTCCTCCGCTGTCTGTCTGTCTGTCTGTCTGTCTCCTCCGCTGTCTGTCTGTCTGTCTGTCTGTCTGTCTGTCTCCTCCGCTGTCTGTCTGTCTGTCTCCTCCGCTGTCTGCCTCTCAAATCGTCACAAGTGCATGATAATATTGCTATATTCGGTTTTGCTTTAAATACTTTTTCAGTTCCCCTTTTCAGGTTTATATATTTCGGTTTTGCTTTATTTTTGCTTTTGCTTTTTGAGACATGATTCACAGTTTTGCAAACTGACAGCTTTTTAAAAACAACTATACATTTTTGTTTAAATTGTTCTTCTGGAATAATTATTTGATTAGTTTCTCAATCTCTTGAGTTTGAATTACGGTCTCATCAAATTGATTTTGTTTTGCACGCGTGCGCGTGTGTGCGTGCGTGTGTGTGTTTGTGTGTGTGTTTGTGTGTGTGTGTGTGTGTGTGTGTGTGTGATTTGATCTGTCATGAATAACACTGCACGCCATTTTATGAACCATTCTGACTTCAGTGTGATTCACTGAGCCGTGTGACATGTAGAGAGCTGAAGACAGGTGTAGAGTGGATCCACTGCTTCACCACAGCTGACAGCACTATGGAAGTCGTGCAGGCCTCCATCGCTCTGAGGAGATCTTCTGTGGGTCTGTGGGCAATGTCTTGCTGTTGAAAGAGTAGTAGTATAAGTGGCTGAAGAGGTAATTGTAAAATTGTGAGCAAGATTTTAAAAATCAGTTTGATGTCAGGTTGGTTGCTTGTGTACGTGCTTATTTCTCGTGATATCAATGTCGCCTGAAGTGACATAAAAGTATTATCATCACCAATTACCTGGAAGAGGTCTCGTGTTTTGTCTAGGTTCAGTGTTGTCCTGTCTATGCTGTCAGTATCAATACTCCGTTAGTAGTGTCTTATGATGTAAATCTAACATTATGATATCCGCCAAATGAGGTGTACGCTTTACGAGATAGGATTATAGGTCTTGACGGGAAAGTTAAAGAACAAATGGTATTGATCGACGAGTGTGGACTGAAAAAAATGCTCAGACATGTATATACTGAAACTGAGGGAACAAATAAGTAAGAACTGAATTCGTCGCTCCGAAAGGAAGTGCTGCAACACAGAAACCCCGTTCTAAGACTGTACTTTGGCAAATAAATTCAAACTTACTTTGGTTCTTGTGAAGACTGTCCGGATTTTAATGAATTAAGTGCTGTCCAAATATATTTTACGTGGACATTTATGAGTATTTTAACATGTCAGTTAACCACGGATTGTGCACGTGCCGTAACCTATGTACATTTCGTGTCTCGTTCATCGCTTCACACAGACAGAGAATGACCGTTGTTTACAAAGGATTTTAAGAGCCAAATGTATGGAGGAACAACTTTGTTCACAGCATAAACAGAACAAAACAAATCGAAATGTGAAAAGATTTTCCTTTCTGAAACAAATGGGCAATGATGTAAAGCTTGTATGTGATTTTTTTTTTTTTTGGGGGGGGGGGGGGGGGGGGGGGGGCTAGGGGGGAGGAGGTGTTGTTTGTTTGTTTTTTATTTGTTTGTTTAACCTTACCCAGCTCACACCAACCCCAGCCATCTGTGTGTGTCTGTCTGTCTGTCATGAATAACACTGCACGCCATTTTATGAACCATTCTGACTTCAGTGTGATTCACTGAGCCGTGTGACATGTAGAGAGCTGAAGACAGGTGTAGAGTGGATCCACTGCTTCACCACAGCTGACAGCGCTATGGAAGTGGTGCAGGCCTCCATCGCTCTGAGGAAATCTTCTGTGGGTCTTTCGGCAATGTCTTGCTTTTTCAAGGAGCTAAGATAACAAGTTGGATATATAAAAACCAGGATGTGGGCAATTATTTGGGTCATGGTGTTTATGTGTGTGTGTGTGTGCGTTATCGATGCAGTCCTTCTCGTTTTTGACTCACCTGTGTAAACAAAGTGAGTCTGTTTTAACCCGGTGTTCGGTTGTCTGTATGTGTGTGTGTGTGTCTGTGTGTCCGTGGTAAACTTTAACATTGACATTTTCTCTGCAAATACTTTGTCAGTTGACACCAAGTCAGGCATAAAAATAGGAAAAATTCAGTTCTTTTCAGTCATCTTGTTTAAAACAATATTGCACCTCTGGGATAGGCACAAAAAATATAAAAAGAAGCCAAATTATATGCAAACTGCATTTACTGTTATATTTATATTTTCTGTATTCTCTAAACTTGGCACTTTGTTCTGATATTCTGACACAACAACAAGAGCAGTCATTATTATCATTTTTTGTTCAAACAGGAACTTCTTTTGCTAAGCATGGAAGTTTTATTTATTTTGCAACCGTTACGTTTTGGTGCAGATAGTAAAAAGGGAAATTAATCTGTAATTAATGCGAGGGGACTTAATTTGCTTTAAACTGATCTTTCTCATCTTAAACATTACATTTTGAAATTGTACTCAATACATAAAAAGCTTGTGTATTTTACTCTCAGTGTACAGGGCTTTAACTATGTTCATTCGCCCAAGTGGTCTTTTTCGGAAAATACTAAAATCAGTACGACGAGTGTACTTTACAGATCTATTGGCTGAGCCCTGAAGGTCATGGGCAAAAATCAATTGCGTACACATATTTATACACATTCAAAGCACGTGCTCATATTCTTCGCGAACGCGAACGACGCCATTTTGTTTCAAGTTGTTGACCTACCCGTTCAATCCTATATTCAATGGACAATACACGATAACATGTGATGGAAAGTTGGAGAAGGAGACCGTTAAATATTTATTCAGAGAAAGATTTGTGAACGCCTCATCACTTACTGGATTATGCCCCAAACTTCCATAAAAATATCCACAGAATCAGTCGGAATTCACAGTTAAAAATTGTAAACCATGCGAGTTAATATCCTTGAATTGATGACGATGAAACGACAAAAATTCCAGTCTTGACTTTTCTCAAAATGAAGTCCTTTTCACTTCTTACGACGTTTAGAAGTACTTGTACTTGGCTCTACATGTTATTAGTTTAACAAAATACTAAATTTTCATATCAACTTTAAAACTATAAAACTAGAATGAACATAAAAGAGAAATTGAATCGGCCGTGTCGTACTACATTCCCGGCAGGTGTAACTAAACTTGTACATCTATCTAGATCTAGTGAAAACGGCTAAATGTTGCAGTGTGATTGCGGCGATAGCGACGTCTCCTTTACCGCGGAATTTTTTTTTTATTGCCCTTAAAGATTTTTTGAATGCCCAAGATACACCAGAATAATATGATTTAAACAGCGTTCTCACTGCGAATACCACAATTGATTTATCGCCCTTTAAAAAAGTATGTTCAGATATTAAATTTTAGAACGTCAGTTAAGGAGCCACGATAGTGTAATGGGTAAGACAGTTTCTTCTCACCCGAATACGCGGGGTTCGAATCTGGTTAGGACTTTTTTTTTTAACCCGAAGCTTTATAATAACAAAGACAGAACACATTTTAACGATTAGGGTTTTTTTAAAGTGTATCACAAGTGAGTCTTGAAGGCCTTGCCTCTCTTGTTTGTTGTTGTTTATTCCAGAAAATGTTTTTGAGTGGTAACTGGAAGAGGTCCTGTCTATGCTCAGACAATATCAATGCTCTGTTATATTATGATGTATATTATATTAATGATGTAAAACTAACAATGTGATGTCAGTCAAGTGAAACTAATTATAGGACTTGACGAAAAGGTTAAAAAGAAAAGTTATTGGTAAGGCGAGCGACGACTGACCAAACGCGTAGACATGTTCATACAAACGGGAGGAACGAACAAGTGAGAACTGACTTCATCGTTTCTGTAGGAAGTGCCGTGAGAACTGACTTCATCGTTTCTGTAGGAAGTGCCGTGAGAACTGACTTCATCGTTTATGTAGGAAGTGCCGTGAGAACTGACTTCATCGTTTATGTAGGAAGTGCCGTGAGAACTGACTTCATCGTGTATGTAGGAAGTGCTGCAGTACAAACTGTGTGCCCAATTACTTCGGCGAATAAGTTCGTACCTGGTTTGTTTCTTCTGTGGTGAAGACTCTTCGGATTTTAATTATTTAAGTGCTGTCCAAATATATAGGAAGACAATGAAGGTCTGTTGTTCTCTCTGTTCTGGCGATTTGTGGACAAGTGTGTATGATAGTGTATGAGGGTGTGTGTGCGTATATTTCATGATTGTGTATGAGGGTATGTGTACACGCGATGACCGTGTATGAGAGTATGACTGTGTTCGTACTCATTATGATTGTGTGAAAGTTTTTTTCCCCCAAGTACAAATAGTTCATGACTATTCGTTTAACAGTTTACGTTGGACAAGTCGTCTGAGTTCACAAATGATCTGAATAAATAAATCTATAGAAGAACACGTTTGTTCACAGATTGATTTACAAAACAGGACAAATGAAAATATGTGCCGATTTTGCCTTTTTGAAACAGATAACGATTGTGGAAATTAGAAAATGACACGAATTTATATCAGTTTCACATACTGTGTCAGTCATAAAATGATGATGCATGCCATTTATATTAACTAGTTGAACCACGGTGTGATTCACTGACCCCATGTGACGTGCACAGAGCTGAAGACAGGTGGACTCACTGGTTCATCACAGCTGACAGACAGGTGTTGGGTGGACCCACTGGTTCACTACAGCTGACAGACAGGTGTTGAGTGGACCCACTGATTCACTATGGCTGACAGACAGGTGTTGAGTGGACCCACTGGTTCACTACAGCTGACAGACAGGTGTTGAGTGGACCCACTGGTTCATCACAGCTGACAGACAGGTGTTGAGTGGACCCACTGGTTCATCACAGCTGACAGACAGGTGTTGAGTGGACCCACTGGTTCACCACAGCTGACAGACAGGTGTTGAGTGGACCCATTGGTTCATCACAGCTGACAGAAAGGTGTTGAGTGGACCCACTGGTTCACTACAAGCTGACAGACAGGTGTTGAGTGGACCCACTGGTTCATCACAGCTGACAGACAGGTGTTGAGTGGACCCACTGGTTCATCACAGCTGACAGACAGGTGTTGAGTGGACCCACTGGTTCACCACAGCTGACAGACAGGTGTTGAGTGGACCCACTTGGTTCATCACAGCTGACAGAAAGGTGTTGAGTGGACCACTGGTTCATACAACTGACAGACAGGTGTTGAGTGGACCCACTGGTTCATCACAGCTGACAGACAGGTGTTGAGTGGACCCACTGGTTCATCACAGCTGACAGACAGGTGTTGAGTGGACCCACTGGTTCATCATAGCTGACAGACAGGTGTTGAGTGGACCCACTGGTTCATCATAGCTGACAGACAGGTGTTGAGTGGACCCACTGGTTCATCATAGCTGACAGACAGGTGTTGAGTGGACCCACTGGTTCATCATAGCTGACAGACAGGTGTTGAGTGGACCCACTGGTTCATCATAGCTGACAGACAGGTGTTGAGTGGACCCACTGGTTCATCATAGCTGACAGACAGGTGTTGAGTGGACCCACTGCTGCATCACATCTGACAGAACTTCCTCTTTCGCTTCGTCAAGTCTCCACACTCAGCTCTTTCAAGTCTGGGCTTAAAACCCACCTCTTCCCAAAATAGCCTCTCTTCTTTGCCTCTTCCTCGTCTTCTGTTGTTGTTTTTTTGTTTTGTTTTGTTTTCTCCAGTTTTAGAGTTATGCATGCGTTTGAATGACCGGTGCGAAAGCGCTTTGATTTGTCTCTGCACAAGATTCAGCGCTATATAAATATAATAATTATTATTAATTATTAACTTTGCAAGTGATCCGTCACTTAGAGAAAATGTTCACTGGGTTTTTTAGCAAAAATATTATCTCTCTGTCGAAGGCGCGAAAGTAAGAAGATGAACAGATAGAAACCTTAAGTGAGCAATATTATACCAAGGCCTTCTTACAGCTGGAAGAGAAGGAATGGTGTGCTGAATCTCGTTATAACTGATTAACCGCGTGTTTACATTCTGTAACAGAACCACCTCATTAACGAAAATGATTGTTTTAAGTAATTGATATTTGCTGTGGTTTTTTGACTCACTTGTGTAAACAAGTGAGTCTATGTTTTAACCCGGTGTTCGGTTGTCTGTGTGTGTGTGTGTGTGGCTGTGTGTCTGTGTGTCTGTGTGTCCGTGGTAAACTTTAACATTGACATTTTCTCTGCAACTACTTTGTCAGTTGACACCAAATTTGGCATAAAAATAGGAAAAATTCAGTTCTTTCCAGTCATCTTGTTTAAAACAATATTGCGCCTCTGGGATGGGCACAAAAAAATAAAGAATGAAGCCTAATTATATGCAAACTGCATTTACTGTTATATTTATATTTTTTGTATTCTCTAAACTTGGCACTTTGATCTGATATTCTGACCCAACAGCTAGAGCAGTCATTATTATCATTTTTTGTTCAAACAGGAACTTCTTTTGCTAAGCATGGAAGTTTTATTTATTTTGCAAACGTTTTGGTGCAGATAGTAAAAAAGGGAAATTACTCTGTAATGCTAGGGGGAGTTAATTTGCTTTAAACTGATCTTTCTCATCTTAAATATTACATTTTGAAACAAGAGAGGCAAGGCCTTCAAGACTCACTTATGATGCACTTTTTAAAAAACATCCAAGCTTTTTATGTATTGAGTATAATTTCAAAATGTAATATTTAAGATGAGAAAGATCAGTTGAAAGCAAACTAAGTCCCCCAGCAGAGTAATTTCCCTTGTTTTACTGCCTGCAGCAAAACGTTTGCAATAAACAAAACTTTCATGCTTAGCAAAAGAAGTTCCTGTTTGAACAAAAAATGAAAATAATGACAGATCTTTTGTTGAGTCGAATATCAGATCAAAGTGCCAAGTTTAGAGAATATAAAAAATATAAATATATCAGTAAATGCATTATACTCAATACATAAAAAGCTTGGATTTTTTAAAAAGTGTATCACAAGTGAGTCTTGAAGGCTCTGCCTCTCTTGTTTAATTTAAAACAGGCATGTGATGCAGCGCTCATTGCTCTGGGTTGTTGCCCTGTATGGTTGATGATGACTGGAGGTTTGCTTTCCACAAACTGTAAACCTGACTCATTTTGGATCCAGTGTGTCCACCCTTGCAGGGTCCCAGATCCAGGGGGAGGCACAAAGTCTCTCCACGGAAGTCCCGTTGTCCAGAGCCT
Source organism: Babylonia areolata (assembly GCF_041734735.1). Lineage (NCBI taxonomy): Eukaryota > Metazoa > Mollusca > Gastropoda > Neogastropoda > Buccinidae > Babylonia > Babylonia areolata. Next base: position 34,502,625 of record NC_134880.1, read on the forward strand.
CGTGCAGAATACAGCAGTGGCCCCAGCACAGCAGTGCAAACTGAAACAACAGTTCCCACAAAGGCTTGTCCATGGAAAATTATGTAGAACAATCCAGTCTGATACAGTCAGAAAAAGGAAAAACAATATATGTGGGTCGCGCTGTGCTGCGGCCACGCTTTCCCCGATGAGTTTATCTTCTGTGACAAGACAATACAATGCAGTACAATACAATGCAGTACAATACAATGCACTACAATACAATGCAGTACAATACAACGCAATATAATACAATGCAGTACAATACAATGCAGTGCAGTACAATACAATGCAGTACAATACAATACAACGCAGTACAATACAATGCACTACAATACAATGCACTACAATACAACGCAGTACAATACAATGCAGTACAATACAATGCAGTACAATACAACGCACTACAATACAATGCAGTACAATACAATGCAGTACAATACAGCGCAGTACAATACTACAATACAATGCAGTACAATACAATGCAGTACAATACAATGCAGTACAATACAACGCACTACAATACAATGCAGTACAATACTACAATACAATGCAGTACAATACAATGCAGTACAATACAATGCAGTACAATACAACGCAGTACAATACAACGCACTACAATACAACGCACTACAATACAACGCAGTACAATACAACGCACTACAATACAACGCAGTACAATACAATGCACTACAATACAACGCAGTACAATACAACGCAGTACAATACAATGCAGTACAATACAACGCAGTACAATACAACGCAGTACCAACTGGCTTTTCCCGTCCACTTCCACTTTGCACGTACTTTGTACATTTTTCTGTCACCCCCATCTGTCCGAGACAAAGGGGACCACACAAATCTGCAACAGACCGAGGAACAGGTGAAAACCTCAGACAGGAACAACAGACGCAGAAATAGGTGCAGGTGGTTACGCAAAACTTTTTTTTCCTGACGTTTGTCATCAAACCTCTCTCTCTCACGTTTGAGCTGCTCAGCGTTTTTTGGGTTGTCTGTTTGTTTTTGTTTTATTTTTTGTTATGTTTCGTCATTTTTTATCCTTATTACTTTTTAAGGAAGTACGACTTAGTGTGTGTGTGTGTGTGTGTGTGTGAAGCCCTTTTATCCGTTAAGGTGCCGGTCTCTTACGCTGCTTTGAAGCAACTGAAACACCTTGTCCTTTGAAATGAAAGGGCGTGTTTGCATTAGTTACAAACATGCGGAACAAGCACAGCCATTGAAGTGTATACAGTAGTATGGTCTTTGTTTTTGGTTTGTTTGTTTGTTTGTTTTTTGTTGTTTTTTTGTTTTGTTTTGTTTTGTTTGTTTGTTTTTTGTTTTGTTTTGTTTTTTTGTTTTCTTGGTTTTTTGTGGGGGGTTTTTGGCAACTCATTAACTCATTAAGGACGCATTACCCACTAAGATCATACCAGACAACAGTTTTTACCGCCTTCAGTGAGCACCGTCTTATGTGATACAAAATCATGAATTTACATTTGCTTACACAAACTGATCTAAGTCTTAAAATCACTGCTGTCTTGGAACGCTCTACATGTGGATCTGTCCTTGTTCGCTGGCGCGTGCGCCCATGATGATAATGTATTCAGATCTGTCTGTGTCATGGTTAAGAGTGTGTGTGTGTGTTTGTGTGTGTGTGTGCCTGCCTGTCTGTCTGTGTGTGTTTGTGTGTTAATGTTTGCATGCATGCATGCATGCATGCATACATACACACATGCATACGTACGTACATACATACATACATACATACATTTTGTGCACAAATGATGTCACTTTACCTTTGTTGTTGTTTTCTTGATTTTCCAAAAGGAAAAAATGAACTTTCTACACCGAAGCGCCCACATGTTGGAAACGGAAGATTGTTTTCACGGCTTGACGATTTGTTTCCCCAACCGAAACATTCATACAGTGTTTAAGTCAGCTGATGAGCAGTTACGTTTTGCAGAGTATGAATATATAAGCTTTATATATTTAATACATTATGCCAGATATGAAAACTGATTATATACATTTCTCTCTCTGTGTGTGTATTTGCGCGCACGCGCGCGCGCGCGCGTGTACAATTGAGAAGGAAAACTATGTTCATCGATCAGGAAATAATGAATTTTTATTGCATGATGTACAGCTTGGTTGTTTTCAAGCCTTTTATACTTGCTGATTTTAGGTTGGGCAATACAACATAGCTTATTTTTCAGCAAACGACCCTAAGAAAATCCGAGCTGGATGGGAGGGGGGGGGGGGTAGGAGGGGTAGAGGGGGGGGGAGTGTTTCACGAGAGCATTTTTCAATGTGGGCTAAGACATCTGCAGACAAAATAATGAAACATTCATGTTCACCACCTCCCACTGTCCTCTCTTTGTCTGATTGCCCTCTGTCTCTCTCTCGTCTCTCTCTTTCACCCACTCTCTGTCTGTCTGTCTGTCTCTCTCTCTGTCTCTCTGTGGAAATGTTTTATTGAAGGTAAAATAAAACGACGGGGAAAGGTTATAACTTCTTTTATTTTCTTTCCACACGAGAGCTGACAGTGACGAAAATCTCTCTCTCTCTCTGTCTCTCTCTCTCTCTCTCTTCTGAGCACTTTGTTCTACAGGTTTAAGTTAGTCTGTATTTTACATTTTGTTGTCGCTGCGTGATCACCAATATGTGTACTTCTGACCTCTTTCTAGGGGCCGGAGGCCTGGAGATTAAAGTTATTGTTCTTGTTCTCTTTCTTCTGATAGACAGTAGGCTCGTGTCTGATCGAGCGCGAGTGAGTGCCCGCTCGCTCCAGTGTGTATGTGTGTGTGCATTTGCGTAGGTTATCATGTGGGCATATCATGTGCAAATGACGTGAACATTTTTGTTTGTTTGTTTTCACACTTCCATCTCCACCCAGTCCCGTCCCCAAACCTTCAAATATGACTTGAGTTATGTCACGAGATGTGCCCGTGCAGATTTCCCACAGAGAAGAATGCTCACATAGCTTGATAGTTTGTATTGTTTCCCAACAGCCAATCTGTTTTTATCACACATTGCGGTGACAACCGGCTTTTAGGCACTTAAAAGTATCAATGTCCATTTTTTATTTGAACAAACACAAATTTGCACAAAGTATTTATGTCAACTGATGAACAATTAAATTTCGCAGAGTGTGAATGTATGTGATTTTATTTATATTAGTACATTACGTCAGATATGGATATTGGTGATATTCACATTATGTCCCATTTGCCTTAATTAATCTGATAGTGAAAGACTCTAAAATAAATTATGTGTGAAATGTGTCCATTTTAAAAACCGGTCTGAACTAAAGTGTTGATAGTCATTTTTCTACGGAGCTCTTCTTTCCGTCTTTGACAACGAGGCCCCAGCAGATGGGATAAAACAAAGAGGATATTGCCAGTACGTTAAGTCAGTCATGGGACTTGTTTTTATTTTGTTTGTGTACGCGTTAGAAGCTGTTATTGGGTTACCAACCAAGGTGTAAAGAGCTCTATTTTAACACCTGTATACATACATATACATACGATCCATTGATTTTGTACTTGCTGATTTTACTTCTTCTTTTTTTTTTTTTTTTTTTTTAAGAGTTCGTGCATGTACATTTAATTTTTCATCATCCAAATTACGGAAAACAGAAAAGAAAAAAACTATCTTTCGAAAGAGATGAAATGACCCTTTATTTGTGTGAGGTGAATACGAGAACTGTTTTATTTCAATTATCTGAAATTTACTTTTAAACCTTCTATGTTCAATGCAAAGGGTTGTAAATTCCAAGTGTGTTTTAAGATATGACCAACTGGATAGATCGGTGTTCGCTTTTTTCTTTTCTTTTCTTTTAAGAGATAAAGACGTAAAAAATTGTATTTCGTGTTCAGAAATACAGGAAATTGTTGTGGTGGTGTTTATTTAATTGTCTTTGCACACCACTGCATATTTATATCATTATACATTGAGTGTGTGTATGCGTGCTTGTATGTGTTTGAAAGCTATACAGAAAATATACGTGTTCACGTTTGAGCGCGTGCTGTTATGTTTATCAACAAGGTACGCAGCTTCAAATCAATTCTGCTTTTGTAACCATTTCATCCAGCACACAGGTAAATAAAATGTACATAGGAACAAACCCAGATACTTCCTCAAAAAAGGCTTGTCTGTATACCGATCATTTGATATGTGCATATGGCCTAGAGCTAACGAGTCCGCCTTGGAAGCGAGAGAATCTGAGCGCACTGGTTCGAATCACGGTACAGTCGCCAATATTTTCTCCCCCTCCACTAGACCTTGAGTGGTGGTCTGGACGCTAGTCATTCGGATGAGACGTTAAACCGAGGTCCCGTGTGCAGCATGCACCTAGCACGTAAAAGAACCCACGGCAACAAAAGGGTTGTCCCTGACAAAATTCTATAGAGAAATCCACTTCGATAGGAAAAACAAGTATAACTGCACGCAGGAAAAAAGTACAAAAAAATGATGGTGCTCTCAGTGTAGCGACGCGCTCTCCCTGGGAAGAGCAGCCCGAATTTCACACAGAGAAATATCTTGTGACAAAAAAGAGAAATACAATACAATATAGCAACAATGACAGAAGAAAAATTTAATGTGCAAACACAAATTAGCTTTTTTTCAAGACTGGCATAGCCTTTGAGTCCTTAATATGCTATACATTTCGCATTGAATTGAAATTTTGTGCTTCGTAATTGGAGAGAATTACTTCTCTTTATATTGTTTAATCCTTTGCCCTCCTTGCCTCATTGTTCTTTCGTTTTTCAATATATATATATATATATCCGCGTGTGTGTGTGTGTGTGTGCGGAAAAGTATATATAACCGTGTTGTTGTTTTTTGTTTGGTTTGGTGTGTGTGTGTGTGTGTGTGTGTGTGTGTGTGTGTGTGTGTGTTTTGTTGGGGAACGGTGGCGTTTAAACACGTGTAGTCTCGTGTACCTAGCAGCTGTACGAAAAGTTTCATACTAATACAGTATCCGCTTGTTCATAGGCATTCTATGTCCGCTGACAGAAGCTGTGTCCCTGCTGTAAGAGAAGACGGAATAAGTATAGAAAAGTGTTGCCTTCTGTTACGAGTTCATGATATACAGCATTTTTTTTCAACATATTTGAATGCATATGTATTCTGCAGCTACTTTATGTGTTTTTGTTACCTCCAAGAACATATATATGATGAATGCTCCAGTGTTCTGCAAGTGTTTTTCCCATCTCCTGAGGCTTTCGTGTGTTTTTTTCCAAACGTGTTTTGTAGCTGTTTGTTTTACTTTTACATACATATTTTATAGCTTTTCTTCTTTCCCACTAGTGGACCGCAGATATTTTGACACATTTCCAGCAAAACGTGGTATCAGTTTTTAGTCTCTAAATATGTGTCTTCTTCTTCTTGAGGGTGCTTATAATACAATTGTCGTAATGTGCAAATACAAAGTACGTCGTAGTGATTCACACAAAATGATTATTCCATTTCTCTGTGTGAAGCCTGTGTGAAACAGTTACATAAAGTTTACCCCCGGTTCCGTCAATTTATTGGCACCTCGAACTATATATCATTTTGTCTTTGATTTAAAAGACGACAGCTGCTGGCAGGTTTGATTCAAAAACGCCGGAATAGCAATCGCAAAACATGACACTCTTCCCACAAGAACTACTGTCGATCATACCGATGGTTGTATGGTTCATGTTGTTTTGTTATTGATGTTTATTTCTTCGGGAGGGGGTTGATATGAGGATGTGTTGTTGTTGTTTTTTGTTTTTTTATTTGTTGTTGTTGTTGTTGTTGTTGTTTGCCGGGGTTGGGGGGGGGGGGTGGAGGGAGCGGGGGGGATTCTTTTGTTGTTGTTGTTTTTCGTCTTCCGATGTTCTCATTATGCTTTGGTACACGTCTCGCTGTCACTGTGGACACAGGCATCCATCATGTGAGAATCTGTCAAACAAAAACAAAAACAAAACGAAAAAAAAGAAAGAAAGAAATAGATTTTTTTAATACATATATATATATATATATAGATAGATAGATAGATAGATAGATAGATAGATAGATAGATAGATATTGCTTTTGAAGGGCCGTGTTGAATACGCAAAACTCAGTTTATGAGACGAGGGGAAAAATCACATAGGTGGTGTACTTCTTTTCTTGTTGCTTTTTTGTGTTGTTGTTGTTTTTTAATTTAATGTTGTTCATGTCAAACATCCTTGTTCTGTTTTTAATTGTTGTTGTCTTTGATGATATGGATGGATTGAACTCAAGACAAATGACCATACTGGCATTCGTCCTAAAAGTACAGTTGTTCCCATCTGACCAGGGGTCGATCAGTTGTTCCCATCTGACCAGGGGTCGGTCAGTTGTTCCCATCTCACCAGGGGTCGGTCAGTTCCCATCTCTCCAGGGGTCGGTCAGTTGTTCCCATCTCACCAGGGGTCGGTCAGTTGTTCCCATCTCACCAGGGGTCGGTCAGTTGTTCCCATCTCACCAGGGGTCGGTCAGTTCCCATCTGACCAGGGGTCGGTCAGTTCCCATCTGACCAGGGGTCGGTCAGTTGTTCCCATCTGACCAGGGGTCGGTCAGTTCCCATCTGACCAGGGGTCGGTCAGTTCCCATCTGACCAGGGATCGGCCAGTTGTTCCCATCTGACCAGGGGTCGGTCAGTTCCCATCTCTCCAGGGGTCGGTCAGTTGTTCCCATCTGACCAGGGGTCGGTCAGTTGTTCCCATCTGACCAGGGGTCGGTCAGTTCCCATCTCTCCAGGGGTCGGTCAGTTGTTCCCATCTGACCAGGGGTCGGTCAGTTGTTCCCATCTCTCCAGGGGTCGGTCAGTTGTTCCCATCTCACCAGGGGTCGGTCAGTTCCCATCTGACCAGGGGTCGGTCAGTTGTTCCCATCTCTCCAGGGGTCGGTCAGTTGTTCCCATCTCTCCAGGGGTCGGTCAGTTCCCATCTCACCAGGGGTCGGTCAGTTGTTCCCATCGGTGGGTGATGTTCTCAGGCATGGGTCCGAAATGATTTTGTTGATGATGATCTTGATGATGATCATGATGGTGATCTTGATGATGATCTTGATGGTGATCATGATGGTGATCATGATGATGATCTTGATGATGATCATGATGGTGATCTTGATGATGATCATGATGATGCCCTTGAAATTTTGATAACCGCCTGTGGATTTTGACTGATTGGTTGATGGTTGATTTGTTTTTATTTGTATGTATTTATGATGTACATATCAACACGTCATCTTAATTTAAACTAAAGTTGCTGTTTGTTTTTGGTTTGGTTTGTTGTTGTTGTTGTTTTGTTTTCAGTGTCCGTGTTTTTAGTGTGGATTTTTCCCCCTTGAAAAGAATTTCTTCTCCTTTTTTTTTTTCCTTTTTTAATTTTTTCGACATGAATCTCTGCGAGTATGACAAAATCACAAAACTGTTTGTTTTATTATGAGTAGTGTTTTTGTTTTTGTTTTCTGTTTTGTTTAGTTTTGTTGTTGTTGTTTCGTTGCTTTTTTTCTGGGTTTTTGTTGTTGTTGTTGTTGTTGCTTGCTTGCTTATATTCCTTGTTTGTTTATTTCTTTTACACAGCAACAAGAGGTCACAGACACAGGCATGCAGGCAAGATTAGCAACTTGTATAACTCAGCTATTTGTTCTTTTTGTCTTTTTTTTCTTGTGAAACTGTTCTCCCATGAATAAGAAAACAAGAATGACTTTTAGTGTGGATTTTTTCCCACTGGGTTTGTACTTTTCCGTGGAGGAGGTAAGGGTTTGCTTGTCAAGTTGACCTTGGGGTGTCTTCTTGTTTTTCTTAACCATCTCCGACTCTGGATGTTTGACTTTAGAACATGTTAACCGTTCCGAAGTTAACGATGTCTTTGGAAAAAAAAAGTGTCATGTAAAACAGTTTAATGTCGTCGATAGAAATCTTCACACACACACACACACACACACACACACACACACACACACACACACACACACACACAACACAACACAACACAACACAACACACCACACACACACATGTACACAATCATACGCACGAAAGCACCCACGAAAGCACACACACATACGCACACACACACATACACACACATTCCATATCAGTCGCGGTAGGTATAATATTGATTCAACTGAACTGCATCTGCATGATAAGATTTTTAGAAATTGAGACGAGAAAAATTTCAGCCATAACGCCATTATATCGACAAAAATCAGAAAACGCATAATAATGATAATTATTATTATCATTAGTAGTAGTAATAGTAGTAGTATAATGATGATAACTGATTGCAAGAACCATAGAGAAGTACAGAATAACTGAGTGTATAACAATATTTCTCAGCGAAAGTGATTACCGCAGCTGGACATGAGTTTTAACATGATTATGGGAATGAGGCCAATGTTGTTTACAGTAAAACCCCGCTGAAAGAAAAACGCTCTCTTAGCTGTTGCTATGGACAGTTAGTGTGCCTGTGTTTATTGTCTGGCATCGGAACCTCTTGGCGTCGGTCACTTTTTGTATTTTGCACCAAACACGTTGAGGCAACACGTCGGTGTTTCGTTTGAAAGATTTCTGCTTCCGTTGTGCTGACTCCTGTTCAGGGCAGTCAGAGGCAGGGTCAGGCATTGGATTTCAGATCCAGTGTCCACAAGCGATCAGGGGTTCGAGTCCTCGTTTCGGCCTAGTGTTGTGTCCTTGGGAAAGGCACTGTGTTCCCGATTTTCCTTAATCAACCTAGATGTAAATGTGTTGGGATTTTTTGTTGATTTTTTGGGATGCAGATGGTATATTCATTTCGGGCCGAAGTCCATCATTAAGGGGTGAATGGGTTCCTGACTCTGGTTGAGGGAAGACCATATAAAAGGCGATGAGAACTTTAAACTTTAATCACTAGTCCATTCAAGTGCACATCATTGACTCGTCATAAGAAATGGCACTGTATAAACTCATTCAAAAACAAAACACATCTTCTAAAAACATGTAAGTAATCAAATTTATCAATGTATGTACCGGAGCATGTTCAAGGCTAAATCATGGATGTTATTTGTTAACTGATTCTATTTCCCGCCATCCGTGGGAATACCAGGGACTCTGTCAGTTATGATAGAATCCTTATCCCTCGTCTTCTGGAAAATTCTGTCGTGTAAATCATATGGCATTACCTCCTCTTTTTCGAGCATTGTGTCTCTTTTTCATTGCCAACCCAGTCCTTTTTGTGCGCATTAATCAAGTGTATTGTTATAGATGGTGGTGATGGTGGTGGGGTTTTTTTGGGGGGGTTGTTTGTTTTTGTTTGTCTGTTTGGTTGGTTGGTTGGTTTGGGGTTTGTTTTTGTTTTGTTTTGTTTTGTTAGGGAGGGGGAGGGGGGATTCGCTTTTTGTCCAATGGTTTTTGTATTTGTGTGGGTGATTTTTTTTTTTTTTTTTTTAATGAGGTTTATTTATTTTTCTTGCGCCTTGTAGGTTATCCGTTGGCAATTTTTGGCTGTTTATTTTATTATTGTTTTATTACTGAATACGTAATTTAGTTGTTTGTTTATCACATCTATTATTGTATTGCAGTGTTATTTATATGGCCTTTTATCTAATTTTATAGTAAATTACTGAATATGTAGTTGTTTGTGTGTATATTTTATGGTATTCTTTTGTAGTTTTTGTGTGTTTGTTTTTCAGCGGAGGGATGGGGGGGGGATGCATTATTTTCCCCGTCATGAGCAGATGGAAAAGACAAACCCAAAGCCGTGTCCTGGCTTGAAATGTGTGAATACAATACATTGTCACCGTGTCTGTTTCCCCTTCCCTTTAGTGTTCATTGGAATAACGCACCGTTGGTTGGTGTGGTTTGGGGGGGCGGGGGGGGGGGGGGGGGTGGTTGTTGTTGTTGTTGATTTTGCGACCTGTTTTGAGCCCCCTGCTGTCGGCCAGCTACAGCCAACAAGAATAAAAACTTACTTTTTTGACTGAATTCGTTCCGACAAAGTACACCAACTTTACTCCAGCTTCCATTTGCTTTTGTTCGTTTTTCGTTCATTTCGCCTTCCCGCGGCGTTCCATGTTGCGCATGCGCCAGCTCGATTCCTTGCACTTTTTTTCTCTTTTTTTTCTTTCTTTTTTTTCTTGTCAAGCTTCGAAGTGACATTCGTTCATCCATATAAAAGTATAGTAATAAAAGGAAAACGATTTTTTTTCCTGTGTTGCTCTCTAGTCTACTCATAGCAAGACGCGAAAGTGGTAGTGATTCGTTTTTATTAATCTCCAACCAGTGACAATAACAATGACTGATTATCAAACGATAATTGCTTTTTTAGAAATAATTTGTATTTATTTTTCTAGCAGCTGTAGCTATGTACGATTTTTTTTTTCATAGTGACTGTTGAATGGTAGACGTGTGCGTGCGTGCGTGCGTGTGTGTGTGTGTGTGTGTGTGTGTGTGCGCGCGCGCGCACGCTCCTGTGTGTACACAGTTAAAAAGCTTATTAAAAATATTTTTTAAATATTTGCGCTTTTTGCAGAATGGCTGAGGCTGTTTTGCTTCCAGTGGTACTGGGCTGTACAATAAATCACAGTCTCCTATCTCCCAGAGGGCTGCTGGCCTTTGTACTCAATAACCGTTCCAGCCTTGCTGAACTGACAAAGTATGATCCCCCGGAAAATTGACCCTTGAGTTTCCTTGCTCTTTAATGTGAACGCATATGTACCAGCTACTTTTTTTTCTTTTTTCTTTTTTTTTTCTCAAGCAGGCTACACCACGAGCACACGATGACAAAAAGACACTTTATGCAGCTCTGCAACAGTTTTCAACCAACCCGTTTTGTGTTCGTACATTCTGTTCACATATAAGGCAGATACTGGACGAACAATTCATCAGCAAAGGACGATAGCCGACCCTCACAGTGATGCAAAATTTGTTGAGTAACTACCTCTCCATTTTACATGTGTCTAGTGTCTACATAGTACTGCTCCCGCACTCTCACCAACTGGTCTTGCTGTTTTCTCTCTGACCCTGGGTCTCAGATTATTTTGATTTAATTGTCGCTTTGTGTACGTGTTAAGTGTATTATGTTCGCGCACTCCATGAATTTGGTCCACTTCAATTTTACTGAAAATATACGCTTATTTGACTTTTTTTGTCGCAAGTATAACGCATTTATGAGGATAAGTCGCATCCAGGTTTTGTTGTTGTTGTTATCTCACCTGTCTCTGCTGTCAGGCCCAAAATGAAACGAGCGCCGTTGAAAACGTGTATCTCCTGTTCACGCTCGCAATATTTGTTGTCTTGAGTGCTGGGAAGTTTACGGGTTTTGTACGTGTATTTTTCGGTTTTTTTGTTTTTTTGTTGTTGTTGTTTCGTTTGATGAGTGGGTTTTTTTTTTCAGTTTTGGTTTTGTTTGCATGCTTGTTTTTTTCTTCTTCTTCTACTTCTTCTTCCTTTTTTTAACGTGATGATTTATGACGAGTTGTAGTTCGTAATTTTACGTTTGAAAGTTATATATCAATGTTGTATTCAAACTGATGTTCGTTATGATTAGGCCTATATCCAGTGCACAGTCATATAATGGAAGGGGAATGGCGTTGTGATTTTTTTTTTTTTTTTTTTTTTTTTTTTTCAAAATTCGTGTTACCCCCTCAACATAAAATGTTGATATAATTTGTTATTTCATTCGAATTTATTTATACGTGAGCGGGGTTTCTTTTCAAATTCTATTTTGAACTGATAAACTTGTCAAACGGAAAGTAGTACCTCACCCCAGTGGACTTTGTTGTTGTTTTTTGTTTGTTTTTGTTTTGTTGTTGTTGTTGTTTTGTTGTTGTTGTTGTTTGGGGAGGAGTTGGGGGAGGGGGGGGACTCAGAAAATGATCATGATTCTGTCATTCGATATTGTGAAGAAAAAAAAACATTTCGTTAATGTAATTTCCACCGTCTCCCTCTTATTCACTATCTCCACCCCTCACACACACACACACACACACACACACACACACACACACACACACACACACACACACACACACACACACACACACACTTCCCCTTCTCTCTCTCTCTCTCTCTCTCTCTCTCTCTCTCTCTCAAACAAGCGTATTGAAGGTACAGCTTGTTCGGTTTTTTTGTTTGTTTGTTTGTTTTTGTTGTTGTTGTTGTTGTTGTTGTTGAATTGTTCAGTTCTAGTCATCGTGAAATAAAATCATCTCATGCGAGTCACGAAATATATTGTATATATGTGGATTATATTGATGTCATATTTGATTCTTCTTATGTGATTTCGAACTGTGAGTAATAAAAACCATTGATTTACTGTACAAGTTCTCGCATGTTAACCTCTCTCTCTCTCTCTCTCTCTCTCTCTCTCTCTCTCTCTCTCTCTCTCTCTCTCTCTCTCTCTCTCTCTCTCTCTCTCTCTCTCTCTCTCTCTCTCTCTCTCTCTCTCTCTCCACAGAGAGAGAGAGCGACAGTGTGTGTGTGTGTGTGTGTTGGTGTGTGTGTGTGTGTGTGTGTGTGTGTGTGTGTGTGTGTGTGTGTGTGTGACGTGTATGTGCGTGCGCGTGTATGCACATCTGTGTGTGCGTGTATGTGTGGGCGTATGTGCGTGCGTGCGTGCGTGCGTGTGTGTGTGTGTGCTTTGAAATAGTTTGTGTACACCAAAACTGGCTTTAAAATAAGGGGAAAATCAGTTCCCTCCAAAAAACACACAATTATCCTAATTGTAATGAAGTGCACGTCTATGACAGACACATAAGTTATAGATAAGCAACAAGAAAAAATCAAAAGTTCGGTCACTGTTACGTTTTTATTTCTCATTAACAAAGCTGAGCACTTGTATCTGACATACTGATGACCTAGCACTTGTATCTGGCATACTGATGACAGCACTTGTATCTGGCATACTGATGACAGCACTTGTATCTGACATGCTGATGACCTAGCACTTGTATCTGACATACTGATGACCTCGCACTTGTATCTGACATACTGATGACCTAGCACTTGTATCTGACATACTTATGACATAGCACTTGTATCTGACATACTGATGACCTCGCACTTGTATCTGACATACTGATGACCTAGCACTTGTGTCTGACATGCTGATGACCTAGCACTTGTATCTGACATACTGATGACCTCGCACTTGTATCTGACATACTGATGACCTAGCACTTTCATCTGACATACTGATGACTTGGCACTTGTATCTGACATGCTGATGACTTAGCACTTGTATCTGACATACTGATGACCTAGCACTTTCATCTGACATACTGATGACTTGGCACTTGTATCTGGTATACTGATGACCTAGCACTTTTATCTGACATACTGATGACCTAGCACTTGTATCTGACATACTGATGACTTGGCACTTGTATCTGACATACTGATGACTTAGCGCTTGTATCTGACATACTGATGCACTGATTAACAGCAGTTGTTTTATCATTTCTAGTACCGAGTATGAACTATACTGCTTACATTGGTGCCTACATCAGCAGGACCAACAAGAGGTTGGACAGATTCAGAATATACTGTGGATTTGTTGGAGGGGGAGTTGGAGGGGGGTGGGGGGGCGTTCTTCCTCTTCTTCTTCTTCTACTTCTTCTTCTTCACTCATCCGAAACATTCCGTTTTGACATTCGCATCAATTCCAAGAAAGGCTGTTTTGTTTTAACACTCAGACCTTACACAGTCAACATGCGCCCTCGTGGTCTCAAGTCGGAAAAGTGATCATAATAATTATAGTATGGTCCCTTTCATGACTGTGGTTTCTTGAAGAGCATGTGCCACATCGCACAGTTCGCGAGAACACGTTACTGAAGGAAGGTGAAGGAGGCCGTTGAATTGTATTCGGAGATTGATGTGTACAAAAAGCCTTGTCGGCAGATAGTCAGATCGAAACCAGCATATTCAGACACATGATTCTTCACACCATGAAATGGCAACACAAACGTCGGGGTCTTTACTCTCACTGCGAATGTGCATCTGTTCACCACAGACAGAGCTGAATCTAAATATGCGCCCAGGTTTCTGACAGAATTTTGAAAATTGACGACAGTAATGGAGACAGTCAAGGAATGGTCCCAGACATGACTAAGCACAGACCTAGAGCCTACTTCCGAAATGTGTTTGGTGATTTCGTTATGGACTGTTGAAGTCGGAAAGTGGTGATGAGGAACGTTTGATACTTTGACAGATCTGTGTTATGATCATAAAACAATGAAAGCTGGTTGATGAGAGTTGCTTGGAACAGCTTCGTACCATTTCCAGCATTCAGTTTACGGTTCGACACTCACTTTCGGTGGAAAGCAAAACTGTGATTTGGATCGATATAATAATCTAAGTAGGCCTTCTGAAAATCCCCACCCTTCCTGTGCCCCACCCCTGCATTTTGGGTTGGGTTGTTCAGCTGGATTCACACGTGAGCCATGAAGGATTTGCATTATGTTTGCTTTTTGTTGTTGGTGTTCAGGCTTTGTCACAGTTTTGCCCATGTTCTCAGTTTGACATGGGTAGTTTTGTGGCCTGCGCTCAGCGCTGATGATTATGGAAACAGCAAAATATATCTTTGGTATCAAGGAAACGACACAAAAAATAATAAGACATCCACTTACACTGATAGTGTACAGTAAATACATTATACTGTATGATTTTTATCCCATAGCCTCGAATCCCACTTTGCCAGAGCCCCCCCCCCTCCCTCCCCCCCCCCCACGCCCCTTCTCCTCCCTCCACTATAGACCTTGGGTTGTGGTCTGGATGCTAGTCATTCGGATGAGACGATAAATCGAAGCTATGTGTGCCGCCTGCATTTATGCATTTAGATAACATAAAAGAACCCACGGCAACAAAAGGGCTGTCCCTGGTAAAATCGGCTTTGATCAGGCAGGGCTTGTTGTCCTAATCTGCGCTGATTATTCTTGTGTGTGCATTATGCACGTCCGTGCGCACGCACACACACACACACCTACACACACGCGCGCGCGCACACACACACACACACACACACACACACACACACACACACACACACACACACACACACACACACACACACACACACACACACACACACAAACACGCACGCACGCACGCACGCATGCAAACATATTTCACACACACACACACACACACACACACACACACACACACACAGACGACCCATTATGAAGCCTTTTATAGAGAAGAAGAAGAAGAATTTATTTAAAATAAATTAATTGATTAAATAATTTAAAAAAACAATAATGATTATAATAATTTAACCCCAAAATAGTGATTGGCTGTTTACTACATACTGCGTTTACAAGATAGTTTACAGTATATAGCTATCGTCACGTTCATCCGCGTCCTTCAGGAAGCTGACACTCGATCAGGAGCTGCCATGAAAAGGAAGACTGGATCAAGTGGCCACGACGGCTCACTTGACTTCCTGAACCACCAACACCACACAGCTGACCTGTGTCACTTCTTCCGGAAAGAAGATGGTAAGGCCATACACATTTTATTCTTTTTTGGGGGTGGAGAGTATGGATATGAGAGGGCTGAGACGTCTCTTTCTCATGCTCTCCCCCCCCCCCCCCCCCCCCCCGCTCTCCACACACACACACACACACTCTCTCTCTCTCTCTCTCTCTCTCCCTGTTCATACATACATACATACATACACATAAATTTATATATATATGTGTGTGTGTGTGTGCGTGTGTGTGTGTGTGTGTGAATAGAATAAAATAGATTTTATTGTCATGAAACCTTAAGGTGTATAAGACACAAGTGCCATGGTAAATGAATGAATGAATGAAAAACACAGAATAAATCAATCAGTTAATGCAGTAAATTGCAGCAGCATTCATAAACAAATTTTCCTAATCTTGTTTGTATATATTCATCATCTGTCAGCATCACCTGACTGGGAATATTTCCTGTGTTATTCGAATTATGAATATGTGTGTGTGTGTGTGTGTGTGTGTGTGTGTGTGTGTGTGTGTGTGTGTGTGTGTGTGTGTGTGTGTGTGGATATCTCACATGCACAAATAGTCGTAAATGTATACCACCCTGACACGCGTCACTAGTCGATTTGAACCCCCTTTTTTTTCTCGTCGTTCATATGGGACAATTGAAAGCTTGTCAGCTGAGCCGCTAGCCTCACTTCCCGATTCATAGCCCCTTGCACAAGACCACACAACATGCTGTCACACTCACGTACTGCCAACTAACATCGACCCGCACACACTTGCAAGAGATCACATTGGTACTTAGTTGACTTTTTTTTCTTTTCTTTTTTTAAAATAAATATTTCAGTAACACAACTTCGGACACACGACACTACACGATGGCATGCGTACATCTGTCACAGTACGAAGTGGGTGGTACGTAGTATATAATTATAAACAAGGGTTGTTCTCCAGCGTCATTTTCGGCGTAGCGACAGTGTTCAGACTCGGTCAGCCAGATCCTCACGGGTTTACCCCAACAATGGCCTCTGGAGGTGGAGTTGTGGCAGACGATGAGGACTTCAGTCAGGAACGTCTTCTGTCCCTCCTCCAGAGCTGTGTGGCCGACAACGGGGACATTTCCATGGATGTCTACGTGGCTGGCATTGAGGAGTTGTACAAGTGAGTTGACTATATATCTGTGTGTGTGTGTGTGTGTGTGTGTGTGTGTGTGTGTGTGTGTAAAGGGCTTACCAGGAGGCAGTGTGTAGGCTACTAATTATGTTGTATTGGAGCAGTCACTGTTCAATATATTATTTGTACGATCTTTACGAGCTTTACAAACATTGTCATTTACATATCAGGCTGTTAACCCGAGTAAAGCCATCTGACAACTGTCTGTAGGCGTTCGTCAGTTTGTTTCCTGTGTCATTCAGTCACACATACGTGCACACGTGTATATTAGAGTGGATATTTCTTCAGAATATTGTTTGGCAAAACTCTTTTCTTGCTATCGGTTCTTTTTTCGTATGCTAAGTATATGCTGCCCACGAGACTTCAGCTTATCATCCCATCCGAATGACTAGTATCCAGACCACCACTCAAGGTCCAGAGGTGGGGGGAGAAAATTCTGGCGAGTGTGGGATTTGATCCCACACCATGTGAGTCATGAAGGATTTGATCCCACACCATGTGAGTCATGAAGGATTTGATCCCACACCATGTGAGTCATGAAGGATTTGATCCCACACCATGTGAGCCATGAAGGATTTGATCCCACACAGGATTTGATCCTACACCATGTGAGCCATGAAGGATTTGATCCTACGCCATGTGAGTCACGCAGGATTTGATCCTACACCATGTGACAGATCCGCCACAGCTTACGGCATGGAAATCAGTGCAAACAAAACAAAACTGATGACAAACAATGACAATGGCATCCAAACTGACATCACTGCCAACGGAGAAAAGCTTGAAACCGTGAAGAATTTCAAATACCTTGGAGCAATAGTTTCAGATGAGGGGTCCAAGCCTGAAGTATTAGCCAGAATTGCAATGACAGCTGCAACACTAGCCAAGTTGAACACCATTTGGAAGGACAAGGCAGTCAAGCTCAGCTCAAAGATAAGACTCATGCGTTCTCTTATCTACTCAGTTCTCCTGTATGCTTGTGAAACATGGACCCTTACAGCAGAATTGGAGAAGAGGATTCAGGCCTCAGAAATGAGATGCTTCAGAAGACTGCTTGGCATCTCTTATAAAGACCACATAACCAATGAGGAAGTCAAAAACAGAATAAGGCAAGCCATTGGTCCCTATGAAGACCTTCTCACCACCATCAAGAGGCGCAAATTAAAATGGTTCGGCCACGTAACAAGAGGAGAGGGGCTTGCCAAGACAGTGCTCCAGGGAACAGTCAGAGGAGGAAGGAAGAGAGGAAGACAGAAGAAGAGATGGGAAGACAACATCACAGAATGGACAGGACTGAAGCTGAGCGAGGCGGTCAAATGTGCGAAAGACAGGGATGGATGGAGAGGACTGGCTGACAGGTCATCTGTAGCGCCCCAACGGCAACCGCCATGGGACAGCTGATGATGATGATGATGAGCATGTGAGCCATGAAGGATTTGATCCCACACCATGTGAGTCATGCAGGATTTGATCCTACACCATGTGAGTCGCGCAGGATTTGATCCTACACCATGTGAGTCATGAAGGATTTGATCCCACACAATGTGAGTCATGCAGGATTTGATCCTACGCCATGTGAGTCATGAAGGATTTGATCCTACGCCATGTGAGCCATGAAGGATTTGATCCCACACCATGTGAGTCATGCAGGATTTGATCCTACACCATGTGAGTCACGCAGGATTTGATCCTACGCCATGTGAGCCATGAAGGATTTGATCCCACACCATGTGAGCCACGAAGGATTTGATCCCACACCATGTGAGTCATGCAGGATTTGATCCCACATCATGTGAGCCATGAAGGATTTGATCCCGCTCAATGTGAGCCATGAAGGATTTGATCCTACACCATGTGAGCCATGAAGGATTTGATCCTGCTCAATGTGAGCCATGAAGGATTTGATCCTACACCATGTGAGCCATGAAGGATTTGATCCCACACCATGTGAGCCATGAAGGATTTTCCTCTTGTTTTTGTTTTTTCTCTGTTGGCGAGGCTGGGAGTCAGGGGGAGTGGGGGGGGTGAGGGTGGTACATGGGGTGGTCATAAATTTCTTTTTGTGAAGTTCCAGCTGTTGTCTCAGTCACCACAGTGCAGCAACTCATCTTTTTCTGGTCTCTTTTCCTGTGTATGTGTGTGTTAATATGTTCATCAAAGTGGGTGTTTTTCGATAGACTTAAGCAAGGGACAACTCTATTGTTCTGTTGTTGTTGTTGTTTGGGGTTTTGGGGGTTCTTTTTATGTACACTGACCGCTACACATTGACCTCGGCTAATCGTCCCATATGAAAGACTTAGCAACAAGACTGCCACTTGAAGTCTAATGCAAAGGGATGGGGGGGGGGGGGGGGGGGGTGATAAAACTGCTGGTCTGTGCGTGAATGGAACCCTATGGACCCTCTTCCTCACTTCCTTGTTGGGCACTTTAACCACAGGGCCATCACTCCTTCCATTGTATGCCTTGGTGCTGGTGCTAGTTGTTGAAATATAAAATATTGACATGTCTTTCCACATGTATTATCAGTGGGTGCTGTTCCACGTAAATATGGTGAGTTTTCTGCTGACCAGTGTGCATGTGCTCATTCCAGTGTCAGTATTGTTCCTTTTCAAATTAAACCTGTGTCTATTTTGAAAAAAAAGAAGGGGACATCCCCATGAGGTAAGAAAAATGAGTTTACATAGTTATCGTGTAGTTCAAGTCATGTATTTGAGACAATCCCTATGAGGACAGAAAAATGAGTTCACATAGTTGTCTTTTAGTTCGTCATGTATTTGAAACAGTCTCTGGAACACACAAACACACACACAACCATGTGCATGCACAGTCACAGAAAGATCATAACCAATGCAAACTGATCATAACCAATGCAAATTTAGCACAGTACAGTCAACATATATTTTGGGTAAAATATTTTGTTTTTTTATGCAGCAAAAGTGCTTCTTAAAACTTTCTGCATTTAAATCTGGTGTTGGAAGCCCTTCAATACATTTTACGAGTCTGAGCAGTCAACCAATTCACACTTGCAGCTGATCATCAGGGCATTAAGTTAACTCTCTGTTCAGATAACTCTGGTCTCTTGAGTCTTTGTGGGGGAAAGAAAGGGAGATGACTGGTTGTCCCAGAGAGTTAATCAAGGGAGCTAAGACCAGTCTGAAATTGTCAATTACTAGTTTGCAATGCTGTGTGTGCTTAGGCAGCAAAAAAATGCTCTTGTGTCACAGTTCCCAAGACAGTGTATAAAAACCTCTGGAGTCAAACTCCATTCGTCTATTTCTTATAAAATAAAATTAAAAAATAATAAAGATTTGTAAAAAAGATAATTTTTATCTTTTTTTTCTTCTGACAAGGTCTTTCACTCCTGGACTCTGCATTGTAAGCACTGTGTTGTGTTGTGCAGTATCCTGATGCACTGAGCTGAATTGCAAGCAGATTGCACTTCACGACTTAATATATTGTTTACTGAAAGCTAATCACATGTATTTTTTGGTCACAACAGATTTTCTGGAAAATATTAACAGCTGTGATTGTGTCACCATATTCTTTTTTCAGCTTCTTTTTTCTTCACTTTTGCTTTCAGTGTTTAGAGGGGTACTTGTTATATAAGCATGAATACTAGCTTAATATAATTGCTGATTTTTTTTTTATTATCCCTTCACCACCTCCACCACCACTCACAAACACTTGTGCACAAATCCATGCACACTCACATACAAATACCCATAATTAATAAGCAAAGCAAAAGTTGCTGAATTTCATTAACTGTAGAAGTAACACTGTTCATTAAACAAAATCAGGCTTGTTCTCTTTTAAATTCCTAACCAATGGAGGAAAAGACTCTTTCATGACAGATTATTTAGCACCTTGCATGATAATGTCGAAATGTTTTGTGCGCTTGTGTGTTAGTGCACGCATGTGTGTGAGAGAGGAGGGAGAGATAGATAATAGCGGGTTACAAATGTCATCGCATTTTTCACCGCTCTCTTCCTTTCTGGCGACAGACTTCCTGTTTCATTACGATATGGCTAAGAAAAAGTATGGAATTCAGTTTGATGACATCCCTGGGACCCGTTTTGAATGTTTCAAATGTGGCTCACAGCCTTTGTTGACATTTTGGACAAGTCAAAAGCAACCTTCACTTTTGTCTCCTCAGATTACTTAAGCGGTTTGGAGAAGACAACCTTGAGTTTGTACTGCCAGAAATCCTGGCCAACCTGAGCCTCCTCAAAGACTACCGTGATGGTGACAACGGCAAGGAATACCTGACGGTGCAGGGCATGGTGCACTACGAACTTCACAACCTGGTCCAATTAGAAAGCAGACACTCCGGCAGCCATACCCTACTCAGGTTCCATCGCACCCTGGAGTTCATCCACACCTGTCTGGAGAAGATCCAGGACCCAGCCATCTCCGATGAGGAGTTCCCTGGAGAGATTGTCAAAGTGTACACTGAGACGCTGGCATGGTTTCACCCAGAGCTGATGATGGCCAGCGTCCACTGGGCCCTGCCCACCTTTGTCATGAGCAGGGTGTCTATGATGGAAAACACCGGCTTTGCTGAGGACCCATCAGAGTTCTGGGTCTGGCTCAAACAGGTAACTGACAACCTGAAGAAGCTGAACAATGCCATCCAGGCTGTGTGTGACAAGTACCAGCTTCTCAACCTTCTGCAAGACCATGTTTAAAACTGAAGTCTTAATGTGAGAAACGGCAGATGAATAACACATCCACATGATTAGGATTTTCACTGCTGTCTTGACATGTGGTCCTGTCTGTGCAGTGTAAAATATGTCCCCTCACTTCCCCCCACTGGCCATACCGACTGAGTTGCCTGACAAACCCAAATCTAACTGCCATTTGATGCAGGTCTCTGAAGCCTTCTCTGTGTTCTTTGTAGACATAATATATCTTCCTTACACCATACACAGCTAAGTCTCCTTTTATAATTTCTCTGCAGGAGCAATGAGGAATTTACAGAATTGTTATTATCACACTTAAGCCATTTCAGGTTGTCTATCATCCATTAATAAAAGACCTGAGCAAACTCGAGAGCCACATGGTTATTTTTATGTTTGTTATAATATCTTCACCTAATTTCCATGTTCTGTCATCTACAGGTTGATGCACAATATCCACTAATAGGGGTGGTTGTTCACTGTCAGTCACTCTGCTTCTAACAATCAGATCAGAGTTGCTGCAAGGAGCATTCACAGACTCAATACCTAGTGTCAGAGCAAGATGGGTGAAGTCTGATTAGAGTGGTGGGGATTGTGAGGTGGCATGGATCCCTTCTGTGCTGATGCTATGCCTACTTCTGGTCTGGACAACTGTCCACACTTGTGGATTGTGGTGAAGTGTCAGCTTGCAGGGCGTCTCCTCCCTTTTATAACACAAAAAAGGCCAGAGGTCCCATTGCCTTTTATGGCCATCATGGCAGTGAATTCATATTCTGTGTGTCTAGGGTTCAGCATAGGAAAGTGGGGTCTTATCCTCTCCTTCTGCTTTTAACTTTCCTAAGTCAGATTCCCATTTAAACCTGGGTGGAGTAAGGAAAATCGGAGTAAATGCCTTTCCCCAAGAACACGTTATGCCCAAACAGGGCCTCCAACCCTGATGATTGGTGAACATTGGATCAGAAGTCCAACAGCTAACTGATTCTGCCACGGTGCCTCCAAATTTGTTACATTTTTCATCTTCCATATTTACGCATTTTAGGTAAAGCCAGTGCCACACATTTCTAGCTGTTCTGATGAAGTGTAAATTTTGGGAAGATAGTAGAACAATGGCATCTGTTACAGTATTATAAATGATCTGTGTGTGGTGCCTGTCTATTGGTGTGTGATGTGTGCATCAAACGTACATCACCAGCAAAACACACCAAAAGACAGCATTTGGAAAACTTGATGCCTTACTAGCAGTTGCATACAGCATTGGTCAAGCATGAGTAAGTCAGGTGAACAAACTTAATATTTCTATTTCCTTTCCAGTATTTGTCCTTGCTTATTTGGTCTCTCTGTCTACAATATGTGTAACATCTTGAGGAAAACATGCCATGCCCTCTGAACTAAACACATGGGAATATATACAATACAGGAATGAAGTATCATCAAAACCATAATTATGATCTCAGTTGTTCAATGCCATGACTGTTTTCAGTCAGTTGACACAAACAGTCTGCCTTGCGAACATTTCAAGCTACTCCCCACATTTTCTTGTTTGTTTCATTCCATAGCTTGTTTCCTTTAATGTGCTTTGCTGTTTCTAGTTTGGCAGATTGATAATTTATATGTCTTAATTTTGGCCAACTGATGTTTTGATGACAAACAACACTGTTTACTATTGAAGATGTTTGCTGTTGAATGTTGGCTTACTGATGGTTTCATAACACTACAACTAAACACATTTTCTATTTAACACTCCTAGCCTCTGTAACATTTCAACAATAAAAAAAAAAACACACCAAAGCTTCACTCTTACCTCTGAGATAAACTTATGAATCTCACAATGTACAATCAATCAAATGTCTGTGAACACACAAAAATATTGCCCCTATCCCCAACTTGTTCAGCATGGAGTCAGCAAAAGGTTTGTTTATTGTCTATTGTTTATTGTTGTTTATGGCACAGGGCCATATCAGGACTGTCACAACATACAAATACTCAACCCCTTCAACACAAAACTGTCACATCGTAACAAAAAACAAAAAAAAAAGACAAACCCACAAAACAGCTCCTTATGACAAATAAGACTAGGCCATGCTGAAGACATCAGCCCTTCTGCTTAATTTATCATCCCTGATTTTTAAAAAAAAATCGTAAAAAAGGAAAAAAACAATACTTTAAAGCTAAACAAAAATAAATCAAAAAGGCCATACAGACAAATAACACTGCATAACAGACAGCTAGTGCCCATTCAAGTGTTTACAATTTCGCTTCCTAATTGCCAGAGCACAGACAATACATCACTGACTGTGGAAAAGAGAAAAAAGTGTTAAGGCTCGTTACAACAAATCTTAATCCGACTTGAAATCGCCTGCTTGTTGACTCCACTCTTAATTCTGTTTGCTGTGTTATCTGCTGTTTTCATTTTCTTTCCTTCTTTTTTTTTTCTTACCACTTTTTTAAAAACAATTTTATAGCCTTCAGTGGGATGTTAAGTTGTACAGTTCATTAACCTGTTCAATTAAAGTCCAGTCTGCAAGTCCTGCTTTCAATCCTGTCCACCATTTTGCTTTACATTCTGCTTTAAAAAAAAAAAACCCGTCAGTTCACTTCCAGTTTCTTTTTTTTCACACCATAAATTCTTCCCCAACTCAAGACACTGGTCTTTTTTTCATGGCACGAGGGCGAACTGCTGTCCTGTTAGAGCTGAAATTTGATGTTGAATTTCATTTGATGGTGAACATGAACCATGTTGAATTGAACAGTGCTGAGACTAAGTGTTGCTGTTCAGCACCAACATGAGTGTTTATTGCAATAAACGATGTTGTCATATTACTGAGTTTGTTGTTTCAGATGGCCCCACGTGGTGGTCAGAATTCAGCAGATAGGGCACATACAGCCGATAAGACGCAGGGGTCAGATTTCAGCACAAAAAAAGTAGCGTCTTATATGCGGAAAATTACAGTACTTATATGAAAATACAAAAATACAATACTGTGTATTTTATGTGTGTGTGTTAATTTAAATTTTAAAAAAATCAATGCAGTCTTTTGATGCTGTGGACCTATTCTCATCTCTTTTTTTCAACCACTACAATATAAAACAATTTGTACACATGAAAATTACACATGTAAAAAATAAATGTGAAAAAATATGTAAATGTGAAACAATGCAATATAAAAAACATTTAAAGATTCTAGATTTTACAACATGTAACATGATATGATGTTAAGCACAATAAACACAGAACAATACAATCTGATGTCACATATATATCTTCATTTATATGGGAAAACTTTGCACTTTTTTCCCCATAATATTCAAGCAAAAGAGTAAATGCAGACACTTTCATCCATTACAAAAAATTAGTAACTAAGAGTATCCAAAGCGTACCATATCCAATTAACAACATTTAATTAAATGCTGCACTTCTACACATATTTTTGTCCAAAAAGACAAACAATATATAAACAAAAACATGTGATATTCAGCTGGATAGTAAACAACATGTCTGTATCCAAGAAAGCAAATACTTAAAAACTTTCTTTTCCCTTTAATTCAAAATCAACTTGGGAACAATACCTGGGTTTTTGGTTTTTTTTGCTAATTCCTTGCTTTATGTTACCAAGTATAAATGTTTCTTGTTTACCACTGTTATATCACTCTCAAAATAATCCAGTTACAGCTTTCACACCCCTCATCTTTCCTTCATTTCAATGAGCTGAGCCACTCCCTTGAAGAATTCTGTCTGCAGCCAGCACATGTTCACCATCGTCACCAAAAAAACAGAATATAATCATTTCATCGTTACATAGAATGCTATTTCTCACCAGACACATACAAAGGGGAACAACTTGAACAGAACATAAACAAAAGTAATCAGAAGCATATCTTCAAACCTTTTAAGTTATATTCTTTCTGGAAACTGACGACCTAATTTTCTGAATGAACAGTCTACTGTCTAGCCAGCCAAATTAATCAGGGACATTTGACACTGTTGCTCACAGTCCAGCCAAAATTGCATAGGGCCATATCAGGACTGCTCAGATAAATAAAAACACAGTGAACACAAATTTCTAACCAGGGAGATAACAAGGCCCAAAATGGGTAAAAGAAAACAACAACAACAACAACAAAATCAATGTAGGCTTGGGGGAGAATTAATTCAATAAGAACAAATAATCTGAACTTGATGCCCATGTTAAATGTTTACAATGTCCATTTTACATGAAATAACAGATTACATTTGTCATTAACAAAATTTTCATCTCAGCATCTCCAGCGTTTCAGAGTCATGTATTCACTGAAATATGCTATTCTTAATGCTTATAGTTTGCGGTCACCATAACAGTGCCATCAAGAAACCCAACTATTCCATCCAGTTTTAACAATTAAGAACAGTGGTCGACTGCCAATTCAGTGGAAAAGATCACTGGTATGCATACAAGCCCATGCATTTATGCATGCACACACACATGATACCATCTAAACTCACGATGTGAATAAACATCAGACCACAGGACACAAACACATCAATTCTATGAAAAATAATAAAAACTATCACACACACACACACACACACACACACAATCACATCAATACTAGGCTAAAAAGGCAGACATAGGTTAGAACTTCCTTCAGCTCTCAAACATCTGCATACATAACTTGACAGATTTTTTCCCCAAGAATTATTCAAAGCAGTATGTCAAATCAAATTTACTAAAGATCATCACAACACCTTTTAAACTGATCAAAATAAAATGAAATAAAATTTAAAAAATCAACTTTCACATAAAAAACGTGTGAAAGTCTGTGTATAGTTATCAGCAAAGGAACTCAGTCATATAAGCACAGTAAATAACATTATCACAACAAATTACATGTTGGAATGCAGCAGCAGTAGTCACAACTCATCACGTTTTGAATGTTTCTGACCAGCAGCAATCCTGTGAGAAGAAACACCAGCAGCAGCATCCTCTGCATCTGATGAACTTTCTTCTGCTGGCTCACTCTTTGCGGAAGTGGAGTGGGAATAAAATACTGAAGGGTACTGAAGCAGACCTCTGTTGATATCAAATGATGTCAGTTCTTCCCAAGACAGGCTGTCATCCTTGTCGTGGTCGATGAAGGAAAATGCCTGTAAAGAAGCAATAAAAACATTTGAAGACTCAATACTCATGCTGTTTGTTTGTCAATTCAATATCTGACCAATCACGCCTAACAAAAACACCACCACCACATTACTTTTGCTGTGATACGTTGTTTGATGAGGTATGGATGGAAATAATTGTTACTGCTACTGAAACATTCTTATTCTGATCTTAGTTAATCAATGTCTGAGAGTGCAAGCAAATGTACATAAAAAAGGTGTACATGGATATCTAATGACAGACAATCTAAACAACGAAGAGGGAAATGAATTTTTCACAGCAAGTATGAATCCATAATTACAATACAGCTAATAAAGAATGACAGCATGTTTTTGGGGTGTTTTTTGTTGTTGTTGCTGTTAATAGTAAATGTGCCTCAAAATTACTAACTAATGAAAGAGCAGGATTTTTTTTTTTTTTTAGTTGCAGGCATGTTATTCCTTTCTGTTCATCTGTGAGCAAGTGATTTTATGAAAGTGACAGCACCACAGTCTGTGCCTCAGCACACTGCATCCCCCCCCCCCCCCCCACCCCCACAACAGGCCTTTCTCTCTGTTCTCCTGGCACAGCATTCTGTCACGCTCCACACCCTACATCCCCTTCCTTTCCCAGTCTATCTGCAGAAATCAGATGACTGGAGAAACGTGTGTGTTCCCCTCCAATTAATGAAATTGTCTACCATACCCATTTCATGACCAAAAGCTTCCAAAATGTTTGGCAGGGAAAAATCTTTCTGATAATGTGAAATTTCCTTTCTTCAAAATATGTAACAGGTCCACAGTTGTTCTGATTAAATGAAAACCAAGCAGGAAGAATTCTGTTTAATGTTCTTTTACACATAATGGTGACTGTAGACATCAAGTGAAATTGTAATTTTCATTTAATTGCCATCATTAAAACATAATAGAAAAAATAAAACAATTTGAAAAAACACACAAAAATGAAATAAGTAATAAAAGAGAACCGACCAATATTCAAAACTGGGACTCAGATATCTTCAGATAGACACATACTGACTGACATGATACAAACTCTGCTCATCATATTCCTCACACTACTTGGAGATAAACACCTTTTTTAAATCATCTTTTGTGCCAGAAGAAACCCTGCGAGAAAAATCCTTGAAGTCCACGTCATCATCTGATCCCTCAAACTTCTCCAGCCACTGTGATCTGTTAAAGACAGAAATCAATCAACACATCAAAATTTCTTCCTTATTTAAATCATTTCTCTTGTTCACATCACCTAATGCTAAAACACAACCAACTTAACAAAGACTGGTGACTAAAAGGATGTCAGATTCAAACATTGTCAGAGGCTTTTCATTACACGATTGTTCTACCCCTGATCAGCTCCTATCCTGAGTTGTGTGTGCAAGGTAAGGGCCCAAATGTGAATACTGAGAATACACAGATGAAAATCGTCCACAACACAGATGCACCTGAGGGAGTGCTGCTCAATTTGCTGACCAACAGTGTCTGTATCTCTCTCTGGCCTGGCTGACACCAGGGAAAGTTATGAAAGGAAGTGCAGTATTCAGCCTTGTCCCAAACCTAAACGGACTTCCATAACATCTTTTCCATCATACTCAACCACAGACATTAAAAATAAAAAGCAGAAAAACTGTCCCAACATTTTATGCCTTCAGCATCAATTTTTCCCTTCCATTTCCATACCAATAGTGACATCCTGTCAGTCTGCACTTATATAATTTTCATTTTATTGAACAAAATACATCGAACAGTAATACACACAAAAAAAGAACTTAGGTATCATCAATACTGAAGTCACAATTTTGCTTCAAACTGGTTGAATCTTGCTGCATGTCAACAAGTAAGGGTACATTCGCTATCATAAAAAGCTGCAATACTGCTTGACTCATATGGACTTCCTGAAGGGATGTGGTACCAGTCTCTCTTCAGAGGCAGCAACCATTCAACCTGGCTCTTTGATTCTTGTGGTCAGTGAAGGGCTCACCAGGATTATGTTAGTTTTTGTTATACATGTTACTCTTGTCTTCTGCATAGCATCCCTCTTCTACCCTCTTGTCAAACACCTAAAGCTTTTTCGAGCTATCAAGAACTTTGAAGAACATTTTCCCAGCATCTGGATACCTCTCAAGGCATCAGGTGCACATGCTCTATCTTTTTTTTTTCAAGCAGATGTGGTGTGGTGTATATGGATCAGTCCTAACTCTTTGAAGCCTCCTTGAAAACTGAAACTAACAGAGCTTTTAAGGATGTGCTCTGTAAAGTATCTTTAGCATGATCTGCACAGCAAAATATTTCAAAACAATAATAACATAACATTTGCTAGCTCCAATACTTTGTCCATTATTCACCATTATTCACCTATGCTCTTCCAACAATACAACGTTTCCAAAGATTCATAACTTCCACTTAAAATCCACATGACAAGAGTTCATGCAGACACTAACCTAACAGCCTCATTTGGTGAAGCAAACCCGCCAAACTTGTCCAGAGGTTTAAGGTGTGGAAATGATGAGAAGTCTTCACAGGAGTCATCATTAAACCACCAGATGTGAGAGAACCAGATGTTCAGGGCTAGGTTACGATCTCCGTAAGACGTCACTTGGTGATACCACCTGAAAAGAGGAATCAACAGTCACCACTCTAATCAAAGCAAACATCATGTTATACATAAGCATTTCTGGTAACTTTGAGAAATTATTTCTACCCGATCATTTGTTCCTGCTTGTGAAAAGAAAAGACTGTACACTGAATTTTACACTGTTGATTCTGAAAAGTGTCCATGCTAGCAATAACAAATCCGGAATGAGATTGAAACTTCTGTTTCAACTTAAAATCATCTGTGCATCATTATAACAAAAAATCTAAAAAAAACTGCCTGTTTACAAATCTTCCTTCAGTCTGATTTCAGCCAACAGTCTCAAGAACCTCATGCTTGCAAATGTCTTGAGTCACAGCTGTACCAGAAATGGGAACAGAATTAGTAAACTTGAAACATCTGGAAACATTCTGTGATATCACCTTTCATGCTACATTCCACTGTCAACCTGGTTCACTCCACACAGGCACCCACCCAGCAGCTCAGAAAATCCAGTTGACATCCTCAACAATGTATCCATAAAGTTCATGACACTGAACCAGTTTGAAGAAATTGTTTGGGTCTGTTCATCACCAACTACATGTCATTATCATCATTCAATTACCATGTCAAATTTTCTTCAATACATACTGTGACATACTGTGTAAAGAAGCACCTGAAGTCAGTACAATGATCTGTGAATTTTACAAGTCAAGTGTCAAAGTGTTTCCAGTTTTACAATTCATCTTTTATCACCAATCTTGAAAATTCAACAAGTGGTGAAATTAACAATTTCTTCTGATCTGGTTTTGTTGGTAAAGGACTGGGGAAAAATAAATCACAAAATCATCCTGATGAATTAATCTTTTTTTTTTTCAAACATTTTCAAGTAAGATTCAGTCCCTGGTCCCATAAAAAGCTGTTATTAACACATCTAATGAAGTATAAGTGTTTAACTGAACACATGGCTTATTTTCGTTTTTATTATTGTTCTTTAGTTCTTCTGTTTAAAAACTTTTTGGCAAATGTATGACACACCATTAACTGTCAAGGAGAAGAAACAAACCAACTATTAACCAAACACAAACACACATGCACATGTATGCACACATCAACACCTATGCATACACACAAAACACTAACCCGTATGGGATAAAGAGACAGTCACCAGCATCCAGATGCACCCGATACCAAGGAAGGTTCTGGAATTGTGGAAACCTGTGCATATCTACAGATTCAGGGTCCACCTGGCTATAGTGTCCTTCTTGAACAAAGCCACGGCTTTCCACCTTGTCTTTGTAGAACTGGAGACAGTCAATGCGTGTTGGTGAGTGAGAGAGCGTGCATGTGGGTATATGTGTAAACCTGTGTGTGGGTGTATGTGTAAAATTGTGTGTGTGTGTGTGTGTGTGTGTGTGCGTGTGTGCGTGTGTGTGTGTGTGTGCGTGTGTGTGCATGTACACATGCATGTCTGCGAGCGTCCCTTCATGTGTGTGTATATATATCCACTGCGTGTTGGTATGCTTGTTTAAACAAATAAACAATATCAATAGTAAAAACAGTATTAATTATCATTATAGTTGAACTATAAAACTTGACAACGCTTACAGTGTAAGACCTAGCCAATTATTTCTGACAATCAAACATGATGGTCTACAAAGCTCTTTGCTCAGAGAGAAGATTAGTCATGCATCATTTCCATGGTCAAAGTCAGACCCTGACCCAGGGAGGTCAGCATGCCAACAGTACCAGGTCAACTTGACAACATAATGATCATCACAGCAAAGAACTCTGAAGAAATTATACTGATACCTCCAGCTCAGCTATAAACCATCAACCATTTTCATTTTCAAGTTTTATTATAAAAAATCAGTTTCAACAGCATGTGCCAAGGTAACTAGCACCTCCATTTTACATTGTAACAAAATCTGAAGGATTCTGCATGGCAGCTAGCCATCATCTGATAATGTCCTGTGCTAAAATCAGGAACAGTTTGAAAGACTGATAGATCTTACTACTAACTTCTTTTAAATATATTGAGATATTTCAAACATATCGAGATTTGTATCACTTTTCACTTGTCCAACTCAAAGCCCAGATTACATGTACATTTTAAAATTTGCATTTTATTCTTTCTTGTTTACAATCAAACTATTGAAAGAAAATTTACTAAACATTGTGCCTGCTTTTCCAGTAAATCACATTCTATTTCACATTCTATTTCATTTTAAACAAACCAATTTCAAACAACCAAATATTCTGAACTGTTCCATAGCAACTCAGAGTTGATGAATTTGGTCTCTACCATCCATTAATTCAAATAAATTAAAATGACTTCAAGCTATGGCCTAACCATATTTGACCTTTTTTTTCTCTTTTTTCTTTGTTATTTACTTGCATAATTCATTGATGCATTTTTTTTCACTTCAGTATTCTTTCAAATGATTCATTTAAACATAAATTTTCGTTACATCTGCGTTCAACTTTTGGCAGTGAATCAAAACAGAGAGGGGGGCAGGGGGGGGAATTACAAAAGGAAAGATAGACAATCACCACACAAAAGAAACCTGGTCAATGAGAATGACGTCCTTGGCTCCGTCGAAGACGCAAAGGAGGTTTTCCAGTTCATCGTAGTGCAGCACGGAGTGAATGGGCCCCCTCCCCATCCACAGCACCGCCTCCATCACACCTTTCTCAAACCCCCCACACTGTAATGTGGATGGTATGTGCACCAGTCCTGTTGGAGGAACAGCATTCAGTCATTTTGGGTAGTCATCGTTTTTCATAAAAATTGCGATGGACCTTGTTACGTAGCCACATAACAAGATCCAATAGCCTTGCTAACTATCTGATCCTCAAAGGAAGTGTTGAGGAAGAGGGACGAATGGGAATGAAAAACAAAGCACTGACAACATAGCAAAACCACTTGCAGAGACCCAGGCTTTAACACAACAGACAGGAGGAGTTTGTATTATACTCCATGTTTGGTGATACATATACTTACCATGTCAAACTGATGCAAACTAGGCCTATCGGTTTGCTCTGCCTGGCCAAATTTCGTGTGGCTAACAGTGAAAAGTGCCATTCTGTGTGGCACCCAAACGACTCTTTACAGAGCTGACAAAGAACAACTAGAAGTGGACAGTGGGATGACAGCTCATCCTAAGCATGCATATAGGAAGATGGGGGATTATTTTTTGGAGGAGGGGATTGCATGTGTGTGTGTGTGTGTGTATGTGTATGTGTGTGTGTAGGGTGGGGGGATGTGCAGGTATACACATCACTGTGCATGTATATTGTGTTATATGCTTGCAATTAAATTTTCCTTATTATGAGGACATAACTGTAAACAAAATGCGCAACTGATTTTGAAAATAAGTGGAATATCCTAAGCTTAAATCAAACTTGGTTTGTCTCTGAACAGTGAAAACAACACAAGCTCAAATTCACTATCACTGCAGCAGCAACAACAACAATAATATATGAAAAACTTAACTTTAAATGCTTTTAGGTTTATTTACACTCAACCACTATGAAAACTGTGACACTGAAATGAAAGAATAAAGATATCATCCAATTCAATATGAAACATCCAAATAAAATAAAAAAGATAAACAAAGAAGCAACAGCAAAATCATAACACTGATCTCACCTTCCATAGAGTCCTTGATGCTGTTTACCATGTATAGGTCATTATCAGCATAGTCACTGAGAAAGTTGTTCAATCTCATCCACTGTGCATTTCGATGGCGTACTTCCTTCTTTCCTATCTCCACACGTACCATCTCTTGGCCATAGTGATTCCTGTCACATAGTATAGGGGAAAAAAAGTATTCACCCAGGTAATTTTTAACTGATTTTAGCATTCAATAATTCATCAATGATCTAAAACATATATAACTTAGGTACAGTTAGTACAATTACATAGTATAACAATACAAGTTTGAACATTAAATTAATGCACATCAAAGGAAAACTTTTTCATTCTTCTAAAATGTAAAGAATAATGACTGTGCAGACTGCCTATCTGTAGAATGCAAAATATCAAAGGATTTTTTTTCCTTAGTCTCACCCAAACTACTCCACAACCAGTATCAACTTAACATGTGGATTTCATAAAAAAATTTCTGTATGGATTATTTGCATTCAAATATTATATAAATCATACTGTATCAACAAGTACACACATGAACTGATACAGATGTTTCTTTTACTAGCAATTCTGCACATGTTTACCTGGAGAAGTTGTTTGTTTAATCAAAATCCAATCCAATAACCCCATGCCACCTTTTACCCATTAGATGGTGCTGCCCAGAATCAAACCCAAAACCCTTAGGGTCATATTTTAAGTCCACTGCTCTAACCCCTCATAACACACCCTGCATTCAAGTATAATGCAGAATCTTAATATCAAATTCATAACTTTTTCCATATTCTGCAAATTATAAAACAAATTGTATTGTTGTATACAAATTACAATTAGAGTGGAGTTCTTTTGTGCCGCAGCTTTATACTTACCGACAGTCGGGCAGTATTTACTTATCTTGATGGGGTCGAGGTTGGTAATAATAATCTATCTCAATATCTGATAATAATTATTAATATTATAAAAATCGCTTTTTATCTTATGCACACCTTAAATATTCGTCTGTCCATTCCAAGCCTGGATGTTTTGTTTCTGTCAGGGCTGACTTCATGTGTATAGGCTTACTGGCTTTGACGAAATGACCATAAAACACTTGGGGTGACGAAAACTTGCCGATGACGGTCACTCCGTATGGCTTCGAGTGTGCTCCCAAAGGCCGGCGATGACCCGGTATCTTCTCTGCATTAGTTGAATGTTTTACTTCTGAGATTAGAAAGCACGTGATAAATGACAGTGGGAATACAACCAGCCTACTCATCCCGTCTTTATGCCTGACCATGGCAGTAAGAGGGGGTGAACTTGGGCGATTTTGGATGGAAAATGCGGTCAGCTTCTCGCAGAATATTTAGGCTTCAGCACTTCTCCCGCTATGGTGTCACGAACTTTTTTCCAATCAGAACTTCCGCGCAACCGTAGTGATCTCCCTTGCTAAAAACGAGAGCCAAGGCACTTCTGCCCCACCCCTTTGAAAGAAAAGAACGGCTTAAAAGAAAAGAGGATAAAAGAGACACGTTTTTTCTATAGTCTCATGCCAACAGTTTTTTTATGAAGCTATGAAAACTACAAAGACTTACGAACATAATCATATCTCTTTTCTTTTTTCTTTTCAACTCCGAAATACGTCGAACACTGACAACCTCCGCGGGCTCGCTGCTTAGTTGCACGGACTCAGACGACTCAGTACGGGGATCTCTCTCTCTCATTTTACTTGTCTCTGGCTCTCTCCCCTCCTCTGTCAGATTCTCTCTCTCTCTCTCTCTCTCTCTCTCTCTCTCTCTCATTTTAAACAATTAAACAACACCACTGATTGCCCAACCACCTTCAAAAAACATTGCCTTTCCCACCTTATGCCATAATGTGTAATGTAAACCGTTCATTTTATTGATGCTGTTTGTCAAATGTGTATGGTTGACAGAACCTTCCTCACCCTCTATCCCCCATTCTGATGTGTAATGCGGGTGTGTATTGTGTGTGTTTGTTTCTTTGATTTTGTTCTTTTTTTTTCCTATGCATTTTACTAACACCATGCTAGTGCCTGTATGCCATGTGTGTGTGTGTGTGTGTGTGTGTGTGTGTGGGTGTGTGTTCGTGTGTGTGTGTGTGTGTGGTTTTGTTTTGATTTATGCATATTTTTTTCCTCTGTTGTGTATCTCTACTAACACCATGCTTTCATTTTATTAAATATTGTGTAGTGTAGACCCTATTCAGGGCGGGGACTGGATGTAAAAAAGCACACCAGTGCTTATCTGTTATCCTCGAAATAAAGAATTTGTCTTGTCTTGTCTTGTCTTTATTTCTCTCTGGCTCTCTCCCCTCCTCTGTCAGATTCTCTCTCTCTCTCTCTCTCTCTCTCTCTCTTGTTTTTTTTCTATTCGAATTTGGTTCATTGTTTTCACATTATTGTTCTGATTTGTATCCCCATGTCACTAGTACAGCTAATGACATTAAACAGTTCAGTGTTCTCTCTCTCTCTCTCTCTCTCTCTCTCTCTCTCTCTCTCTCTCTCTATGTATACTAGTGGCAGATTTGCTGATTATAAACTATTTAAGACCACATAATAATATATGAATGAGCCATACCTTGCACTTAGAGTGAACCGGTTTCTTAAATGTGCATTGACTAAATTTAGATTTGGCATTTCTGAAATTGCGTGTCATCGACTGAGATACAGGTCCAAAGGTGAGAGTGAAGTAAGATGTCGTTAATGTAACACAGACAGAGAAGACGAGATCCATTTTTTGTGAACGTGTCCTGCCCGTTTTGACCTTAGATCGAAATTGATTGAACCTAAGTATTATAACAATCCTTGCAGTTTTAGATTAAATGTGTTGTTATCTTCCAGAAATGAGTCTGCTCTTTATTGACTTGTTATTTATATTTAAAAATCTTTGAAAAGACTGAATCTTATGACATCATAATATTTTCTTTTGCTGATGTATATGTTTATGATAAAATTGTGGTATCAACTATAATTCCAGTATTTGTACTTATGTCACACCCCTTCAGTAAGGGGCTTTGGCCTTTATTTGAATAAACAGATCCTTCGTTCTCTTGTATTAGTGTGTATGTGTTAGTGTGTGTGCGCGCGCGCGTCAATTAGTGTGTGTGTGTGTGTGTTAGCGTGTGTGCGCGCAGCGTGTGTTTGCGTGTTTATGAAAGTGTGTATTAGCACGGGGTCAGTTGGTTGTGTGTGTGTGTGTGTGTGTGTGTGTGTGTGTGTGTGTGTGTGGTGCGAACGCACAGTAATGGGGTTGTACGAATAGGAATGTGCCTTCGTGTGTGAGTGACAAATGAAAAGAAAAGAGATTTTATTGCACCAAGATACAACGACAGAGGAACATGCTCTGTATAAAACCATCACCTGCAAGCGGTGACGGTGTTCGATGCTGCCGTCTTCAAAGGCGTGAAGCCAAGGGCCTGGGACAGGAGCAATCTGTTGGATAGCTGGGCATTATTCTGTTATTAGTGTTACTAGCTCGGACTTCGCCTCGAGTCGTGCTGTTCACCTTAGTTTTCTTATATGCCTGTGTTGACTGTCAGCCTACCACTATGAGTGTCTTCAATGCCACTAAATCAGCGAAAAAAGATTTTTTGCTTCCCTCAGAAAATAGATACCATTATTCAAACAACTGTCATTATTTCATTCGCTCAGTCATTCATTCTATCTCTCCTCCACTCCTTTCCATCTCTCTTGATACAATCTTCAACGGACCATCTCTCTATGTTTCTTTCTCTGTCTGTCTCTTATAATTTTTTTTTTTTTTTTTTTTTTTTTTTTAAAGAAATGAGTGGATGTGGGACTTGTATCTTCAAACGCAGAAGAAAAAGACACACCAATGCCAGGGGATTTCCCAGTCTCCTCTGTGTGAGTGCAGCATATGTAAACAGTCCATCATTTAAGTTGGGTGAATTTAGAGGCACATTATCTGCCTTGGAAATCATTAGTATACAGTGCAATTGAGTATGTATATGCTTATGTGAGCCAGAACATTAAAGTGTATGAGTGTGTGTGCCTGTCCACATCAAATAAAAAAGAAAAAGAAAGTGCAGATAATTATGTGTAGTAGTCTTCAGTTTAACGTCTTCCACTTTAAGTGATATTAGACGGGAAAAAAAAGAAAGAAAAAAAAGAAAAGAAAAAAGAAGTGGGGGTGGAGGGTGCGGGGGGTGCGGGAGGGTGGAGGGCGGGGCGTGGTGGAGGGAACGGTATTGGTCAGAGGGTGAAAAATGGTGTGTGTGTGTATGTGTGTGCGCGTGTGTGCGCATGTGTGTGTGTGGGAGGGGGGGGGGGAAGATACAGAGCATTGGAAAAAATAAAGCATTAAAACGGGAGACATAGGCACAATATAGAAGGAAACGCTGACATCAAACAACTGTAACAACTATAACAAATGTCCAATTGGACTATGCAGCAAACCTTCTGCAATAGCAGATAGCATCTTGAAATTGTCAAAAATACATTCAAAAGAAATTTCCGAGAAGTTTGGTAAAAACGATTTCAGACTCTGACATTCAAAGAGTATGTGTTTTCTAGAAATAGATTCTCCACATATGCATTTAACATCTCTGCTGAACTTTGTTATAAAAGCGTTCAGCTTTATCCTGTTTGATAATGCCCGAATTTGCCTTAATCTGAATAAATTACTGAATGTATTTGATTGATTGATAGATTCCGGTTGTTGAATATTATTTAAACTTTTATTTAAAACTTTGCCATTTTGCTGGCATACTTCCCTGACTTTGCTCCATGATGCTTTTTCTAGTAAGCGGTATCCCTCTTGTACAGACAATGGTACATAAAGGTATGTGGTTCCCTGTTGGTGTTTTGCACCTTTTCTTGCAGCCCTGTCAGCCCATTCATTATATTGGAGACCAAGGTGAGAAGGAACCCAACAAAAAGTTATACGTGTTCCTCTCAAATTCATAAGATGTACAATGTGACTTATTTCTATTATTATTTTGGACTTGTTCTTACAGTTTGATGAGTTTAAAGCGTATAATACAGATTTTGAATCAACACAAAATAAGACTTGTGGAAGGCAAACTGGAAGATTAAGAATATAATTTAAAGCCATAAGAACAGCGATAAGTTCAGCTGTGAATATTGACCGATCTTTACCAATATGGTATGATCGTTCAGTTTTCAGTTTTGGTATAACGAAAGCTGAACCTGCTTGGCCATTGTCTAGGAGTGAGCCGTCTGTGTAAATAGGTAAGTGGTCACGGTATCGATTCTGAAGGTGTAATCGGACTTCTGTTGCCATGATATTTGGATTTTCTTTTTTTGCAATGTCAGTATGATTGATATCAAACTGTGCTTTACTCATCTCCCAAATGGGGCATGGACTTCCTGTTTTCTGCGTGTCGACATTATCTGGATTAATTTCGGACTTTTGGAAAAGGTTTGACACAAACGTGCCAATTGGTGTTAGATAAGATATGGTGTTAGCTCTTTTTTGGAAGTTGTTTTCAGATGTAATTCTTACTTCCTCCGATGTAAAATTTTCAGTTGTTGAGCTTCTCAATACGTATTTAGCACATGCCAGGTTTCGGTATTTATCCAAAGGTAATTCTCCTATTTCTTTATATGTTCCGAGGGTTGATGCGTGGAAAGGTACGCCAAGGGCAAGTCTATATGCTTTACAGTCAATGCTTTGAAGTTTCTTTAACAAATACTTTGGAGCATTGAAAAAGACTTCTTGTCCATACGATAGTTTGGATCGAATAAGTGATGATGATAAATGTTTCAATAACGTTGTATCTTGTCCCCAGTACTGTTTACTTATAACTTTGAGCAAGTTTAAACATTTTCTTGCTTTTGTTATTATATATTCGATATGGGCATTCCAAGCTAGTTTTGAAGTAAGCATTAAGCCTAAAAATTTTATCATATCTCTGTACTGAATGGGCTCATTTTCAATTTTAAATGTTGGTAACTCTTCTGGATTATTACCATTGTTAAAAAGCATAATGTGAGTTTTTTCTGCTGATAATGTAAGACCATTGTCGACAATATACTTAT
>NC_134880.1:34546303-34623803 GCF_041734735.1 Babylonia areolata
TTTTCTTGCAAAGATCTGTGAGGGTGATCTGTTCATCGTCAAACTCTTTGAAATATTCTATTACTTGTCTGAACGCTTCTGCACGTCTTGCATCTGCTGGTCTGCCTTTGACAGCACATGCTGCCTCTGTCGAAGAACAATATGCTTGGGGGATGTTTTTGCCTGTCCTAAAGTTGACACTGCACTGCTGATGGTACAAGGCATCTGCAGCATGGAGATCATTAACAGCTTTGATTCTACCCAAAATTTTCTCAGCCCATTTGTCATCTGGACCCGGTTGCAAACAATGCTCTTCTATTTGCGACTGGAAATTGAAGCTTCGGATTTGATATACAGAATCTCCTTTTTTCTGGCTGCTTTTAGTTGGACATCCACAGAAAAGACAGTCAGTAGAGATATCAAATTTGGTCTTCTTTGATCAAAGAGATGGTTGATCTTGTGTATTGCTGTCTTCCAACTGCCTTTTCAAATCTCTTTTTATAATATTGACGTTGCAGTAATTTTGACGACATGATTTGTGCACACTCTGTCCGATGTAAAAACGTTTATTGTCACATCTTGCACGACCTGCTTTTTGCAAACCAGTGACGCCTTTTTCGGTCTGTTTCACTACTTCTTCACCTGAGTTTAATGAAATTCCACAAAGCACGCATGCTTCCTCAATCACATCTGAAAAAAATAAATAAATAAATAAAAACGCTATTTAGTGAAAAAGTAAAACCGGAAGCTTATACTGTCATAGAACTATCTGACTATTTAATTTGTGATTTCAGCTGAATCTTACCATGTGGGTCAACTACTGATTCCGGCAACTGAAACGTGAAAAACTTACAGTGAAC
The DNA here is from genome assembly GCF_041734735.1 of Babylonia areolata. Classification (NCBI taxonomy): domain Eukaryota; kingdom Metazoa; phylum Mollusca; class Gastropoda; order Neogastropoda; family Buccinidae; genus Babylonia; species Babylonia areolata. Next base: position 34,547,143 of record NC_134880.1, read on the forward strand.
TATGCCCCCCTCCTCCTCTTACCCCATCCACCCTCTTTCACCCCCCCCCCCCCCCAACCCCCCCCCCCCACACACACATGATATATATATATATATATATATATATATATATATATACACACACACACACACACACATGAACAGCCATATATATACACACACATACACATGAACAGCCATATATATATATATATATGTGTGTGTCGCTGTATATATATATATATATATATATATATGTACAGCCACACACATACATACACACACAGACATACCCACACTGGCACACATACACGTAGTATGTTGTCAGGTTGGTATTTTCCACGAAGGAGATGTTGGCTACATCATAAAGTTCTGAAGTGCTGATGGCGTTGAATAGCTGCCTTTTAATTTCTGTTTTCTTATCTTTTACGGGGGTTATTTTGCTTTTGTGTGGATTTTTCTGCGCAGAATATTTCACTGCGGATATAAATGATTTACGTAATTCCCCAGGTTCGTTGGATCTGAGGTCATTTATTCCACAGTGGATGACCCCAACATCGTTTTTTTCTGAAGATGAAGAGTACTCGTGCAGGGACTTCCGTATGTCGTTCAAGGTGTGGCTCCGTTGTTTCGTAGCTTGGAAGCTGTACGACCTTCCAAGTCTTTTTCCTTCCACACCTTTCATGACGGAATCGTGCAGGATAAGCACTTTCGGTAAATCCTTGTGAACACCAGTGTCCTTTTTGGAACGTTTTGCGTCAGATTGCTTAACATTGACGTCATTCGTGGATTTTTTCGTCAGGGGCTGACTTGATGACACTGTTCTGCAGCTTTTGGTGTTTTGTTGTTTCCTTTGTTTCATTGGAGATGATGGTCTTCTCTTTCGATGTTGTTTTCTGTTTACTTTGCTTTTTCCGGGCTCGGTGGATTCAATTTTGTTGCTTCAGCATAAGTGAGGTTTGTTGTGGGGCTGGATTCTTTGGTTTCTTTGGTTTCCATAGAAAGTTGTTTTTGTGATGTAACGTTTCGTTTTGGGCCTCCACAATCTTTTCTAATGACGAGATACGGGTGCACAGGGTTGTTATGGTCTGTTTTAGCTCTAATAAAGCATCACTTGTCTTTAGGCTTACCGCGATCGAAGAAATCTCCTCGCAAAAAATGCCGTGGTTTGGAATTCCGTTGTCGTAAGTCTAACATGAAAGGTTGAGCACGATGCTTTGGAAATCAAACAAATATAGGCATCACTTCCAAACCAACATTGCGCAAATTTCTTCGAAACGGAACAGAGTCTCTGTGGGCTTTTCCAAATGCAATAGACTGAGCAACACACTAGACGCCATGTTCTTGGCATCAGAGATCTTTTCCCATCCCTCTTGCGGCCAATCAGTGGCAGCCTCTGTGCGTGTGTGTATGTGTGTTTTTTCAAGTGTGTATGTGTGGGTCTGTGTTTTTGAGTGCGTTTGTGCATGCGTGAGAGTGTAAGTGTACACAAGTTTCAGGAGAGTTCTGTGCATGTGTGTGTGTGTGTGAGGGGGAGGTGGGGGTGCAGGGAGGAGGTGGGGTAGAGGATGAGGTATGTGAGTGTATGCATGCCTACACTGTGGGAGCAACAGGATATTGGAACGTATATATTATATATATATATATATATCTTTGTATATATGTGTGTGGGGTTGGGGGTGGGAGATATGGGCGCGTGTGTGTGTGCTTGTAGAAGTAAGCGTTCATCTGTGTGTGTGTGTGTGTGTGTGCCGTGGAAGCTGCGATACATAGACTAGAAATGAGTGTGTGGAGGAGGGGGTAGAGGAGGTGCAGGGTAATGTGTGTGTGTGTGTGTGTGTGTTGGAGCTCATGTACGTTTATATGTATTTGACTGTGCTTTCATATCTGTGAAACTGTGTGTTTGGCGCATATCTGTTATGCATGTGTGGGTGTATGTGTGTCTTCATGTTTTACATTTATTTGCTTATTTATCATTATTGTTGTCTTATTCATTTAATAATTTATTTATTATTATTATTATAATTTTCATTACTACTACCTTTTTTTTATATCATAATTATTATTTATTTATTTATTTATTTATGTAGACTTATCTTTTTTTTTTCTCAAGACCTGACTAAGCGCGTTGGGTTACGCTGCTGGTCAGGCATCTGCTTGGCAGATGTGGTGTAGCGTATATGGATTTGTCCGAACGCAGTGACGCCTCCTTGAGCTACCGACACTGACACTGTCGTACTTGGCAACATCGTTTCGGACAGCTTAGGTTTCGTTTCTTTAATTTTCGCAGTGCTGCCACCTGCTTTCGTTTGTCGGCCGGTGGCATTGGTTGTTGCTGAAGTCACACAGGTACTGCCGCTTCTTGATCTCATCTTCTTTCCATGTAGTTGCGTCAACTTTGCCACAGTAACGTTCAGCTGCTGGTAGTCTCCGCCATTTTGTGTGTGTCTTCCCAGATATGTGTGTGTGTGTGTGCATGCATAAGGGTTTGCATTATTGTCTACTCCTTTTCTGGATATATTTTACTTTCTTGCTTCTGTCTGCTTGTCTGTGTGTATATCCACTTCTGTGTTTTTGAGGATCTCAATGTATGTTCTCTCTCTGCGCACATGTTTCTGTCTTTCTCACACATCATTCCAGTCTGTCCCCCAATAGCCCATGGTCTGAAAGAGATAATATTTATTGGTTGCATTGGAATCCTGCATGATACAGATTGTAGACACTCGCATACATTGTACAGCAACTCCACACAATGTTCTGGGCCCTAGAGATCAACTTCATTTTCACATATGCGCATGCGCATGCACACACACACACATAATTATGTCAACAGCTATCAAAAAAATTACTTGACCTGGTACATTTTCATAAAGGTGGTTCAATAGCCATCAGCCATCAAAATTTTGTCTTCACAAATCAGAAATCAAGACCTTCATAAAAATATCAGAGAAAATACAGGTAACAAAAAAGTGACATATTGAAGTATTTGGTAAACTAAAGAAGTGTGGTCATGGTTTTTGTTAAGTAACATAATGCGATGAAGTATAGGAATACTAATAATTGTAGTAGCTGTTTTGTCTGTAAGATAATGCACTGATGTGATATACTGAAGTATTAGGTATACTCAATCAATATGGTTGTTGTTTGTTTTTGTTTTTTTTCATTAGTTTTTTGTTTTTTGTAAGTGAATTGTTGTTTTTGTCTTTCTGCTTGTATGTAACATAATGTGCTGATGTTCTCCTCTCAAAAGACGCCTATGCAAAATGAATGATTGTCTTGAAAAAGCAAACAAGAACTACTGAGTGTATACAATGGTAATTCACTAGATATCTCTTAAACCAAGAAAAAAAAAAGAGCACAAAAAACAGCTCCAATAATACAAGGTTCACACACTGTTTCCATAGTCATTAACCTCCTTCAGACTGCCTCACTTAAGCAGATGGCTGTTGTATTGTATTGTATTGAATAATTTTTGTCACAACAGATTTCTCTATGTGACGTTCAAATTGCACACCCCCACCCCCTATCCCATTGTTTTCTTATTTTTTGGTCTGCAAGTGCTTTAAAAAATATATATCAAAAAAGGTATTTCACCAGAAATTTTCCCAGGATAAGTTCCGATAACCCTTTGCTATGGAGTCTTTTATATGCGCTGAGTACATGCTACACAAAAGACATCATTTATAGTCACATCCAAAAGACTAGCACCCAGACCATCACACAAGGTTGAGTGGTGAGAGAGTGAAGATCTTAGTCCTGTAATGTGTATGTCAGCTGCAGACTGTCGTCAGTGTCTTGTTCAGCCATGACACAGCATGGACTGGTCACTGCAGTCCCCACACAGAAAACCAGAGGATTTGGATTCGAGTCACCCTCCCATGAGACCTTGTGAGGTGGTCTGGGTGCTAGTCTTTCTAATTTTTATTTTTTATTTATTTTATTCTTTTGAAGCAAAGATGAAGTTGCATGATAGCGCAAGCAACATGATCTCAATGCATGGACAAAGTATGAACCATTTGTCTCGGCAACATTCTGTCAATAAAACAGTTCCTGAAAGGAAAATGTTGTATGCTGACATGGAAAAGTAGTGACACTACATTATGGCGGTATGACCTCTTGGAGGAGAGCAACCACAATTTTATTCAGAGAAACCTGTTCTGACAAGAACGTATTTCAATATATGCCAAAACATACACAGCATAATGCAAAAAGTATAACATGAATATTTCAGGTGTATTTTGTGTGTCTCAAAATGTATATCAATATATTCATGTGTAGTTACTACACCTAGCAGTATGACAAATGAATTAGAATCACTTCCTCATTTTGAATGCATACTTAATACAATATAATAATATTGTATACATTCACTTTTTCGTAACTTTTTTTCCCCCAGTAATGCTGTTTTTCTTCCATTAGTGATACATCCAAAATATTTCCTTACTCAAAAGGCAAATCTGCTTTTCCTCTTTTCATCACCAATGAAAAAACTCTCACATAAAAATGTGAAATAACTGAACAGCCCAGGAAAAGTTTCAAACACATGTGCGCACATGCACAAACTCAATTCATGTACACACACATGCACACGCATTTTGTGACACTAAGCATTTCAAAATAGATAGATAGCGACATCCAGTGCTCAACTGATGAAGTTCATATTTATTTCTTATTTCTATATATTGTTCTGTACTTAAAAACCTTAAAGGTGAGCTACAAAGGGTTTCTGATCTATTGATAGTTGCAAACACTAGTAATATATGTATCTTTGTCTAAACAATTGAGTTAAACTTGATTTATCAAGCCCCAAATAGATCACATACAATGTTCAAAATTATAAAACATTTTATCAGACAGTTTTAACTCTCTACATAAGAATGTCAAAATAGGCGACGCTGGCAGTGAAACCCATGCTGCCGCCATTGAAATGTTACAGATGGATGGTTCTAACACTGAAGATGTGGACGGGAGATAATCAATACCACAGTTCTGATGACGAAAGCTAACAGCTGGGTCATTCAAGCACCCACCTGACATCAGGTGGGGCCTCTGCCAGGAAAAGAAAGGGAGAAAACTGGCCGTCCCAAGAGAGTTCAAATACTGAAAAAACAAAACAACGGAATCATTTACATACATATATGTCAAATCGAAATCCTGTTGCTTTAAGCACACGCAACCACAAAGGGGGTATCTGAGGGCTGAGTGTATCATTCACAATATTTCATTTCAGACATTGCGAATATCGACCTGTATTGATTTCAAGCTGGACTGAATACAGACCAGTAAAGACAGGACAAACAATCATTTGAGTGCACTCAGCACCTCAGACAACACATGCAGGCAACAAGATTTAGAGAATGTGAGGCTGGTAACATCAATAACATGAGAGAGAAGAATCACTCTTCTCTCTGCAGGCATGAATCAACAGGTCTGCTTCCTCCCTCCCCTCCCCCAATCCTCTGTCACTTCCAAACTGACTGCAGTCTTCTCATAATATATTCAATGAGAACATGTGTACTGTATTTATTCATGGTTTCATTCATATTCATTTTCTGTGCATAGAAAGGAGGAAAACTTAGAGCCATACAAGCACACACACACATTCGGTCTCAAAATCACACACACACACACACACACACACACATCGAGAGAGAGACACACACATGTGCTCACATACACTCTCTGTCTCACACATCCATTTGCACATGTGCACTTGCGCACAGGCACACACACACAAACGTACACAGTCTCTCTCTCTCACACATACACCCACACACAATCTCTTTCTCTCACATATGCACCACAAACACCCATGTGCTCCTATACACACACTCTCTTACACTTGTTCACACACATACACAGGAAAAGAGAAGGAAAAGGGGGGAAAGAAAGACAAAGGAAACCAACAAATGAACAGACAGTTGTTGAGAATCCAAGAATGGCAGAAGAGAGGATAAAACCAATGCCATACTGTTCAAGAACGACACTAACTGCCCAAAAATTGCCATTACATCCATTTAAACATCAATCCTTACTTGTCCCAACATCCACACAGACTTGTCCCAACATCCACACTGACTTGTCACAACATACATGTCCTAACATCCATATTGGCCTGCCATTTATACTGTCCTAACATCCTAGCTGTGGAATCTATACTGTCCTGACAACCGTACTATCCTTACATCTATACTATCCTAACATCTATACTCAGAGATGCCAACCCCAGTCAAGCGTTTGTAGGAACAATCAGGAAATTTGGTAGAAACATTTTGAATTTGGTAGGAACACTCAGACTCCCAGCCACATCAGCAAACGCACATTTTATCCCGTTGCTGCTTCTTTACAGCTGACACATCTGTGGCATAGTGTTGCTTCCCTGGTCTTTGTTTGTCTTGTTTCTCACAATCGGAATTCATGACTGACTTCTCCGTTTCAAACCGCTTGTTTCCTCCTGGCACTCCACCGTGCACAGACGCTGTTTGACTGAGTCGCAACTTGATTTAGCCACGTTCTTTCTTGTTTGGGCAAACGATTAAGCTGATAGGTCCACTCAATGCTGTTTCAATGCAAACACGCATGCGATTAGCTCAGCATCATCATGTGAGACCAAGGTTAGTAGTGCCTGCCCTTGCCTCGTGATCGATAGGTCTAGAGTGTCTGGGTAATGTTGCGGCAGGAAAGCATGTGACCATGTTATGTAGTCGAAAATGAACTCGGAACAATTTTGACACTGGCGTGATATCAGAACAAACTGCGATTGAAACAATAAAAATACGTGAAATTGTAACAGTTGGCATCTTTGATTACTGTCCTGACATCTATACTATCCTGGCATATATACTAACCTAAAATCTATACTGTCCTGACCTCTGTACTCTCCTTACATCTATACTATCCTGTCATATATACGACCCTAAAATCTATGCTGTCATGACAACTATACTATCCTGACATTTATATCACCCTGAAATCTGAAATCTATTGTCCCCTGACATCTACACTGTCCTGATACCTGTTCCATCTTAACATCATCTATTCTGTCCTGGCATCAATACTGTCCTTAAAACCTAACCTCCATAATATCCAAACAACAATTTTAAGTTTTATTTTCAGACTATTATCTAATTCATCATGGAAAAATATTGCCCTAATGTCAACTGCACTTGTTTCAGGGATGTGACAGTTAAGCATATCATTTCTGACTGATTTGATGAAGCCTTACCTGCATGGAAGTGTATCATTACTAGCCACTGGGAATGTTAATGTCTTTGACTTTTTGTATTCATTATCAGTTATTTTTCTCACTGAATTAACAACTTCTCTTTTACAAAGTCCATATAGTAATTTTCTGTAATTGTACTAAAGTATTTACTTTAAATATTCATATTTGATTCCACCCCCCTTCTACCTGTTTCTCCCAAATCACCATTCAACCCCCCTCTCATCTCCTACCTTTTACACCATAATATTCAAACATGAAAAGTAATACTTGAACAAAATGCCTACAATCACCAGTATGTGTGACAGGACATTAAGCAAAATCTATCCTCCCTCCAAACAACATATTGTCCAAACATAAAAAAATGTCCCTAATTCCCAACATCCATACTGTCTAAACTATACTGTATTGTCCAGTTATATCATCTGTTCTTATTCATGTGTCCTAACATCATCAGTATCATACCAGCATATACACAAAGTCACAGAGACATTCACACTGTCCTGACAGATATTGTCCCAATATTCATACCAATGTCGCTCAACTCTGACACACAACAGCCTTGAAACAAGACATACAACATAACCCCTCCAAAATCCCTCTTAACAAGAAAACAAACTTCATAGCAACAGCAATCTGCTCACATCTAGCAAAATAGGGGTTCATTTTTTTCTTATGCAATTTGTACAAGTTGGTATATATATGCACATCAGACTTTATTTTTCTCTTTTGTCAACAACAACAAAAAAATCATTATGCATTGATAGTTGTCAGTATACTGATTCAAGAAAAAAAGGTTGAGGGTACAACACATCCAAGTTTGTTAGATAATCTTCTGAATTCTCATGATATATTTTCCAAAGTCATGTTCAAATTTGGAAATATATCATTGCTCCGGTTGCCCCGCTTCAAACTGTAACATTAATCAAAAATATAACACAACTCCGCATCTATGTTCCACATCGTTCAGTAACCACCACTGATTAGCAAAACAATGCTCATATCAATGCATATATGCAGAAAAAAAAAAAACAAGAAAGCATATCACATTGTTTCTTAGTGGCTAATAAAATGTATCAAATACAAACCGGTTTCCTAACCACAAATAAATGATTGGGCATGCACAAGCTGAAGAAACAAGAGATCAGTAAGATGTGAAGCCATTCAAAGTGGTTCAATTTCTTTTTTTTTTTTTTTTTTTTGCCATAAGAAATCTACTTCTTTCATTTTGAGCATGTCAGCAAGTGAGCATTTGTATGTATGCATGTATGTATGCATGTGTGTGTGTTGTATGCATGCATGTGTGTGTGTTGTGTGTGTGTGAGAGAGAGAGAGAGAGAGAGAATTTTTGTGTGGTTGCCTGCATAATTTCTAATTTTCAGTTGAAACTAGCTGTCTCTTTCAATTCTGAGTAACACCAAGAGTCTGCAGTTTCCCTCTGTTAGGCAGAGCTGGATTCTAGTTCTACAAGTATTCTCAAATTCTTGTCCTCTGAACCAGTCCCCATGCACTAAGAAAAAAAAAATATGTAAAGCTAATGTTCAATCACTCAAATTTCAAAAAAAAAAAAAAAAAAAAAAAAGACCAGAAGATAGTCATATTTTGCTCAGTACACAAAAGGACATTATCAACAAGGGACTGAGCCTTACTGATGACCCTGAAAGAAAAAAAAAGAAAAAAAAAAAGAAAGAGTGGCACTGCGCTGTGGTGACATGCTCTCTCTGGGGATAGCAGCCATAAGTTCACACAGAGAAATCTGTTGTGACAAACAGTGATACAACACAATACAATGCAAAGTGTGTGTCTGTCTGTGTGTGGGGACAGAAAATTCCAACCCCCACCAATCCAAGTTACAAAGTCTTCAATACCCGTCTGAATGATGTTTTGAACACATGTTCAAACTATATCCCTTTATCCATTTGTTTCTTCATGTCTACTTTAATAATGATGGCCATCTCAAAGCCATTTCATTCAACAAAAATTTGGATCATCCATCCAGAAAATGCATCATTATGTTCACAACCTCCAGGGTCATTATTATTTGTGTTACACTTCATAAAAACCATTTGGTAACACGCAAACGTATGCTTGCATACATGTGTACTTGTGCGGTATATATATAAATCGACATATTTTTCCACAAAAAGCAGATGTTAATTTCATGTTACTGATAAATAAAGACATAATAAACAGAAGAGCAAAAGATCCAAAACGCTGAAAATGGTTGAAAAACAATAACAACATATGTTGAAGATGAAGACACAAAAAAAAAACAATTCAGTCAACAGCTGGAATTGATAAACCAATTAAATATTTATAAAAAGGGAAAGAACGTAGGGTTGAAGTAAAACACTGTACAGAACATAGAGGGTTAATGTCAAGAATGAGGGTCACATCACGAAAAATCTGTAACTTGTGAAGGGTTGACTGAAATTACGGAATCATTGGGACAGGGTTAAAACAAAGAAACAAAGCAAATAAATAAATAAAATGTGCCACACAACACTCTGTGACAGGGTAAGCTGCAGGGCTGAAGTAAATGAATGACTGAATTTTCTTTAATGAAGGAAGTGGGAAATACAAAAAAAGAAAGAAAAAAAGAAAGCAGCTGCAGAAGGGTGTGATGGTGAAGTTAGCAACAGTCTTTGTTTGCCAGGATGACAGACAGAGATGGTGGTCTGAGGACAGCACTGGCAGCACTGACAGGTGAGTTGCTCCCCTCACACACTGAAATGCTGAAATGGACTGCTCCATCCTCCCTCATTCAAAGCACACAAAAGTGGACTGCCCCTCTCCCACCTCACAAACAGCCCAACTTTCAACCTCAACATTTAAAAGGCAATCTGTTTAGTATATTCCAAACACACAAACACTATTCTACAGACAATGAGCAGCCTCTCTGAGGGTTGATATTTGCTCAACAAAAGGTGGCCAAGACAAGTGTCTCAATCAGAAACAAAGCCTGTGATAAAATAGTACCAGATTCTGAGGCCTTCCATGTCCTGCTCTCATGGGGACCCCAGATTCAATCCATGTTTGAGGCAAGTTCCTGTCCAGGTCTGCTGCCAGCAGATTCATGGGGGGAAGTGTCCTTGGAGGGACATGGTTGTGGTCTACACACTGGGGGGAGGTAGCTCACTTTGTCTGGCTCCATGACTAGGTGGTTATTGTCCTCAGTTGAGGGTTAAGTAGGCAGTGTCCTGCATATGTTGAATAAGAACATGCCTTACTTAACACCACCAAAGTAACTTGGCAGCAGTGCAGGGTGACCTGGTGACCAACAATCAATAGATCCCTACCGGTACTGGGACTGCAGAAGATGAACCTGGGTGTCACTGTCCAAGAGGGACATGGAATTAATGGTATGGGACTAATGGTACTAAACGGCTGCTGGTGTCCAGGCAGAAAATTTTTTTTAAGCCTCTGAGAGAGTAGTATCTGAACAGGGCCTAACTGTCCCATGGACCATAGACTCATAGGACTGGAAGAAAGCAGCAACATGGAATACAGTGAAAACGGTCAAGGAAAGCAGCCCTCAAACTTCTTCAACTTTATATACATATAAAGTCTTGTGTAAAGCAACTTCATCAAAGCAACAACACAGAACAATAAGACATCAAGCTGACGACTGTGCAGTCTTCTTTTCCAATGGAGAAAGAAAGGTACTGCAAGATATGATCTCCCCAACTTCTGCTTAGCCGACTCTTGCATGGCATAGCACAAAGGAAAAGATGTGAGCTTCAGCATTTAGCTTGGCCTGAAGAAAGTGTCCAGAGGGGACATGCTGGTGAGAGGTCACAAAGCAGCACCACCACCAAGAGCACGTCACTCAGCGCTTTACCACAGGTCAGTGCTTTTCCCCACTGTTCCATCTCTTTGTGACAGTGCACATCACATAAGACACAAGGAAAAACAAACATCAACACTGGAAAAATTCATGCCATGCCCTTGGATTTTATGAGGAAACAGCTCCTCAATGCCATCCACAGAAAAGAAAAAACAGAACCAATATAATACATGCATTATGCCGGTCACGTTTCTCATCTACGCAAAATAAAACTGTATCAAAATGTGTGAACACCAAAAAATTATGAGTTTAAATAAATACGGACAAATCAACTTATCAAGAAAAGTAACCGACATGAACATCTGACCAAAATAGACAAAAAAAGAAGTAGAAACCACAAACTTCCATGTGTATGTAAAGAAAAAAAGAGGGGAATGAGGCAAGGGAGTGAAGCCACTGCCATTGCACAACAATTTCATCGTGACAGCTGTGGCTGTCCGTGGGTCCACTGGATAGACTGACGTCCTCGCAGGAACAGGCACTGGTTAACAAGTGTTCAAACAACTCTCTTCTCCAACAAACTGGGATATCAAACAGCAGAAAAAAAACAAGATATGACAATCATCATTGTCATGAAAACAACAACAACAAAAAAAAGCTCTGGAAAAAGACTAGAGAAATAGTAATATAGGCTTTATTGATTTAGCATGTTCAGAAAAAGTGTTGTCCCACCAACAAAGTTCTGTATGTACATGTGTATGATAATAAAATATAGACACTCTGGATGTCATGACAAAAAGAAGAGTTGCTGGGAGCACACCCATGCACTGCACCCACTTCTGACAGTTCTGTTCACATGTCGAGTCAACATCTGGCATTCCTGTGCACAGCTGGCATCACTGTCAACATCACCTGTGTCAGTGTGGGCATAACAAACATCAGTTTGCAATGAACACTTCCAATCATGTTGAATTTTTCGAAATTCTGAACTAGTACCAAGGGAATCCCAAATATATATATCAAATGATGTATTAACCCCTAATAGATAATAAACAATATATGAACCCCTAATAGGCACAAAAATGTACACAAACTACAAACAGTCAGCAATGCATTTTCATACACTGGATTTACATTGTCAACAATGCAATCAACACAAACATTATTCATCTGTTCATAGCTCTCATTCGAGTCGACAATGTCATCGCAAAACATGTTTATCAAACAGAATCCAGTGTGATAATTTTTTCGCTGGAAATATCGTATGCACACTTGAAACCATTTTCTATGTTTGTTTTGTGTGTGTGTGTGTGTGTGTTGTTGTTTTTTTCAAATGCTCAATATTAGCTGTTAGCAATATAATAAATCATTTCCCAAAATGAGTCTCCTCTACAGATAAAGTACACACTTCACCTCAGTCCCCTCTCTGGAACATTTAAGGCAAATATTTCCCCTTGGCTCCCTCTATAAAATAAATGTACACACTCCCCTCAGCTGTATATTTTGTACCATGTCATCAGGGCACAACCACAGTGCCCAACCACCCCTACCCCAACCTCCCTCTGCCTCCCACCCCCTTCCTCTTCACCTCACTTCTTCAGCACTGTCACAACCACCAATACGGCTGATGGAAGTGGCTGCAGAGCAGTAAAGAAACAAAGTGAAATGTTGGTCATCAAGATTAGCATCTTCTCTAGCTGGTCATGAAGGTTTAAGCATTTTCTCAAGCTGGGCGTCAAAGTTAGCATCTTGTCAAGCCATGACTAGGTCAAAATTAGCAGCACCTTCTCCTAAAAAAAGATATATATATATATATATATACATAAAAAAGAAAGAAACATGTTGAAGAGCATGTGGTCCCATATATGCTGCTCCCATTTGTGTGTTGTATTTCCCCCCCAAGACATGTTCATTGCCATTAGTATGTCAAGTGCAACTTCTTCACCTTGATGTGAAAATCAATGGACGAAAACAGTGATGGTGATCATACTGAAACAGCTTTGCTATGATTCACACCACCACTGTGATGGCTTTGCTGTATACTGCCATTTCATGTTGATCTTCACTTCCTGCAAATTGACAAGCCAAGTAAGAAGTATTGGGTACCAACACATTTCCCCCCCTATATTTTTCCTTCTGTGTGTAGAGAAGACAACACCGTACACAGCTGTCTGCAGAACAAAACACAAATGACACAAGCATACAACACAGACACATAGAACAGCTAAGGTACAGGCGAGGAGAGACAGAATGGGACTGTTCCCCCAAAAAGAGTGGATAAAAAGTTCATAAAAGTAAAGAGACTGGGATGAAAAGAAATAAAACAAAAACTAACCACTACAAACTGAAAGAAGAAAAAATCCTCTTAACACTTGCTGCCACAAAAAACAGCAAAACAGAAACATCTTCATACTTCAACAACAAAACAACAATCATTTTTTAACAACAAACCTAGTAAGAATGTTATTTTTATGACAGAATACCAAAGCATGTCAATCAAATACATGGTGAGAGTCAGACCAAAGATCTGCTTCAATCAAAGGGTACATAAGTTTAGGTGGGGGTGGGGGTAGGGGGGTGGGAATGGAGCGTGCACACTGAAAAGGATGTGAGACCACCACTACCACCATCAGCAGTGACAGGCACTCCCTATCTTTTCAGTGCCAGACAACATAAACAAAAGATACAAGAAAGGGTGGCTGGTGTGGAAAAGGGGTAAGGTCAATTAGGTCATTGCAATCACTGAGCCACTGACACTCCACTGACAAAAAAACAAAGAACAAAACCAACAACCAAAGCAACAGGATTGGGATGGCAGACAGCTGGGTGTGTTCAGTGACCTCCACAACATAGTATGTTGACATTTTTTGGTCCCCAACACGACGACCTGAACCCAGCTTCACATGCAGGCTGCCACACATCCTCATCACAACGACGCCCCCCACACCCCTCCTCCCAATTCCCCTTTATCTACCAACACCAATCCTCACTCTGACCTCAGAGAATGCCCCCTCCCACTCAAAACATTGCCATCAAGCCTGAGTCGAGGAGAGCAAGGCATCAAAACTATCACTGAGGTTCTTATCTGGACAGGAATCAGACAGGTATAACCAGGTACACTATCAGACAGGTAAAACCAGGTACGCTATTAGACAGGGATAAGGTACACTATCAGACAGGGATAACCAGGTACACTATCAGACAGGTACAATATCAGACAGGGATAACCAGGTACACTATCAGACAGGGATAAACAGGTACACTATCAGACAGGTACACTATCAGACAGGGATAACCAGATACACTATCAGACAGGTACAATATCAGACAGGGATAACCAGGTACACTATCAGACAGGTACAATATCAGACAGGGATAACCAGGTACACTATCAGACAGGGATAACCAGGTACACTATCAGACAGGTACAATATCAGACAGGGATAACCAGGTACACTATCAGACAGGGATAAACAGGTACACTATCAGACAGGGATAAACAGGTACACTATCAGACAGGTACACTATCAGACAGGGATAAACAGCTATATCAGACAGGTACACTATCAGACAGGGATAACCAGGTACACTATCAGACAGGTACACTATCAGACAGGGATAACCAGGTACACTATCAGACAGGGATAACCAGGTACAATAACCAGGTACACTATCAGACAGGTACACCATCAGACAGGGATAACCAGGTACACTATCAGACAGGAATAACAAGGTACACTATAAAACAAGAACCAGCTGAAGTCCAACAGATATGGTGAAGAAGTGACGTGGTGTCAGGACCCCCAAGAACCGCCATGCAGTTTCACCCTGCAGGGTGGCAGGCAGCAGGGGGAGGGGCGGGTGACCCCCACACACTCCACCCGGCCCCAAACACCCGTCGCACACTATCACAAGACAATGCTGCCTCACACCGTTCCCTACATTCTATCACATGCGCTCCACCAGGATTGCGCTTGCCGGGGGCATGTTCTCTGGTCGACTGTGAGAGTCCACGGAGCTGGCCGAGTCCACATGTCTGTTGGGGGATTGGTGAGTGGACACTGGATTGTGCAGTTCCCTGGTAGGGGACGGAGCCTTGTCGTGGCGCGACACTTTGGTCAGGCGGACAGGGGAGGGATCCTCCTTGGCCCGCTCCCTCATGTTCAGGCCGCTGGTAATGAGCTCCCCAAACCCAGCCTGGTGGGCAAAGGCATAACCCGAGCGGATCGATCGCTGGCTGCGCCGGAACGTTGACTGCCGCCGCACGTGCAGCTCGCGACCTTTGGACTTGGATTTGCGCATCCGCTGCCGGAGGCGGACGCGGTCAGAGAGGGTGGGGTGGACGGAGGTCTGGTAGAAGCGGAGGGCAATCATGGGCAGGATGAGGATGGTGCAGGTGAGCAGCATAACAAACCAGGTTACTGGGCTGGCGAAAACCTCGAAGGCCACGCCCACATACTCGTAAACAATGGCCTCGGAGTAGAAGGCCAGCTGGAAGCAGAAGTAGTAGATGATGCTGCCCCACACCACAAAGTGGTTGAACCCTGTCCAGTAGCTCATGTCCAAGGCACACTGAAACACATCAGAACTTATGAACATCATTTGGAGTTGGGGGGAAAAATAAAAAGGAAAACTCAATACAGATCATTTTGACTTTATATTGTAGACTGGACATGATGTACACTTTGACCAATGACCACTGCCAGTCATGTAGACTTCTACATTACAGCTAACCTGTTCACTATATCAGCTACATAATTTGGACACATACTGATCCCCACACTCCCAATGAAAAATGCCAGTTATATAGAAAGCTTACAGGTGATGTCCCTGATCCGTGATGTGCGAGAACACAATGTGTCAGGGTGATGTCTTCATTGTCTCCCCACCACCTCCATTACCTACATAACAGTTCCATACAAATACTAGCTCTATTCAAACAATGAAACTAACACATCACACACAAAACCTATATGCCTTAAGAGTACCTTTACAGCCACCCAGCCACATTCAAAACCCACATTCCTGCAGGCACACCACAGATAACATCAACTTCTTGGAGGTCCATCAGTTTCAATGATGACAGCTTGCACAGCTCATCTGATCGGCACAATAGCCGAGTGGTCAAAGCGTTGGACTTTCAATCTGAGGGTCCCAGGTTCAAATTTCAGTAATGGTGCCTGGTGGGTAAAGGGTGGAGATTTTTTCTGATCACCCAGGTCAACATACATGCAGACCTGCTAGTGCCTGAACCCCCTTCATGTGTATATGCATGCAGATCAAATACGCACATTAAAGATCCTGTAATCCTTGTCAGCGTTAGGTGGGTTATGGAAACAAGAACATACCCAGCATACACATCCCCCCCAAAATGGAGTATGGCTGTCTACATGGTGGGGTAAATAAACAAAAAGGTCATTCATGATGAGCGCCCGATGGCAGCAGTCAGTTGAGCTACCCAGGTAGGCAGCCTGTTGTGCAAATGACCCGATTTGTACAGCGCTTAGAGCTTGGTCTCTGACTGAAGATAGATGCTGTATTAGTATCCATATTATCATCATCATCATCTGTTGTGGACTCGCAGATGGCTGTGGAGTCCAATTCTTCAACGGCATGGCCACCTACAGTGAGCACAGGGGAACTGTCTGGGTTCAGCTGGCAGTTGCTGCCATCTTCCTCCTCTCATGGGCCTCTATGATGCTTGGACGGCGTCCCTCTTCAGAGCTGACATGTGCATGCCTTGAGAGAGCACTCCAGCCAAGCCTGTCCTGAGCACAGTGCTTGAGCTGCGATCTCAGCAAGGGCTGTGTTAGCATTCTAAAAGTATTGCGTGGCCTGCCTTGGTTCCACATGCCTAAGCAAAGCTCGCCATACAGCAGCTGCTTAGACATCTTAGAGTCTTCCATTCTGATGACGTACCCCGTCCATCAAAGCTGGATTTTCAAGATCATGGCTTCAGTGCTGGTTGTCTTAACTCTGTCAGGACCACCAAGTTTGTGATCCGGTCCTGCCAGTGGATGCTGAGTACTGACCTCGGGTTGTGCATGTAGAACTGTTCCAATAGTTTCAGGTGCCTTCTGTACAGAATCCATGTTGCACATCCATACAGAAGACTGGTGAGAACAATGGCCTTGTACACCTTCAGCTTTGTGGACAGCCTGATGTTGTGCTGGTTCAGGACATGTCACGATGTGATCTCAGATGACTGAGAGCTTGGCTTGCTTTGCAGATCCTGGTGTTGACTTCTTTGTCCAGGTATCCATCAATGGAAATGACGCTGCCAAGGTACTAAAATTCTTCCAATGTCTTCAGCTCTGTCCCTTCAATGGTGGTAGAGTGGGGACGAGCAGCAGAAGCAGGGGCAGGTTGTAGCAGGACCTCTGTTTTGCCCAGGCTGATGGTGAGACCAAAGAGACTGGAGGCTTCAGCAAACTTGTTGA
Organism: Babylonia areolata; assembly: GCF_041734735.1. Taxonomy (NCBI): domain Eukaryota; kingdom Metazoa; phylum Mollusca; class Gastropoda; order Neogastropoda; family Buccinidae; genus Babylonia; species Babylonia areolata. The sequence goes on from NC_134880.1 coordinate 34,564,571, forward strand.
CGATGAGCTGGAGGTCAGATTTTTGTGTGCCATGAGGCCACAGTCATCAGCAAAGAGTGCTTCCAAGATAATCCTCTTCATTGTCTTGGACTTGGCACTCAAGCGGCGAAGATAAAAAAAAAAAGATCCAACTTGTACCTCAGGTACACCCTGACTTCAAAGTCCCTGACAGTATGACTGAGCTCACAGTTGAAAAAGAGGTTGAAAAGGATGTGAGTCAGAACACATTATTGCTTAATGCCATTTGTGATGTTGAATGGCTTTGACGCTTCTCCAGAGTACTGGTCCAGTCATGTCATCATGCAACTCTGAAAACAACAGCCCAGGGTTCCCACACATATGACCAAATTAAATTTCCATAGTTTTTTCAGACCTTTTCCAGGCTGAAAAATTTTCCATACCAAACATAAAGCAAAACTAAATAAAAATTTCCTCTGCTGCACCACTATGAATGAAATCAGCAGATACCACTGTTTTTTTTCAAATGCATCAAGCTGTTTGTTGAATTATACTGGTCATAAGCTGTATCAAAATCCCAAGACTTTTCCAGGCCCCGAAAAGCAAACATTTTTTTCAAAAATCCTTTCCAGCCCTGGAAATGGGTTACCGTAAAGTGCGGTCTATAATCCGCGACTTTTTACCCCAGCTTCAACCTCTGCGGCTTATACAATGAAGCGGCTTATTTGCGGATTTTAACGATCCCTGGAGTGTCGCGTTCTCGTCTATTCTTAGCTGCCCTTCAACTCACCAAAATCATGATTTCTGTCCATGAATTTCTGGATGAGCTTCAGGATTTATTATTCAAATCCTCACACATTAAAGCCTTCAGATCAGCATTCAGTTCTACTCTGCTCAAGCGTACACCCTCATCATGCTGAAAACACGACATTATGCCTATGATGCAGCCTTCAAATTGAAGGCAATCGACCTAGCAGACGACAGTGCAAGCGACGAACCAGCAGCGACCTCCACCTTCATGTTCATGAAGTGAAAGCGAGGCTGAAGTTAGTGACAAGATGGCGGAGGAAGCTGTGCTGGTTCTCTTCAACTCGGACACTGAAGACGAAGATTTTAGTGGATTCAGTGAGCAGGAGGACGTTGAATAAATGTGACTACCTAAATTATGGATCTTACTTTCGTTGTGTTTATTTATTTATTTTTTTTGTGGCACTAGCAGTATTTTCGCTTGCTTTTCTTTGTGTTGTTCCCACTTGTGTTTATTTCATAACCTACAGTATCGACAGCTTTTCTGTAATATCAGTATGTGTTCCGGCACCGGAAATAAGTGCGGCTTATAAACCGGTGCGGCTTATGTATGTATAAAGTTCATTTTTTTCCAAAATTTAGTGGGTGCGGCTTATATACCAGTGCGCTCAATAGACCGAACTTTACGGTAATTTTTCCAAGACTTTTCCAGACTTCCATGACTCTGTATGAACCCTGGAAGCTGCTGACTACCCCTCCTCCTCATTCCCCCCTCACTCACCCTCAGGTTGACGGCCACAACCAGCGTGGCAGCCACCACCGTGCCAAACGACTGCAGGTCCCCTTTGCCAATGCCGTCGTCACCCACAGCGTAGATGAGCGCTCCATAAGGGATGAAGAAGAGGGCGAGGGAGGAGAGGACGCCTTCAGTGACGCTCATGGTGAACACCTTGATGTTAAACAGCTCATTGCTCAGTCCTGGCAGGTACAGTTTGGGATACCGTACACAGTTGTGGTCGTCCACATCCTGAAACACACACACAATAGTTCAAGATTAAAAATTTCAAGATTTAACTAACCTTTTACTCCTTTAACTCACTCAGTACGGCCAGTCCTCTCTTCTCCTCTACACAGACCCCTCGGATGTCCAGTGGGTGTCTGAATGACCCAACCTTTAGCTTCCATCATCAGAACTGTGGTATTCTTTGTCAACATTCATGTCTTCAGTATAAGAGCCTTCCGCTTGCAATATTTTGATGATGGTAATTGGGGTGAAACGCCGTTAACGTCGTCTCTTTCGCCGTTCGTATGGAGAGAGTTAAGGGCATGGAGGATTTCAGAAAAGTTTGGCTGATTCTCTCCAAACCCTTCACTGTGAGGGAGATGTCAGAAGAACAGGGCAGGACTTTCTTTCCTTCTTTGTTGACCTCTCTGGGCTATATCACGACTGATAAAACTCAATCCTGCAGAATCTGATAAAAATACTAAAAATAAAAAAAAAGCACACAAAACCTGACATAGAAAATCAGGCACAGGAACAGTCATATTCACGCACATAAACATAACATGCCTCTGAGATTGACCATTTTGTCAATTTTCAAAAAATAAAAAAGACTAATCTGAACATAAATCTAATTATAGATAATTTACAAAATTGTATTTAATATCAGGCATACCAAACCAAAAATTGCCAGGCATACCAAACCAAAAATTGCTAACAGGCACCTCATATATTCCAGGCACACCAAGAGGATGGGAATACTGCTTATACAGAAAGGGCCCTTGGCATCCCCATAGGGTGTGGGGGTTGGGGGCACAGGGAGGGACTCACCTGATCAAAGACGCCCAGAATAAGGATGGGGAGGGAGGTGTAGAAGACGTTGTAGAGGGAGATGAAGTACGGGTCAAACAGCGTCTGAAACATACCCAGAGGCATGGATACTGGTTGGACACCATCATACAGCAAGGATCTCACTGCCACTGCCGATCTGCTACCATAGACCCCTCCCTTCTATCTTAACCCCTAGGCTGCCTGCATGACGAGATAACTCGTCATGGAAAGCATGTATGCTTCGCTGTCTGCATGACGAGATAACTCGTCATCGAAATATTCTGACTTTTCCCTGGTTTGCATTCACTTCCTTGGCAAAAATAGTGGTAGCTTTAGCCTGGGGAATCTCTCTAGATTCTATTCATAGCTAGAAACCCCATCTACGTCATGAAGCAGTCCTTTATTTGAACGTTTTGGTTGGGTCACTGTCCAAGTGTTTGCCTGACTTCTCTCCTCGCTCGCTCAACAAAATGTCAGACTGACGCCGTGCTCAAGACATGCGATCGTGACGAACTAAATCAACCATGATTTCTTTCTTTAGCTGATGCTCAGAAAGAATTGAAGCGTAAATTCGAAGGAGAAGATAGAGATGAACATTTATAGGACGATCTGATAGAAAATAAAAGGAGTAATCAAGAGAGTGGCCAAGATGCGACTGTCAGTGAGTGATGCCGGCTGTACAGATGTTAGCAGACGACAGATGACTGAATTAGCAGCAGAGCGATATTCTTGGCACGCAGCCAACGCGGTCTGATGAGAACTGAATCAAGTGACCGCGTGAGAGGGGTGAGGAGGAGGGGGGGTGGAGACTGAGTGGGTGTGGCCTCACATCCATGTTATCACTTGGAGAAGTCACAATGTATTGTGTATCTATCTCTTAAAAAAAATATATATATATATATTGTGGTTGTTCTAGTATGATTTTGTGTTTGCAGATATCTATTTGTCCAGAAAATGATGTTTTTGTGCAAATTACCTGACTAATGTTTGTAATGAACAAGTCGAAAATGTGACAAAAAACAAAACACTGATTTCAAAACAACAGCATGTCACTAAAAATATATAAAATGGGAAAACAGCATGTGTTTTGTATTCTTTATTCATTTACCTTTCAGAAAATATATACTTTTATGGGTCTTTCTCCAATAACAAAGAGCACAGAATTTTTGGAAAATTTATACCCGTTTTTTTGTGAAAAAACCCTGGCAAATAGATTTCACTTAAATCTTATTTTCCTGGCAGTGAAAGGGTTAATAACAAAATTTATTAACTCCCTGACTGCTACTGATGAGTATGCTTGTTGGTGAAGGTGTCACCTTACAAAGACAAGACACAGCTTTTTAAGAAACTGAAAACTGAAACTGATGCACTCATTCCATAGGTTTAGACCAGGTCTTAGTGCTAAATAAACTCAGTGCTTCTAAGACTGCTCAAGCAAAATAGCTCTGACGTACCTTTATATGTATCTGAAAAACCTCTACACTTGTCTGAACAAGCCCTGTACTGAGGAGTAGCCCCTCACCCCACCTCTAGCCCTGCCTTCTCCTCTCCAGAAGCCTAAAGCATCCAGTACAAACCCTCACCCTCCCCAACTCTAGCCCCACACCCTGCCACCCTCAAATCCAGAGCCCCCTCCGCGCAGCCCTCTCTTTCCACAAGTCTGAAGTCCACCTCTCCACCACCACCAATCAGTCTCCCCCCTTGACCTCTACAAGCCTGACCCCTGCAACCTCAACCCCTGGCCCCCTCCACACATCCCCTTCTCTCATCCCTCTGTCCACAGGAAATGAGTCTGTTCAGTCTCTCAAAAAAACCCACACCTCTTCTGTTCTGTCAATAATCTTATTGACTGACTGCACTTCTGCAGATATGATTGTGTGTGCAGGTGGGTGTATTTGCATGTCATTGTGTGCACACGCTTATTCGTGTATGGTGTAACCTGATGCATGTTTGTTGTGTGTGTGTGTGTGTGTGTGTACAACTTTTTATTGTAAATGCCACAAGCTCTCTGTCCTGAAGGTGTGTTGTGTTGTGTTTGTTGTGTTAATCTTTGTCATAACAGATTTCTCTGAGTGGAATTCCGGCTGCTCTCCCAAAGACGAGTGTGTCATCACTGCAGTGCAGCACCACCCTCTCTCTCTCTCTCCGTGCATATGTGTGTGCATGCACATGTGTGTTAATCATCATCATCATCATTGTTACACTAACACTGACATGGGGAAAAAAGACCGACCTGGGCAGAGAAGCCACAGAAGAAGGCGAACCAGAAGTGGCAGAGGGTGAAGGCGAAGTTCTTGTAGAAGAAGTACTTGAGGAACTTGCACATGCGCAGGTAGGACCAACGGCCGTGCACCAGCAGCAGTCGCTCTACATAGCGGAACTGGGAGATGGAGTAGTCTGAGGCCAGCACCGCCTGCATGCCCTCCTGGCCAGAGATCCCAATGCCGATGTGGGCCACTAAAACACACACAGCCACACCACCACCCAAAAAAATAATGGTAACATTCCATCTTTATAGAGAGCTACAAAAACAAGCAGAAGCAAGCTTTAAGGGCTTTAGAAATCCAGTTTATAAATGAATTGAGTAATCCCACAAGATAAAGAAGAAATATACAAAAGGGTCATAAAAGCACAATGTGTGTGTGTGTGTGTGTGTGTGTGTGCGCACGTGCGCGCGTCCGTGTGAATGTGCTTGTGTATGTGTGTGCGCGTGTGTATGTGTGCGTGTGTGTGGAAATCAAAGGTTAATCAAGAGTATTAGGAAAAAAAATGCCCCCACACTGACTTTTGATCATGCTGACATCATTGGCACCATCCCCAATGGCAAGGGTGATGGTCTTCTTGTGGCGCTTGACCAGCTCCACCACCATGGCTTTCTGCAGAGGCGTCACACGACAGCAGATCACTGCCTTGCAAGTGCACGCTAGCTCCAGGAACAACCCTTCCACCTCTGGCTTCAAGGCAAACACCTGGAATATACAACATTACAACACAACATAATAAAGATGTTAATAATAATACCAATGGATACTTATCATGCGCTCTGTCTCTGCAGCACGGGGGTCCTTATCACACGTCTGTTTGCTATTCCTTCATGATAACTTTGCTCTCTGTACTGAGCTTTGCCATTATCAGTGCTGATCCAGGGATGGTGAAACAAAATCACTTACATTTTCCACTGTCTCAAGTAACTTAACTTTTCGTCTTACCTGCTTGGATGGCCATGCTTCGAAACAGGGACAAAAGTCATATAAATAAGAGAAAAAAAGGATTACAAAAATTAACAACACAAGGCACTATCACCATCGTTATCACTTTATTAATCCATCATTAGGGTTTTTATTTTTTGTGCCTGCTCAAATATACAATCAAGAATCAGACACTAATGGTATGGGAAGAACATACAGGTCTGATTTTTTATTTTTTTTTATTTTTTTTTATAAAAATAAAACATGAACAGTATAAAAATTTCTGGGGGAAAATATCATTTCTAAACATGCTTCCTATCTGTCTTTTATAACGCACTCTGGATGTATCTCATCTTGTAGAATGTCAGCCAGTTTGTCTGTCAACTGTTGTTTAGTGTGTATCCAGAGGGTCTCTGAGTCTTCCCAAGAACCCCTCCCACATTCTTTGTAACCTCATTTATACAACTTCTGTCTTGTCTATAAATATGGCCCCCAAGCAGGTAGCACCAAAAGTTAAGACATTTGAGACAGTGGAAGAATAAAAAAATCTAAAGAGATTTTGTTTCACCACCTATACTTCAGCACTGATAGTGGCCAAGCTCAGAGCAGAAAGCAAAAGATAAGCAAGCTTTACACTATAAGACTTTAATATGCAGATATTGTGTGTCCTGCATTCAAACTCGATTTAGTTATTATTTTATTCATTCATTTATTTATTAACCTTTTCACCTGTTCTGTGTTTTGAGGTTTTGTTTTACATGTTTCTTTCTGCATGTATTCATCATCCATTTTCGTATTCTTTTTGATTAATCTTTATGCCTCATTCTGATTTGTCACAAGTGAGGATATCCACCACAGCCATAGATTGTGTATGGATCCAGCCACTTTCACTCCAATCTGTATGGATCCATCAATCTAAATGCTTCTTTAACCACTTACACTCCTTTCCCTAATCCAGTGAATAAAAAGAATGGAAGGAGAAAGGACACACACACAAACTAAAGAAGGCTATGTGCCACAGCTATTTTTGATTAATTTTACCTGATGCGGCAGTGTAGTATTTTGCACAAGACAGAAATCAGACCCATCGGCCATGCAAGAGTCTGCATCAGTGGGTCATGGCATAGAATGTATAAATAAATTATATTTGTGCTGACAAGAAAACATTCTGCTCTGTAATAAATGGTTCATACATATCTTATCTGCTTGCATCACACACACACACACACACACACACAATTCAAACAAGTTTACAGACCCAATGAAGCAGCATCAAACCAAAATTTCTGCACCTACCCACCACCTCGGCCACTTTGATCTCCAGATGTCCACCTTTCCCCTTCACATCTCTCACTCTCATCAAGCTGAGGCTATTGATGACCAGGAGTGAACACAACAAACTTGTCCTTGCTCCAATATGGCTAACTAGAAAATAGATGTTGATACATATGATATTCCATACATTCTTTGGAAATCAATTTTTTTCCCATTGTGTTGCTTGATTGATGCATGTTTATCAAACAAATTTTCTTTAAATCTATGCTGATGCTCTGTCCACCATGACCTTGAAAAAAAGATCATTAAAAAAAACAGAAAGAAAAAGATATTATGTCTGGTAGTGTAAGCTTGAAGTCGAAGACAAACATCATGTTTTGTTTTTTATACAGCTTATGAAGCTTAACATAACAAGTTCGTTCCAGTTGAGTCCGAGACTCATACTCTGCCTGAAATAATGGGAGCTGATGATGGTGAGACCGTGCCAAAGCTTTCTCTACAAAGTTTTAAAATTGTTACACAGAGCATACATGCTGAAGTTTGTTTCGAATTTGTATGCCATTTTGACGCTCACATTGCTAGTTTGTATTGTGTCCTCTGTAACACTGAAATGGACCAGTGGGTGATGGTATAGTATATATAAATGAATTGTATTTGTGCTGACAAGAAAACAATGTTGCCCTGTAATAAGTGGTTCATACAAATCTTCTCTGCTATCACACACACACAATGAACCTTATGTGTTTCTTCACTGAAAACAACACTCCCCCCTCTCCCCGAACCCCTCTCCTAAAAGCAAAAACAAAACTTGTCCTTGCTCCCTCACCTTTCAGCTGTCCCTCCCTCCCTTCCTTCCCCCTGACACACCCTCCCTCCATCCCCCCCCACCCCCCACAACCCCTACCCAAATCTCACCAAGCTTTGGCCGCTGATGACAAGGGCGAACTCCCCAAACTCATCCTCATTGACTTCAAACTGGTGTCCGCTGTCAACGCTGGCAGTGTTAGTGTTGGCGTTTCCATTGAAGGTGGTGGTGGTTTGGCCGTTGACAACAACGTGGTCAGCCTTGTTGCGCCGCAAGGTGGCGTTGCTCACCTCGGTCAGGGCATTCCGGAGCTGCTCGGAAACCTCCTCCATGGTCTCTGCATCCACCACAAACGGCTCCTCCATCTCATCTGTCAGCAGGCGACAGGAGTAGCCGATGTTGATGGCCGTCTCTGTTGTACACACACACACACACACAGCAACCAACAGCACTAAAATACACCACACCACAACTGAGTCAGGAAGGACGGAAAAGGGAGTCAGAACTGAGTTTGCTCCCTTGTTGAACTGCCTGCTGCGCTATCAGAACAGCCACACTGTCAGAACATCACCTATCACAAACTGCCCCCTAAAAGTACAGTTCCCCTATCACAATCCCTCTAACAAAATTACCCCCCACCCAACCCCCAACAGTACTGCTCCCCTATCAGAACTGTCCCCCTCCCCCTATTAAAGCTTGCCTCTACCAGACCAAACCCCCTTGTTGTACTGCCCCCTGATCAGAACTTACTCCCCAAGGAGAAATGCCCCCTAACAGAACTGCCCCCCCCCAAACCCCCCACCCCACCCCCTTAGCAGAACCCAGTGAGGACCCAAATCTAGATGTTGACCAGAACTCGCCCCCAAATCAAAAATGGACCCACCACTATCAGACCTGGCCCCCTTGTTCAACTGACCCCCAATAAGATCTAACCCCCTATCGGAACTAACCCCCTATCACTGGGTTTATGTGAAAAGTGAGGCATCTGGTCGTTTTTAACACCAGATGTTAGCATATAATGATGGCTTTGCAGGCTTTGACGCCTCCTAGAAACAAAGTGAAACTAACCCTGTTTGTCCCCGGTGAGGACCCAAATCTTGATGTTAGCCAGGGCCAGGTTGGCGATGGTCTCTGGGACGCCATCCTGTAGTTTGTCCTCAATGGCGGAGGCCCCCAGCAGTTCCAATTCCGTCTCAATCTCCTCATACACCGCGTCCAGCTTTTCATCACGGTCCTCCATTGCTGTGCTGTCCCACCACGCACACACACACACACACACCATCGCAGGATTAAGCATCGTCATTTTTTCTTCTTTCTTTCATTTTAAAAAATATATATATATTTTTGCTGCCCATCACCTGCACCATTTCTTTAGCATTACTCCCACACCAGCTCATTGAGTCTCTCATACACAGCCACATTCCTAGCATCGTTAGTCCACAAGGAACCATCAATGTTATATCACAAGCCACACACCAGAGGAAACCTTGCACTGCTGCTGAGTCACTTCAGTGGTATTCAGTAGTGCCTGTTCTGATACACTATAGTCACCACCTACTAAGCCTACAACTGATGACTACAATCACTGAGTTGCTGAGCCAGACTGAATGAGCATCTCCTCCAGAATGGAGACCACCACCATGTACCTCCACAGTCCCCTATAAATCTGTCAACACCAAACACTTTGACAGGACTCATCCCCAGCATGGAAGTGGTGGAGGATCAAAACTGAGGTCACCATGAAAGCATGGCACGAAAGACAGAATTTGGGACATTTCATACTGAATGAGGATGATGATGATGACAACGCTGCTAAGGGTGTCCATTTTAGGCTTGAGGCTATGTGACAAGACTGCTCTATGCTTCTTTTCATAATGACCTCCTAGCATTAACCAGGCACAAGAGATCAATGCTTGCAGTGCTGATCAGGAAGTCTGAGCAACACCAAAAACCACCCAAAGATGCATCTGTGAAGTGGATAATACTAGTCTCTGGAGTCCCAGTCTTCCCAGTTAAGCCCACAGCATTCTCAAAGCTGGGCACAAGTTGACTGCTCTTTCATTTTTCCAAGACTTTTCCAGACTTCTGTAACTCTTTGCGAACCCTTCACAGCAAAGACAGCCGACTGATAACATGGACTGTCTGTGTGTGCACTGAAATGAAACAGGGGCTGGGCTCACCTGGCTTCATGGTGTCGGACTTTCCATCTGTCGTAGAAATCATGGCTGATGTCTTTGACCGCTAGACATAGTGTGCGGAGACCCGCCTGTGCAAAGTCCTGTCCAACACAAACACACAAACTCCATTCCACTTTTGTAGGGTGACTACTGCCCAAAGTCTTTGGCATCAAAACACACCATGTCACAATCTCAATCTCTGGTTGAATGTTTGGATAAGTATTAGCAAAAGAGCAGACACATGTACACGCACATGTATGCACACATGCATGCACACAGAGACACTCACATACGTACATACATACACACACATATATATACACACACAGACACATACAAATCATGTGTACACACACAAAGACATATACACACACATACACACACATGAGCATACACATTCACACACTCACATCCACATATACACATCCATACAAATCCACACACACACACTGAAACACACACACACACACACACACACACACACACACACACAAGACACTACTCACATTCAGGTGATGGGTGGTCAACTCCTTGAGCTCTTCACACTGCGGACTGAGGCGCTCAAAGATGACATTGTCAGCTCCTTTACAGAACAACTTGATCCTGTTGTCTTTCTGAACAAGTACCTACAAAACAAATGGTCTTCTTTCTCAACAATTTAATATTGTCCAAGTTCCAAACAATTACCTACAACATACACTGTCTTCTTTATAAAACTGACAGAAGCTGTCCTTCAAAATAATTCATCTACCATACTTCACTGACTACAAGGCATTTTTCATTACAAGGCACACCCTCCAATCCCTCCAATTAAAAAAGAATTGTTCTCACCTTAACAATTTCAAGGTGCAACATAGCATAAGGGACACATGAAAATTAGAAACTAAAGTGAAAAAGATCAAAATTGAAATTACACTGATGGATCAATCTTTGTCATGACCACAGCCATGTCTGAATCTTCAGCCAAAGTCAATGTCGAGGCCCTGACGTCATCAGCAGAACTCTCTACACATGTTGCGTCATCTAATGATCTGTGGATCTCCACCTTCTTGAATCTGTGATCATTGTTACAGAAACCTGCCATTTTTTTTTATGTTCTACAAACATCAACTGTTTCCCTGTGCATGTTTGGTTTTATTTAAAGCTGTGGTTGACAGAAATGTCCTTTGCTATCTTCCAAACAAACATCATGCTTATGGGTTCGGAAGTTGACCTCAATTTGATTCTGATTCATAACAGTGATTCAACAGATTTTAACCATACATTAGAAACACAGCATTAGCTGAGGAAAACAGTATCACTTTATTATCCATAAAATATAGTATATCATACATGTTCTTCTTTACATTAAAGTGTGATCTTGTTGACTTTCCAAATAATTCATCTACAGCAAACATGTTCTTACACAACAATCTGACAAACAATTACCTCAAACATACATGTTCTTTATACAATAACTTACCCTGTCTTTTCAAATAATTTGTCAACAAGGGTGGAGAAGGAGGAGGATATTGTTTTATGTCCCATTACTCATACTGGTGATTGTAGACATTTTGTTACAAGGGAAGACCAAAAAAGTTCTCAGCCTAACCTGGAAGCAATGGCACTAACTGTAAAACATGAGCACAATTATAAACTTGAATCTCTTAAAGTTATACACAAAGTTACAAGTAGCTATCTATATCCCTTTGCAGGTGAAAGTCTTTCAAAGTTGCCAAGGACAGCAATAAAGCAGACACGGGCAAAAAAAAAAGCTCCTGCGGTAATCAAGTACAGTAAAGTTCAGTCTATTGAGCGCACTGGTATATAAGCTGCACCCACCATTTTTTTTTTTTTAAATTGAACTTCATACACACATAAGCCGCTTATAAGCTGCACTTATTGCCGGTACCAGAACACATACCGATAATATGGAAAAGCTGCCAATACTGTAGGTTATGAAATAAACATAAGCGGAAACAACACAAAGAAAAGCGAAAATACTGCTTGTGCCACAAATAAAATAAAATAAAATAAACACAATGAAAATATGATCCATAATTCAGGGATAGTCACACTTATTCAATGTCATCCAGCTCACTGAATCCACTGAAATCTTCATCTTCAGTGTCCGAGTTGAAGAAAACCAGCACAGCTTCCTCCACCATCTTGTCACTGGCTTCAGCCTCGCTTTCACTTAATGAACATGAATGCAAGGTGGAGGTCACTGCTGGTTCGTCACTTGCACTATCGTTTGCTGCAGCACACAGTCCAGTCTTACAAAATCCATTGATAATGGTGGACTGCTTTACTCTTCCCCATTAAGGCTTTAATGTGTGAGGATTTGATTTTTAAAACATGAACAGTTAGCACACTAACCTGAAGCTCATCCAAAAATTCATGAACAGAAATCATGATTTTGGTGAGTTGAAGGGCAGCTAAGAATAGATGAGAGTGTGACACTCCCCGGATCGTTAAAATCCTCAGATAAGCTGCATCACTGCATAAGCCGCAGAGGTTGAAGCTGGGAGAAAAAGTCGCGGCTTATAGACCGAACTTTATGGTATTTGCAGAAAAAGACCATCCATGAAGACATGGTAAACAGACTTGGTGACAACTCCCCTTCTTATTCAACAAAAAGTGGGCTGCTGACTTCAAGTGGGGCAGGGAGAGCAGTGGTCAAGTTGATCCATGGTCCAGTTGCCTCAAATCCTCAACCATTGATGATCAAGTAGAAGCCATTCATCGCATGGTCTTGGATGACAGGTGTTTGTCTATTGCACAACTAGCCAAACCTATGGGCATCAGCTATGGTTCAGTGCAGACAGTTCTGACCAACATATTTGGGATAAGAAAACTGCCTGCAAGATGAGTGCCCAGAATGCTGATGCCTGATCAGAAGCTGGTCAGACTTGAAACTTCAAGGGATCTTCTGGCCGACCCAATTAATTTCTTTCAAAAAATTTTCACCAAAGGTGAAACGTGGGTCTGATTAAAAAAAAAAAGCAAAGCAAGCAATGAAAGCACCTTGGTTCTCTCCCCACCTCCCCTCACGAGAAATCAACATAGGTGGCATCTGTTCGAAAGGGCATGGCTTCTGTTTTCTGGGACTGTGACAATCATAATGATTGACTACCTGCAAAAGGATCACACCATCACAGAAGACTGCTTTGCCACAGAGCTGTGCCAATTTAAAGAAGCCATCAAAGAAAAATGCACAGGAAAGCTCCTTGCAGGGGTCCTTTTGCTGCAGGACAATGCACCAGTTCACACACTGCACAAGCGGAAGTGGCTGAGGCTGCCAACTGTGGGTTCCAACTTTCACCAACTTCTTCCTGTTCCCCAAACCGAAATCCCATCTTCACTGGTGCCATTTTGGGGGTGATGATGCAGTGGAGGCATTTTTGTAGGCAAAAGATGCAACTTTCTTCTATGCAGGGATAGCATTGCTTGAACACCGCTGGACAAAGTGAACTGCAGTCAGAGAAGACTATACTGAAAAGTAGGAAAGAGTCCAGTTTCTCCAGCCAAGCTTTCTTGGTGAGGCCAAGAATTTTTTTTTTATTTTTTTTTTTTAAACTACCCTCGTAAAGCATTCGTTTTCAAAAAGGTGAGTTTGGGGGAACATTGCAAACAAACGTGTCCTTTACAAATAAGCCTGATCAGCCTGGGGTCAGTCACCGACAACAAACCTGTTCTCCTTCACATGATAAACAAATCTGGTTGCCTTTGTGAACAATCACCTCAATAATATCCGACTTCTGCAGTGTTCTGTCTTGACAGGTTAAACCCCTCATACTACAATAAAAATTCCTTGTTCTTTTCTAATAATTACATTGCTTGTCCAAACAACACAAATTATATCACTAAGCTGAAGTGCATGCATGCGCATAGAACTGATAACTCACTTGTGGGTCAAACTTAAACACACACACATTAACCTCTTGACTGCGCTGTTGACGTATGGCGTATGTCATGAAATGTCGCTCACCAATGCTGTATTGACGTGCGCCGTACGTCATGTTACAACGTTCTATGTTTCAAGTCCCGCATTACAGAAAATACAGTCTGCTAACCATTAAATTAGCTCCACTGGGCGCTCTTTATCTCCTGAGTTCCATAAGTTAAAATTATTCATTGGATTGTCACATTTATGGCGAAAGTTTTGCAAGTTTGTACAAAGCTCATGTTGTGTTTGCAAAGCCATGGCTGAACGCAGACAAACCCCAACACTTGCACTTGCATTGAAAAAATTCTTTTGGAATGCAAACAGTAGAGATGAAGATTGTGGACTGAATGAGATAGAACTACGTGAAGTTGATGCCAAAGACACTGATTTTGACAGTGGAGGGGGATGGGAGGTGGAGTTGCTTGACGAAACTGAAGACAGACAAGCTCAGCTGATTCAAGATGCAGGTGGGTGTTTACAAGGTTTGTCAGTTTATTATTTGCTTTCTGTTTGTTGTAACAATGACTGCAATATGACTGCATTGTGTGTGTTTTGAATGTGTTCGCTGTGGTAAGTAGCTTCGTCAGTCACTGATCAGTGTGTGTGAGTGAGAGAGAGTCAGTCACGTGGGTTACTGTGTATGACCATCACAACCTAAGGGGGCATGGCTTGCTGGCTGGCTCATTGTTGATGACAGCATGTGTGGCTTGCCTAGAGCTTTGTGTGTGTTCGTTCCCGAGTATGTATTGGTTTGTTGTTGTTGTTGTTATTATTGTTGTTTTGTGTGTGTGAGAGAGAGAGAGCGAGAGAGTGGGGGAAGGGGGGAGGAGATGTTTATGAAACTGAAATCAGAGAATGATATACAGAATTGTATGCCTAAATTACTTTGTAAATGCAACACTTGTAGAAGTGTGTGTGTGTGTGTGTGTGTGTGTGTGTGTGTGTTGTCATTTTGTTTTGTATGAGAAAGAGAGAATGAAGGGGGTGTGGCATACCATGAACCAGTTTCAGTGTCAGTGTGTGATTTGGGGGTTTGGGGTGGGGGGTGCGTTAGGTGTGTATGTATGTTTCTATTTCAGCTTCTGAAAACAATCAGAAATAAAATGGTACCATTTCATGATCTTTTTATATGTAAAACAAAATTTTTAAAACCCAACAAACTTAGTCTTTTATGCAATGTGTTTCAGGTATGCAGCATAGTGATGATCATGATGTTCATCCTGGACCATCTGGAGTTGACAGCTTGCCACAAACCTACAGCTGAAGACCAGCAGCAGCAAGACCAAAGGGCAGTAAACAAACCTCCAGCAATTCTGGATTACAACAAAAACATTGGTGCCATGGACCGTCATGACCAACAGCTGCAGCCCTATGATGCCACAAGGAAAACCCTGAAGTGGTACAAATAGTTGTGTGTGTATTTTCTACAAACTGCCATGCTGAATGCACACATCCTCTACAAAAAAGCAGGCAACAGCAGTACACTCCTGGACTTCAGAAGGATGTAATTAGTGCCATGATTTTTGGTGACCAAGACACTGCTAAAGATGACCACGCTGTTTGTCTTGTGTGGATGACACTTCATCTCACCTACCCCACAGAAGGCCTGGCCACAAAGGAGGTGCATAGTCTGCTGGAAGAAAGGACAAAGAAAGGATGTGAGGTTCTACTGCCCAGACTGCCCCAGCAAACTAGCACTGTGTCTTGAAGACTGTTTCTGCAAGTACCACACACAGCGTTTTTACTGGCGATAGATCCTGGGTGAGTACACCCTTTTCATTCTTCGTGTGGACTGTGTTGGAGTCTTATGCACCTGGACACTGTTGCTCAGCCTTGACAGTGTGTGTAGTTGATCACACCAGTCACAAGAAAGACTGACTGATAACCTGGTTGATATTGTAGCACCTACATGATGGAATGACAGTCCCAATTTTTTTTTTTATTAATGCATTTTATGGAATTTTTCTGTCAGATTGACTCATTATTTGAACATGTGAGTATTAAAAACAAAATCTTGGTTCATTTTCCTTTCATTTGATATATACTTTTATGTACTTATCTTCAGTACTTTTTGAAATATAAGCAAATTAAAATCATTGGCGTGTTTTTCTTGTTTTTCTGAAAATTTTCTCAGCATAGACCATAGCAAAACGTACTAGCAGTGAAGGGGTTAAATATCACAAACTGAAAAGAAGAAAATAAACCACATACACACACACACGAAGTACACTCATACATTTTTTTTTTTTTAATAAAAAATAACAAATGCTCTTAATCAGTGAAACACTCACATATGATGATTAACCCTAATCCATCACCATTCACTGAGGTGTTTAAACTGCTGTGGTACCAACAGGAGAGAGGTCGCCCTGTACTTACCGACATACGTTTGCGCACATTGTTGAAGTCCAAAATGCAGAGCAGTTCATACACTTCTTGTTTTCCATGCACATCAATGGTGATGGTACTGGGAGTTCGAGTCTAGGGTCAGAACAGAAGTCAGTCTTTGTACAACTGTGTGGTATAGCTGGTCATATTGGTCAACTTAGTTATCACAACACATGTGTTATGGGTGGATTCCAGCATCAATACAACTGGGGAAACATAATAAACAACATGTACGAAGGCAAATAAACAAAAGCAATGGCAACAAGAAGTTATTTCTAAAATATGCATGAGAGAGAAAGAGAGAGAGAGAGAAAGACAGACAAAGAGAGAGAGAACACTGAACACTTTAATGTCAATAGCTTTACAGCCCTAATGACATGGGGGTTCATAATACAAATAACAACATGCATCAATAGTAATAATATTGATGAAAACCAAAGCCAAAACGAAATCAATCAATCTGTGCAACAAAGTGCAGTTCGACCATCCATTCAAAGTAATGTCATGTAGTGAGAAATAAAAACAAAAAAACATATATAAATGTATAACATAAATATTTTCCATATGAGAATGACAACACAGATTTCAATTTTCACAATGAGCAACACCTGATACTATTTTATTACTGTTGTTTTTTTCGTCGCATGTTATTCGCTTCGGCAATATATTTTGCAAGTGACTGAAGTGAAGTTTCCTGATTTAGATTAAGCACTCCAAAGATATCTTCATTCTTTGCTAAATTTGTTTTAAATACAACACATTTTTCTCGAATATCGTCATAAGCTTTACAACTAAACAAAAAATGTAATTCATCCTCCCTGAAATGACCGCACATCGGACAAGGGGAGAGTAACGAGGGCTCAGTCTGAAACCACTTTTCATAAGCATTCAACCCAATCGTTCTCGTTCTAAATCTGGCGAGACTTGTTCGGTGCCACTTGTTTGTCACGACTGTGATATATTTTTCTGTTTGAAATATACTTTTAAAAGTATAAAACCATCTATATTTCTCAGTGCTTTCCATTTTACAGTGCCAATTCTGTTTATATGAAGCAATTAGCCTATCTTTGAATTCTGAAACAAATCCTTCTACACATCCAACTCCCTGACACATCCACACAATCCCAAATCCATTTACAGTTAATGTCTTCTTTACAAAATATACCCAGTTTTCCTTCCCTCTCTCATGTTCATTTACTAACATTTCATACGCCTGCTTACATGATCTCGATGTGGGTAGCCTTATTAATTTTAACCAATATTTTATACATTTCACACATGATTTAATATATAATGGGTATCTACCACTTTCTCCATATAATACAGTATTTGAAGCATGTAATGGAACATTTAAAAAACGTTTAATAGCTAATGTATGTACTTTTTCTAAATCTTTGATATCAGAGAGAGAGAGAGAGAGAGTCAGAGAGAGAGAGAGTGTGCACACGCACGCATGCGTGTGCGTGCGTGTGTGTGTGTGCCTGTGTCTATGTATGTGTGTGTGTGTGTGTGTTGTGTGTGTGTGTGTGTGTGTGTGTGAGAGAGAGAGTGTATGTGCAATAGGCAGCCACACTCTGTGTTCATTACAGTGAACTCAATTTACAACAGACGGAAACACAATGCTGACTGTTAACTTTAAGAACTGTCAAATTTACTGACTAATAGACATATGAACATGATCCCCATCAGAGGTGGTTTTATTTATTAATTTTTGTTATGCTTTTTATTCACTCCGAATGAAAGAACAATGAGGCCAGGAGAGTAAAGGACTAAATAACAATAAAGAGAAGTAATTCCCTCCATTTATTAGCTACACAACTTAAGTCAGTGCTGCTTATGCTACTGATTCAGCTAGCACACAGGTAGATAAAAGGTACAGAGGAATAAACCCAGGCACTCCAAGTTGCAGGCATGTCCTTACACTGATCATTTGACATGTGCACACAGCAGCAATGACAGAGGAAATGTGCTAACACAAATTAGCTTTTATTCAAGAACAGCATAGTCTTTTAGTCCTGAATAGGTTACAAGGACTGTTATGGGAACACAGAAAACAAAATGTCCAAACGTCTAACCCCCTCCCACCCCAACAACAAAAACTGTACAGATGAGCAGACACTGCAGACTGTCAACTTTAAACCCCCTCACCCCCACCCCTCCCCACCAAACACAGTACCCACTGTACTCACTCTGAAGACAAATCCAAAGTTCCTGGCTGCTGACACAAGAGCAGCTTCATCTGGGGACTGAGCCTGGTACTCCAGTGTTCCTGTAAAATACAGATACACATTATTCATGAAGATAATGAACACTACTGTGCTTATTTTTCTGCAATCAGTCACCACCTTTAACAGGGCCTAAACTACACAATACCAAATGACAAAGGGATAAGCATGATGGTAATTATTACATCTCTATCTGTCTAACTAGCTCTCTCTCTCTCTCTCTCTCTCTCTCTCTCTCTCTATATATATATATATATATATATATATATATATATATCTGTGTGTGTTGTAAAGAACAACAGGACATACAGTGGCAGGGGAGTAAAGGGAGAGGAGTACATATTGAGTTTCAGTTTTAGTTTCAAGGAAATATCAAAGAGTGCTGACTGATCCATATGTGCCACACCCCATCTGCTTTAAAAGCATGTTTTAAGGAGCAGATGCCTGAATAAACATAAACCCAACACACTGGTCAGGCTTTGACAGCCCACCCAGCCCCAGGTTTGTATAAAACACCAATCAAAGTAAGACAGACAAAATAAATAAATAAGCAAATTACATGAACACATTCAGTGCCAAAGAATTTTGAACAAAGTGTTTTCCCCTTGCCAGGAAATTCTGAGGATCCAGAGGTTATAAATTTTCAAAAACTATAGGAGAAACAGAATGAAACTAAATGGTTTTTTTATGAAGGAAAATGAATGTAGATTCTAAATTCGGGCTTTTTTCCCCAATGATTTTAATTAAATCTATATTACAATTCTGGCATTTCAAAGTGAAGATAATCATTTTTATGCTTTAAAAAGTCTATTCGGCATGCTTATTGTCTGATTACACCTGTAAAATAAAATAAAATGGCAAATTGGCAAATTAGTTTATGATAACCACAACTCTCATTGTCAAGTAAGTGAACAAACATGGGTTCAGTCAAGATAAGAATTCAATCATGTTCACAGAAAGTGAGCTGTCAACAGAGTTTAGGTTTGGTTCAAGATGACTCATTAAGCACAAAATCAATAGGTCATTATGAAAATTAATGTATCAGGAAAAACACACCCCTATTCCCACCCCAAGCACCCCCATTAGTCACCCTAAACAGAAAAAAAAAGTTATTGAATTAGTACCATGTCTTCATTATACTCAGTATGTGAAATGGTTCATATATATATATATATATATCTATACATATATATACCTATATATGTGTGTGTGTGTGTGTGTGTGTGTGTGTGTGTGTGTGTGTGGAGAGACTATGTGCTAATGTTTGCAGTGTTATGATAAACATGAAAAATACAACATAGTCATTTCTATTCCCCAGCCGTTAACAATACCCAAGTGATATGCATTTATGTAAATGTACCTCATGTCATTTATCAGCTCTGCACAAGTTTTTTCAAAGAGTTTGTCTGCTAGATGTTGAACCGCATAGCAACAATAGTAACAATTATATTTACATTTTTCAGAGCCTGAAACTGTAATTGTGATTGTTTTGTGGGAGAAAAAGAGAAATCCACAAAATCCCTTTTAGCATGACCAATTTCAAAAAGATTAATGTCAAATGACTGACTGGCTGCCATAACAATGGGTTATTTCAAATCTGTATGTGTCAATGTCCAATGACTGACACAAAACCTACACTGTGCATCAAGCTTTTCTTACACCTAAGGGCGTCCCCCTTTAGAGGAATAAGTGCTTTGATGATATTCCCTTCCGACGGGCGCAACAGCTGTGTGGGTAAAGCGCTGGACTTTCAATGTGAGGGCCCCTGGTTCGAATCTCGGTTACTCGAATCTGGGAAAAGGGTGGAGATTTTTTCAATCTCCCAGGTCAACATATGTGCAGACCTGCTAGTGCCTGAATCTCCCTTTGTGTGCATACACAAGCAGAAGATCAAATACGCACGTAAAAGATCCTGTAATCCATGTCAGTGTTCGGTGGATTATGCAAAACAAGAACATACCCTGCATGCACACACCCGAAAGCGGAGTATGGCTGCCTACATGGCCATACAAGTAAAAGCCCATTCGTGTACATACGAGTGAACTTAAGAGTTGCAGCCCATGAATGCAGAAGAAGAAGAAGACATTCCATTCCTATTGGTTGTTACTGATCGTTGTTGGCTGCGTAGCCATGTGTCGTAGAGAGCGTGCACAGCCGGTTTTGACTAGATCACGCCCCTTAGAGAGGCCACTGTGGTGCCGTCTTCGGTGATCTCCTGTTCTGGTAACGGTTTACAGTTGGCCGGGTTTTCTCTTGGGAGTTTTCCTTCTCTTGGAAGGACTGCCTGCTGAGGCTAACGGACTCCGGCTCCAGACTTTTCCTCAGGGTTGACTCCCGAAGCCTTTCCTATGAGTGGGTATGGCCGCAAGGCAGCGGAGGTTTGAAATCTGAGTTTTCCTTCTCTTAGATGAGCTGTCTTCCCAGACTGATGAGCCCCATCTACCCAAAGCACTGGTTTTCAGGCGCCAGGTAACCCGCCTTCGCCCCTTCTCCTATCAGTAGTAGCAGTTCCGCCGGGCTTATATCTAAGCCACACGAGCAGGCTAGGAGCTGGACTTAGTTGTCAGAGGCTGTTGGAGATGCGCGCCCTGAGGGGCATTTTATAGACAATGGGAGCTTGTCCCCATTGCCACCCGTCGGCTATGACAACCTTACTGATCCAATAAAGTGTCTGCTGTGCATCCAGTTTGTCTCCTCTATAAAAAAAAAAATCGGTCAACTGGTCAGTGACATAAAGCATGAAGAAACACAAAAAAACATGCGATTACCATATACTGTATGTCAAGCCTGGGTTTCATGAAAATTGTGGATGTTGTCATTCCCAGCAGTAGAACACTGCGAAAAGACAGTTCACTGACAGCTTGGCCACACCCCTTTTACACATCCTCTGTTGGGCTTTGGTCCAAACACCTAACACCACTCTTCTATCTCTCCTCCCCTCTTCTCAAATTGTGTGAAAGTACCACATCTTCACTGTCAGTCATAGTCACTTGCTCAAAAATAATGTCTGATTGGATAGACTGACTGAAGAAAGTGTCAAATGTTGCTGTCAGTTTCTGCACTGTTGTTGTCATCAACTCTGCGTTCAAACAAATCAAAAGACAGATCAATCTCTCATCGTTATACTCATGTATAATCATCTGCACAGCTTGCAAAGTTGTGTAAATTAGCTGACAAGGTGGGACCATTATCTTCACTTGACAAAGTGTCCGATGCCTTTTTGGAATGTGGCAAACCCTCTTAACACGCATGCTCCAAAAGGTCCAGTTAGCAAATCATTATTGAGAAGAAAGGGGTCTTCCACCTGACAAATGCTCACTTAAATAGTATGTTTACAGTCCCAACACATTAAACTAACCATTAAGTGTCTGTTTATGTTCACTGTACCAAACTCTGATGAAGGAAAAAAATCAAAACAGATGCAAGATGTAAGTGGACACCTTGAAGGAACTATGGCAACACTTTCAGCAGGACGTCAGCTGACGTCTTATAGGCACTGAACAGGTTGAAATAGGGGAAGGGAGAGAGAGAGAGAGAAAGAGAGGAGACTATTTCTTTATATTGTTGACTATAACAGATATGCAATAATGTGTTGTTGTTTTTTTATCAAGTCTCCATCCTATACAGGGTCTATTGTACAGAGAGAGAGAGAGAGAGAGAGAGAGAGATGGAAGGTGAGGCACGTGAACATTAAACGAGCCACTGATCCAGAAGAAGAGGAATCCACAAATAAAACAATGACACCCACCATCCTCCAGCGTCTGTGACATGACGGTGTGGCAGAGGGCCAGTGTGAGGAAGAAGCCGTGGCTGTATTGGTCCCCGCTGCGTACCACTTTCAACAGTTCCTCGTCATAAAACTCAAAGTCCTTCTCCGCGTATGGGTTTTGGGAAAAGTCCACATGGGGCGTATGCTGCACGTGCACGCACACATGAAAGCACATGCACATTCACTAACACAAATGTGCACGCACATGTGCGCATGCGCATACCCACTCACACAAACTTAATAAACACATGAAAACACACACACACACGTACATGATTATATACATGCATGCACACACATACATTAACACATACACACACACACAGTCAGAGGGCAGCTGTCATGCTGACTCACAACGGACATAATATGGCACACTCATGTGTGCCAACCCATATATAATACATCCACACATATTCACACACTACTGTGTACACTGTGTGTGTGTGTGTGTGCATGCGTGTGCGTGCATGTGTGTGTTGTAAAGTGATTAATAAAGTGTAAGTGACTAAGTAAATTGAACAGAACTGGTTAGATGGGTGGGTAAATATTTCTTTCCTCCCTTACATCAGAGGCTATTATCATGTCACAACTATAACATTAACAATTTGTAAAAAAAATAATTAAAAAATAAAAAAAGACTAACAAAACTAAATAATGTACAAAAAACAACAACCAAATAAAAAACAGTAAAAGGAAAAAAACAACAACAAAAAACAAAAAAAACAAAAACAAAAACAAAAAACCCCCAGACAAAACAAAAACCAGAACGATGAAAACCGAACTGAAAGCAGAGTTCAAAAGACATGCCCCTCATTTTGTGGTCTCTTGTCACACAGTTGTGTATCAAGGAAAGGAAAAATGACTCAACTTCTATTGGAAGTATTTCTGAAAATATTGGATGTATGGATGATTCTGAGCTGGCTGAATGACAAAATAAATTTTAACTATGTAATTTTTACATTTCTTGTTTACAAACATTCTTCAGTGCTGGTCAACAGTCAGAACAACTCACTTCAGTGAATAGATTGTACAGGAAAACAATATGTTCTGGTGTGATAATTGATTCTATAAGTGCTGTATATGTTACGCAATGAACAATTGGTTTTTTTTGTTCTTTTTTCAAACTGCAAAATGTCAAGCAAAAATGGCAATAGCAAATGGGAAAAATGAACCCTGCTGCTATTGTGCCTCATTTGAAACACAAAAAGTTTCAATAAAGTTCACTTTATGTATCAGAACAATATAACGAAAAGCTAAATCTCACCTCCAAATCACAGTCGCAACCATTAATTTCATCACATCGGACACTGATTGAAGTTATTTTGTGACATCATTATGTTGCATCCTAAGCGTTCAACATGGTTTTACTCAACAATGAAACCACTCAACAATGAAGCAGTGATATCATACACTAATAACCTGTTTAATTTTTTTTCTATAGGTATAATCTGACAATAAGCATGCTATTTCTTGCTGTATTTTGTTTGTTTTCTTTTTGGATGTGATTCTGTGGAGGTAGAAATGGATTTTTTTTTTCAATGCACAAAACTTATTATCTTTACTTGATCTTCAATCAATGATTATTGGGGAAAAGCCCCGATTCAGAATCCACATTCATTTTCTGGCACAAAAACATTTTTATTCCTTTCTGTATCTTCTATAGGTTTTGTGTTTGATTTTTTTAGTTAAATACTCCCAAATCCTGAAAATTCCCTTACATGGAAAGACAACATTTTTGTTTTCAAAATTCTCTGGCACTAAACAGGTTAAAACTGGCATTCTTCTTTTAGTGTGTGCATGTACACATACACACATACTCACAGTGTAAATTGTGTGTGTGTGTGTGTGTGTGTGTGTGTGAGAGAGAGAGAGAGACAGAGAGAGTGCGCAGGGTGTGTGTATGAGAGAGAGAGAGAGACAGAGAGAGTGCATGCGTATGCATGTGTACATGTGTGAGTATGTGTGTCTATTTGTGTGTGCATGCATGTGTGCGCACATGTGCGCAGTCATGCAGACCCCCCTCCCTCTCAACAAGACCTGCACAGCAAGCAAAGAAATGTGAACACAATGAACAAACTTCTCTGCACAGGCCACCTGCATGCTGAACTGTGCAAAACACAAACGGCCTGAAACACCATGCCCAAGGAGAAGACACAACCTGTTCGGCGTATCTGTAACACTTGACAGACCGGGGCGGGTATGAGAAACTGACAGTCCGAGGTCTGTCTGAATCCGCTCCTTCCGTTGGATCAGTCCCCAATCCTGCTTTACGTGCCCGAGAGGGATCAGTGCCTGATTCTGCTTTACGTGCCCGAGAGGGATCAGTGCCTGATTCTGCTTTATGTGCCCGAGAGGGATCAGTGCCTGATTCTGCTTTACGTGCCCGAGAGGGATCAGTGCCTGATTCTGCTTTACGTGCCCGAGAGGGATCAGTGCCTGATTCTGCTTTACGTGCCCGAGAGGGATCAGTGCCTGATTCTGCTTTACGTGCACGAGAGGGATCAGTGCCTGATTCTGCATCATGTGCTCGAGAGGAATCAGTCCCAGGATCTACATCCAATGTCCCACAGGGATCAGTCCCGAAATGTACATCCGATGTCTGAGACAGATCTGTCCTGAAATCTACGTCTGATGTCCAACAGTGATTGGTGTGTCTTTGCAGTTCCACACCTTGCTTGTCTGACTGGCACTGGTACTCGTAATCAGAGTTCTGACCGTAGGTAATGATAGGGGAGTGAGAAAGCTGGTGGCGGTGGCAGCAGCAGAGTGATGACCTCGGTCCACGAGTGACAAAAATGTGCGGCACTGAGGGACCGACACTGGCGAACCTCACCTTCTCCAAATATGAATTTGTTTCACTCAACCTTCCATTAAAATTGGGTATAATGTCAATGAATGAAGCGATGCTGCTCAACCTGGCCTTTAAAAGGGGCTTGTACTTCTTAAACATCTGCCACTCGGACCATGTGTCGTCTGAATAATCCTCATCCTGAAAACAAACATCTGTACCTTATCACTTCTGCAATGTGGCCATACACAGGATTTTTCTCCTTTTTTTTCACACACCTATACCTCTACCTGTATGGATCATGCTGGTGAACACTCAAATACATACAGAATACTTCTCTCTATGTGTAGCACACTCCCTGTACACACATTCTGTACTCCTTGAATGCGCAACAGCTGAGAAGTTACAGCACACAATTTAAGGGTCCTGGGTTCAAATCTTCGTCATGCCACCTGGTCAGTTAATGGTGGAGATTTTTCCTAGCTCCAGTGTATCAGATGTACAGATCTGCACGTGCTTGAATCCTATTCCAGGGTAGAAGAAGGCATGAATGCATGACAGCCTTACACACACCACTTCATCAAGGCAGTCAGAGTAGTCAACGTGAGTACAGGGATCAGAAATACCTGGTTAACTACAGACACAACATTCCATGAACGCAGATATCATGCACACACACACACACATGCATTCACACAAACACACACATACAGATACACACACATATTCTCTCTCTCTTTCACTCCCTCAATACCTCAGAAATTTCCAGCAGATTGCCTTCTCTGTCGAGTGGGTCCCCATAGGACTTGCCATTGATGGAGCACTTGTTGAATGTCATGATGTTCTGCAAGCCACATGTCACTTCCTTTATTCATCCATCCTCTCTCTCTCTCTCTCTCTCAGTTTCCACTGTGCATGCCTCCACCTCACACTCTCAGGAATGTCCATTCTAAAATTCACCCATCCACATCAGATGAAAAAGTAACATTAGATTCCTTACAACTGAGGAGAGTATAAATACAAGTATATTCTCAATTGGACAAACGATATAATGCATACAAGTTTAAGTGGAAAGATGTTAAAGACGTTAAAGTAACGTCTTGACTGTGTTGTTGACGTGCGGCATACGTCATGAATTATCGTTCACCACTGCTGTGCTGACGTGCGATGTATGTCATGATACAACATTCTTTGTTTCTCATCGCGCATTGCAGAAAACAGTCTGCTAACCATTAAATTAGCTCCCTTGAAAGCTCTTTCTCTCCTGAGTACCAGAAACTAAAAATATTCAGCTCATTGTCATATTTATTTTAGCTGTGTGTGCAAAGCCATGGCTGCATGCAGACAAACCCCAACACTTGAACAAGTATTGGAAGAAATCTTTCAAGATGCAAATAGTTGAGATGAAGATTTTGGACCGAAATGAAATAGAAATGCTTGAAGTTGATGCTGATGACCCCGATTTTGACATGGAGGGGGGTTGCACAACAAAACTGATGAAGAAGCAGCTGCAGGTGGGTGTTCACGAGGCTTGTCAGTTTATTATATACTTTCTCTGTGCTGTAACAATGAATATAACTGCATTGTGTGTGTTCTGAATGTGTTAGACATGGTAAGTAGCATCGTCGGTCACTGATTAGTGTGTGTGTGAGACAGTCACTGTGTGTAATGTGTGTGACTGACACTGTGCGAGGAGGCGTGGCTCACTGGCTGGCTCATTGTTGACAACAACGTGTGTGTCAGTTGCCTCTTTCTGTGCAAAGTATTTGTTCCTGAGTGTATATTGGTTTGTTGTTGTTGTTGTTGTTGTTTGTTGTTGCTGTTGTTTTTGCGTGTGTGTGTGTGTGTGTGTCAGGGGGGTGGCGGGGTGGGTGGGGGGTGAGAAGATGTTTACAAAACTGAAATCAGAGAATGATATACAGAATTGTATGCCTAAATTACTTTGTAAATGCAACACTTGTAGAAGAGTGTGTGTGTGTGTGTGCTGTCATTTTGTTTCGTATGAGAAAGAGAAAATGAAGGGGGCGTGGCATTCCATGAACCAGTTTCACTGTGTCTGTCGGGGAGGGGGGGTGTGAGGTGGGGGAGGGGGTGGGGGGTGGGGGGGGGGGGGGTTAGGTGTGTGTGTGTGAATGTATTTCAGCCTCAATCAGAAGTAAGATGGTACAATTTCAGAAACTTTATATATGTAAAAATAACAAAACAAACAACAAACTTGGTCTTTCATGCAATGTGTTTCAGGTATAGCACCATGGTGATGATCATGTTCATCCTGGACCATCTGGAGTTGACAACTTGCCACAAACCTATAGCTGAAGACCAGCAGCAGCAAGACCAAAGAGCAGTAAACAAGCCTCCAGCAATTCTGGATTACAACAAAAACATGGGTGCCATGGGCCGTCATGACCAACAGCTGCAGCCCTATGATGCCACAATGAAACCCTGAAGAGGTACAAAAAGCTGCGTGCGCATTTTCTACAAATTGCTGTGCTGAATGCACACATCCTCTACAAAGGAGCAGGCAACACCCTGGACTTCCAGAAGGATGTAATTAGTGCCGTGATTTTTGGTGACCTAGACCCAGACACTGCTGAAGATGACCACGCTGTTCGTCTGTGTGGACGACACTTCACTGATGTCATCCCACATACCCCACAGAAGGCCCGGCTACAAAGGAGGTGCAGAGTCTGCTGGAAGAAAAGGCAAAGAAAGGATGTGAGGTTCTACTGCCCAGACTGCCCCAGCAAACCAGCACTGCGTCTTGAAGACTGTTTCCGCAAATACCACACACAGCGTTTTTACTGGTGATATATGCTGGGTGTGCACACCCTTTTCATTCTTTGTGTGGACTGTGTTGGAGAATTATGGACCTGGACACTGTTACACAACCTTTGACAGTGTGTGTGGTTGATCACAACAGTCACAAGAAAGACTGGTTGATAACCTGGTTGATGTTGTAGCACCTACATGGTGGAATGACAGTTTTATCATTGCATTTTATGGAATTTTTGTGTTAGATTGATTCATTATTTGAACCTCTGAGTGTTAAAAACAAAATCTTGGTTCATTTTCCTTTCATTTGATGTATACTTTTATGCACTTATCTTCAGTACTTTCTGAAATAAAAACAAATTAAGATCATTAGCATGTTTTTCTTGTTTATCTGAAAAATTTCTCAGCACAGGCTATAGCAAAACGTTCCAGCAGTGAAGGGGTTAAAGAAAATGCAGGCTTGTGGGCAGTACAATGATAATCAGACAGACAATATAATCAACACAGGTATACATGTAGTGCATACAGAACAGGACAGACTATAATCCACACAGGTTTACAGGTACTACATTCGTAACCAGACAATCAATATAATCCACACAGGTTTATGAGCAGTACACTGATAACCAAACAGACAATATAATCCACACAGAATTACAGGTATAAGTTATACATACAGAACTGGACAGACAATACAATCAACACAGGTTTACAGGTATACATCGATTACCAGACAGACTGTATAAATACAATCCACACAGGTTTACAGATAGTACATACAGAATTGGACAGACAATAACTTTTTACAATCCATATACATTAATAGGTAGTACGTTGTCCTTGCTTTACTTCATGAATGAATGCGGACGATGCAAAGTGAACAAAGATTCTGTAAATAATTGTCAAGTTCACACTATTTTGCTGCTGCTGTTATTGTGTTTTGTTCCTGTTGTTATTGTGTGCCACTGTTGAATTGATTGTAGTTGTTGTTGGTAGTGCTTCTTTCCAATTTTCACTCTCCGCTGTGGCTGTGAATGTCAATGACATGACTGTTGCTGTTGCGGTCATGCTGGTAAGTTTGTCCCTGGAAATGACCCTGGCCAAAGTGCACATGCAGGTACTCTTTCCACTTCACTGAATGGTGTCACACACACACGCGCGCGCGCACGCTCATGCACAGTGACACACACACTCATACACACAGTGACACATACAAACACTCACTCTCTCTTTCTCTCCCTCTCAAAAAAAAAAACAAAAAACAAAAAAAATGAAAGAAAGAAAAAAAACAATGAAACAGCACTCCATACTGAAGGTATGAAGACACACACCTGTGTCAGCGTGCCAGTTTTATCAGAGAAGATATACTCAATCTGTCCCAGCTCCTCGTTGAGGGTGGTGGTTCGAGCCTTAGCAGCCGTGTCCTTTTTGTCATAGTACATCTTGATGTCCCAGTTGATCCACAGGCTATGTGCAAGACGGATTATTTCAACACTGAAAAAACAGAAATGAAAAAGAACAAAACAATATGTATACGTGTATGATAGTCTCTGTCATGTCCGACAATGAAAGCCTTTCCAAAATAAGTTTCGTCAACATCCTTCCTTTCCTGACTCTGAAAGCATGCCCATTTCATTTTCTTCTTCTTCTGTTCGCAGTCTTGGTGTAATCCTTGACCAGTCTCCTTTCTTTTTTCCCTTCCAAAGTTCATTTCAAACATCTGTAAAGTTGCCTATCTGCTACTGCATAGGATCAGTTCCATCTGCCACTATCTCCCTACTGATGCAACACAAACACTTGTGTGTGCTTTTGTTCTCTCAAAAATGGATTCCTGCAATTCTCTTTTGGCTGGCCATCCCAAATACCTATTAGACAGACTCAAACAAATTTAGATTAACACTGCCAGACTCATTTGCACAGCTTCTAATTCTGACCATATTTCTCCTCTCCTCAGTCTCTCCACTCTTCTTCCAATACTTGACTTCTCAGGATACCTCACGTAGGAACAAGCACCTTCGGACACAGATCATTTTCTTTTCAATCCACACACAAAAAAAGATGTGAAACAGACTTCCTGATAACCTCTAACATTCTGACACCCTCATCTCTTTCAAATCTGGCCTCAAAACTCCCCTCTTTCCACAATAAGTTTCAATGTGACAGGACCATCCAAACGGTACATATTACTGTGCATGTGGTGTGCTTGACCATGTGTGGCTACATGTGTATATGCACACATGTATGTGTACGAATATATGTGTGTGTGTGTGTGTGTGTGTGTGTGTGTGTGTGTGTGTGTGTGTGTGTGTGTAGCTTGCTAGTCATATTCTAGTGTGTATACTAACATTGATGAAATGTGATATGTATTAAACTATATGTTTTGTAAAGCACCTTAAGCAGTTTTCTGCAAGCTATTTAAGTATTGATTATCAGTAGTAGTTGTAGTAGTAGTAGTAGTATCAGTTGTAGTATTACCATCAGAACAGCAGAGGAAGCAACTGCAGTCCCTACTATCTGGGCTAGAATTTGATTTTAGTGGAGAGTTTCTTGCCCTAGTTACATCTCCACTCTCTCAGCCAAGAGGGCTTTAGAACAACTGGCACTGGGGTGGTCCTAAAAGGCTAACTCCCAAGGATGCAGTACTAAGAGCTATTGCAATCTTGCCTCCTAATAATTTCACAAAAGAAAAAGCTGTAAATGAATTCCCATTGCAACGGAGAAACCATTGATCACAAAGCTCTCACTCTGCTGCTGGCCCAACTGTAAGCTTATGTCAGTCTCTGATATAATCTCTGAGCACTAAGCCTTTTACAATAACATCAATTCAACAAACAAAATATTATCACTGTGAAGCAAAAAAGTACATAAAAAAACCCAACAACTAATAATTCAGGCATGCTCTGTTTCAAAAGCACTGACTAAAAACAAGAAGAAAACAAAAAACAGAAAATAAAATTTTGAAATTAGATTAACACCTTGACAGCTGAAACTTGGTAAAATAGAATCAGTTTGGCATGAACTGAAGTGCAAGGATGATTCGTATTCACTTTCGAGTGGTGTAAATGATGTGTTGAATGAAAGTAATGCAAGGAAGTCCACCTAAAGAAATGGTGACCGACTTCCTAACCTGCAACCTCAATCTTACCACAATCAGGCAACAGCCCTTTACACATGAGTGAGCATATTTATCAGCAGCAGTCAATATGTTAATCACACACACACACACACACAAACTCACCTCACATACAGTGAGATAGGCACTACAGTGTTGAGGATGATGATGTAGGATAGAAAGACAAGCAAGGCAATGGACAGAGCACCAGGGCCTCTGGATTCAGTGATGAAATACTCCCAGGGCAGGTAACTCTGGAAGTTGTACCCGATGATCCCCTCCCACACCCCACAGGCCACCGTGCAGATGAGGCACACCGTGACCAGGAACAGAAATATCTGTACACACACACACACAGGACACATGGTCCTCTGAACTCATGTCCGTTACACAACAACACAAACATGCAAACACGCATATGCACACACACACGCACACACACATTCACACACAAACTTACACATTTTTACAAACTAATCCCTCTTCTACAAACACATACACACACCAAAATCATGCATCAATTATCAATTTGTATCAAGAAACAACACACAAATCACCAAGTTGACTACATATCTATATAATAAATGTCACCCACTGACATTCAAATCTGGTATATAAACATGCTTCACACAGACACACACATCTGTAGACCTACATGTTCCAATCTCAATGGGACAATCCATTTTAAGTAAAAAAACATCATACTAAAGAAAGCAAAAAACAAAAAAAAAAAAAAAAAAAACCCAACAAACCCACAAACACACAGACATCATAACACTCTTGCATATGCCTATAACTGATTTGTTCATAAATCAAAAACAAACACACAGACACAACACTCTCTCTTACTTACAACAATAATTAATTAGTTCATAAATCAAAACTCAAACACAAACATTTACATAAGCACAACACTCTTTTACTTACACTAATAATTAACTTGTTCATGAATTGATCAATACATAAACACAAACACACTGACACAACACTCTTACACCAATAATGAAATCAATCTGTTAAAAAATCAATCAGTACACAAACACAACCCTCTAACTCACTCCAACAATTCATTTGTTCATAAATCAATCAATACACAAACACACAGACACAACAACACTCTTACTCACACCCATAATTAATTTGTTCATAAATCGATCGATATTTGTGCGCTTGAACTTGGTCTTGCCACTGTTCATCATCAGTTTGGTGTCCTTGCCGGCGAAGATGACGACGCCATAGCACCACTCCGTGTTGCGCAGCACACAACCGCGCAGCAAGATCTTTTCATTGTCCAGCGAATACGTCTGGCCCTGCCACTGCATCTTGCCCTCAAACTTGGACAGCCGGTTGTTGGGTGGCTCACTGATGATCTCCGCTGTGGAAAACAAATGCACTTGCAGGAAGGTGGAAAAAAAGATAAAAAAAAAAAAAACAACCAACAAACAAACAAACAAAAGGTTGGCACTCTCACTGTAGCGATGCGCTCTCCCTGGGAAAAGCAGGCTGAACTCAACTAACACAGAAAAAATTGTTGCGACAAGAGTTAGACAATAAAACACCAAACACAGCAAATGTATAGTTGAAGCAGCCTATTCATACTATGTTGTTTTTGTTTTAACCCTTTCAACCATGCGTAGTTACAGCCTCTGCAGGCTTCCACACTATACTGATGCAGAAAAAACACAGAAAATATACTTTTCCCTCCAAATTAACCCTTTCACTGCCAGGAAAATAAGATTTAAATGAAATCTATTTGCCAGGGTTTTTTTCACAAAAAATGGGTATAAATTTTCAAAAATTCTGTGCTCTTTGTTATTTGAGAAGGACCCATAAAAGTATATATTTTCTGAAAGGTAAATGAATAAAGAATACAAAACACATAATGTTTTCCCATTTTATATATTTTTAGTGACATGCTGCTGTTTTGAAATCAGTGTTTTGTTTTTTGTCACATTTTCAACTTGTTCATTACAAACACTGGTCAGGTAATTTGTACTAAAATATCATATTTTCTGGACAAATGGATATCTGCATACACAAAATCATACCAGAATAACAATGATTTTTTTTTTTCAAAAGAGATAGATACACAATGCATTATGACTTCTCCAAGTGATAATATGGATGTGGGGCCACGCCCCCTCAGTCTCCAACCCCTAGCCTAGGGGTTAAGTGTGGACACATCCGAAAATACTGTAGTTCTAAGTTAGTTCTCCTTGTAGTTTATGCATATGTAGGATTGTGAAAACCATTTTAATGAAATGAATTTTTATGCCATGAGCACTCGGGTGGAAGGCTGAATGACTTAACCCCGTGGGGTCAAATGTGGCCAGCTCAGATTAATCCCAGGGTCTATGGTGACTTGTCTTGAACTGCCCCCCCCTCCACCCCTCCAGTTAGTTAGGCCTTCTCACCTTCTTAAAGGATATAGGGGTCACCCTAGGCTTGCTTGAACTGACATCCATGAGCAAATTTGGTCGACTTTTTAAAATTTTTTTATGAACTCTTCCATTTTCTAAAGCCATTAATCAATATTTTCATAATACAGGGGAGATAAATTGTGTTGCACTAGAACTCCAAACCACCCATTGTGAAGAGTGCGATATTCAACCACCTATTGCAAAGAAGGCAATTTTCAATTTTCTATTACTTCACCTTCGAATCATTTTACACCAAACGCTGTGATTTCTTTTTTAACCAGTTGAGTGCCAGAGAATTTCGTTAAAAAAAAAGTGCTCTCCCCTTGCCAGGAAATTTTGAGGATCCAGGGGTAAGATTTTTTTTATATAATATAGTACAAAAACTATGGGAAATACAGAAAGAAAATAAATGTGTCTGTGAAGGAAAATGAATGTAATTCTGCATCTGGGCTGTAAACATAAAAATTTTAAATAAGATATTTTATTTACAGTTTTGAGAAGATTTTTTTGTTGAAACGTGGTGACAGCCCTGAGATGGCCTAAACGGTCGGCTGGGCTCTAAACAACATGAATTGAATTGAATTCTGCATCTGCCCCCCCCCCCCCCCCCCCATTTGGTTGATGGTACATTACTGTTCAGGCATTCAAAGTTAAGATAATAATTTTTGTGCAACAAAAAAAAGTCTATTTCCACCACTACAAGACATCCATAAAGAAAAGAAACAAAATACAGCTAGAAATAGCATGCCTACTGTCAGATTATACCTATAGAAGAACCTGCTATAAGTTTATAACAACATTTCATAGCTCTGTAGACACATAATTGAATCACTGTCCCAACAATGACAAAGGTGGGTATAGTCAATGTAAAAGGTCAATCACAGTCTCAGAAACTGAGCAAGCAAACTTTTTGACAGTTAAGAGCTTTCACAAGAGAGAGCATGAAGTTCTTTGATGACATTCACTCCTTTCAAGTTGCACATGGGGTGATTAAAATTACCTGTGCATCCAGCTTGCCACCTCTTAAAACAAGTCAACCATCTGATTCAGTGAAAAAAAGTGTTTCACGTCCAATGCAGGTTCAAACCTGCATTTTGTGAAAATCATGGAGCACTGGCGGTTGTCGATTTCCAGCAGTCTGCATTGAAATGTGAGTACACTGGCCTCAAACTGCCAGGCCCACTTCACAACCTCTGGCTAGCATTCGACCTATCATCTCACATCACTCCTCTCCTCCCCTTCTTCCAATGCTTGCAGCACATACTCTGTCAGTCATAGCCATCTGATCAAAAACGCTCTGACTGGATAGATGGACTGAATTACCATCAACTGAGCTGTCAGTTTTCATAACTGTTGTTGTCGATCATCTTTGTTTTCAAACCAATCATCAGACAAGAGATCCTTCTCCATCGCTATAGCTGTCCATAATCACCAACACAGCTTTCAGAATTGTGTACATCTGCTGACTTTGACCTCTTGCTTTACAAGACACAATTTCAATGCCTTTTTTTTTGCACATAACGCAACCCTTTTTTCCACACATGAATCATATGGTCAGTTAGCAAATCATTATCAAGTAGAAAGGGGTCTTCTACCTGAATTATGTTCCTTTAAATAGTGTTTTTTACAATCCAGACACATCAAACTAACCATTCAGAGTCTGTGTACGTGAACTGAACCAAACTCCAATGAAGGAAAAAATCGGGACATACGCAGGACATCAGTGGATATCTTATGGCAACACTTTTTGTAGGACATCAGCTGACATCTTATGGGCACTCAAATGGTTAACCTGTTCAGTGCAAGAGATTTTTCTATTTTAAAAAAAGTGCTCTCCCCTTATCAGGGAATTTTGAAGATTCATGGATAATAAATTATCACAAAAACTATAGGAGATATAGAATGAAAGTAAATATTTTTATGAAGGGAAATGAATGAGGATTCTAAATCGGGGCTTCTTCCCTTATTATTTTGAATCAGATAACAATTCAGGTATTTCAGTGAGGATAATTTTTAAGCATAAAAAAAGTCTGTATTCACCTCCACAGAATGACATCCATAAAGAAAACAAAATACAGTAGGAAATAGCATGCTTATTGTCTGATTATAACTGTGAAAGAAAATATAACCGCTTATAAGTCTATGATAACAATGACAACACTTGTACTTATATAAGTAAATAACTGTCCCAGCAATGACATACGAGGGTTTGGTCCAGATAAAAAAATTAATGTCAATCATGTTCTAAGAGAGTGAGACGTCAAGCATATCTCACACCTAAGAGTGTCCCTCATTAGAGGAGAAAGCATTTTGATGATATACCCTTCCTCCTGGTTGTAACTGATCCAACAAAGTATATATTGTGCATCCACTTTGTTTTCTCTATGAATAAACCGGCCAAATGATCAGTGACAAAAAGCGAGAAAAAGTTTTTATTTTAAATGTGATTCCCATCTACTGTCTGTCAACCCTGGGTTTCAAGAAAATCGTGGACAATTTGCTGTTGCCATTCGCGACACAGTTGATCACTGTGAAAAGACATGAAGACTGAACAGCTGGGCCATACCCCACTCACCCCACCCTTTGTCTGACCTTTGACTTACTGTCTTACACCACTCCTCTACCTTTCCTCCCCCTCTTATCAAATTATGCTAAAGTGCCATGCCTTCATTGTCAGTCATGGTCACTTGCTCTGAAATAATGTCTGACTGGATAGATGGAATGAAGACAGACTCGGATGTTGTTGTCAGTTTTGGCACTGTCATCATCATCACCTTCAAGTTCAAACAAGTCATAAGACAAGACAGATCCATCTCTCATCGTTACACTCATACATAATCATCAACACAGCCTGCAAATTTGTGTAAATCCGCTGACTGGGACCACTGTCTTCACTTGACAAAGTGTACGCCTTTTTAACATGTGAGACAAACCCTCTTTACAAGCTTGCTCCAGTAAGCAAATAATTGAGAAAAAAGGGGTCTTCTATCTGACGAATGCTCATTTAAATAGTATGTTTATAATCCAGACACATTAAAGTAACCATTCAGAGTATGTTTATGTTTATTGTACCAAACTCCAGTGAATGAAAAATCGAAATACATGCCAGATGTCAATGGACGTCTTATAGGCACAATGGCAACACTTCTTGCAGGATGTCAGCTGACATCTTATAGGCACTCAACTGCTTAATTTTACTGTCCTGTCTTATCATTCAGCCACTTGACAACAATGAATGTAGTGATTGTTTTTTCATTATTTTTCTGTTTCATCATGATATTCACTGACACCATGAAGAGCAGTACAGCCCCAACATGATAAACTGAGTCTAGCTGTGTAATTCTGGTGTCTTACCATCGAAAGCGGCCATCTTGGCATGGTCGTTAGCCATTTCTGCCGTCACTTCAAGGGCCTGCCTGACCTTCAGGTTGGTCTCCCTGCAAAATCACACACAGGCCACACCCACAAGTCACTGACATGTCACATCTGTCACCCACATGTCAGACACGCATCATGCATATGCCACCAACGTGTCACACATGTCACCTATGTCACCACGCATCACCCCTCATCACCCATACGTTACACATGTCACCCACATGACACCCACATGTAACACACATGTCAACGACATGTTATCCAAGTCACCCACATGTCACACACACAATATCCACACATCACCCAAATCATGCACAGGTCACACAAACATCATCGCATGTCACGCACATATCACACACACGTTATCCACATGTCACTCATATGTTACACCTAACATGTCACCAACACATCACCCAAGCTCAAGTCAACCAAATGTCACTCAAAAGTTGACAACGAATTACCCACGTCACCCATGCCATCATGTTATCACAAGCATGAAAATAATAATATTACTGTTATCGAACAGACCAAGGCAAAGCTAAATAAAAAACACCACAGTTTTATGACACCTGAGAAGTGGTAACTAATGGCAACCAGGAAAGGAAGGGACAGAAGAAGGACAAAGCTTACCCGTCCAGCTCAGCAGTTTCTATGTAGCACAGACTGTGGGGCTCACTGGTGGACAGCACCATCAGGTCAGCCTGCACACACACGCACACACACACACACACACACACGCACACACACACACACGCACACACACACGCACACACACACACACACACACACACACACGCACATACACTCACGTGCGCATGCGCACACAGAATCACACAGTGACACATAAACACACAAACGCTAACACATATCTCAATTACTTCAATTACAACAATTTTATGGAAAGAGACACTTGACTGAAATGCAAGCCATACACTAAGAATGGTGTGTGTGTGGTAGGAACTTACATCACTACACTAAATACCAGTCCATGACTACAAGAGAATGAAATGTGTGACAGAATACTGCACACTGAACCTAATGCATGCAACAAGCATGCCTTTTCACATGCAATCAAGCATACACACACGCACAAGTTCATTAAGCACTGCAATAAAAATACACACACACACAAACATGTATACACTTGTACACACACACACACACACACACTCACACACACATGCATCACATGCATACACATGGATGCAAACACACATGTATACACATGGACACAAACACAACCATCTAATAAAACTTCTAGTGAATAGACGTTAAACTGAAGATCACATGCAAACACAAACACACACACACGCATGCACGCACTTACACACACACACATACCTTCAGACATTCACACACATACGCATGCACACATCCGCACACAAGCTGTGGTCTGCCATGACTGCTGGAAACCTACAGTGTCAGTTTCAAGGAGGTTGCAAAGAGTGTGGAATGATCCATATACGCTACACCACATCTGCTTTGAAACCACTATTCTAAAAAAAAAAAAAAAAAAAAAAGAGCAGGTGCCTGACTTATGCATAAACTCAACATGCTAGTCAGGCCTTAAGAGCCTACCCAAGATTTGTATAAAACGTTCACATCAAATAAAATAAAATGATCGAACAGAGAAAAACAAGTACATTGATAAATTAGACATTGAAAGCCGATCCTAGGTTTGTATGAAATGTTAACAAAATGAAATAGAATCATTAAACTAAACAAACATAAACTGCAAACATATCAGAACATAATTAATTGAAATTTAGGCCCTATGTAGAAGACAAATAACTGAAATAAACTAGGAGTAAAAATGCACCCAGAGCTCTTAAGCAACAGAAAAGGGTGAGTAAACACAGTTGACAGCTTTTTCAAGTGAAAAAAGGGGCCAGTAAATACTGTTCTCCCCCATCCCCCCAAAAATTAGCCATGTTCAGCAAACTTGGACACCTACTGATGGGGTTAATGTCAGGGCCAACAACTCTTAAACAACAGTCTAGAGCCAGTAAACACCGTCACTGAAGTGACGTCCTAAGTGATGCACTCGCTCTCAAAAAGTGTGCCAGGGAGCACACAAAGTACACAGAACAAGGGGCTGAGGGGAAGGAAGGTGTGTGGGAGGACTGTGGGGGGGGGGGGGGGGGGGGTCAGGGGGGCTGCATGAAACCATCACAGGCATTGAACACTCCTTGGTCTTTGCAGCCGCTGTCACCCCTGCAAGGTTACATCAATACCAACATAGGCCAGCTGTTTCAACAACTGATCTTTCATGCTTCACTGCTCCATAGTTGTGTTTTGTGTGTGTGTGTGTGCGTGTGCGTGTGCGCATGCGCGTGCATGGACGTTTATATGTGAGTGTGTATGCGTGAGAATGGGAGCCTGGTGAGCATCATGTGTATAGATGTGGGATGTGGGTGTTTTTTGTTTTTTTTGTCTGTGTGGGAGGGGGGGAGGGTGTTTTTGTTTTTCGTTGTTTTTCTTTTGGTTAAGTGTGTGTATGTGTGTGTGCACGTGTGCGTGCGTGAGGCTCTCTCTTTCTCTCAACATCTCTCTCATATATCAGCATACAAACATAAACATCCCCACATGCAAAAGCCCTACAAACTCCCTCACACACACACACACACACAGACACACACACACACGCACACATACAAGCCTTCCACTGTCCCTCCTCACAGACACAGACACACCTGCCACTCTTTTTTTCAAGCAGACAATTTGTTTTGACAGTCACATTGACTGTCACTTAACTAAACAGAGTTCACACTGCCAACAACACCACCACAAATTACACTTGCACTCACCACCACAGAATCACAAAAAAATTGTACTTTCTTAACTTCAATATATCCCCCAATGATGGTTGTACCTGAATGAACAGTAAGCATAAAGTAAGTAAGCCAACATGCACTGCCACACACAAAATTGTTGCACTCACCGCCACAAAATCGTTGTTTTTCAACTTGATAATGTCCCCCACAGACACCTTGTGCCAGCGTTCCTCCACGATCTCCCCATGACGCAACAC
This sequence comes from Babylonia areolata, assembly GCF_041734735.1. NCBI lineage: Eukaryota > Metazoa > Mollusca > Gastropoda > Neogastropoda > Buccinidae > Babylonia > Babylonia areolata. The sequence goes on from NC_134880.1 coordinate 34,604,363, forward strand.
ATAAGACGTGCGATTGTTCACCTGCGCGTCGCTCCGATGCCGTTGCTATGACAGTAAGATGTCAGTTAAAACTGAGATCAGCCCCCGACAAGTATCAGCTGGTTCCAGCCATTTTCACCACCACCACCACCACCACAACAACAACAACAGCAACAGCAACAACAACAAAAGGTGAAATAGAATGCTCAAGAGATTCACACCTACTTTTTGTATGAGAATTCAGTTTTATGAAATTATACTACAATGCAATACATCTTTGTTAATCTGATTGGAAATTACAAATAATGAACAGTACTAGCAGAAGAAAAAGAAATACTACTACCATAAGAATCACAACTACTACTACTATGACCACAACTGCCACTCATCTTAAAAGCATTTATACAGTGTTTAATCTTGGGGATTGACAAATCAATCATATTTTTAAGATTTCACTTACTTTTTTCTTTTCATGATTTAGAGTTCTTGAAAACACAATTATAAAGGTTGGGGGGAGAGGGGGCAGTGGGGGGAAGGGGGGGGGACCGGGGGGGGGGGGGGGGGGGCAACTGTAATAAAGAAAGACAAGAGAGGCAAGGCCTTCAAGACTCACTTGTGATACACTTAAAAAAAAAAATATAAAAAAATCCAAGCTTTTTATGTAATGAGTATAATTTCAAAATGTAATGTTTAAGATGAGAAAGATCAGTTTAAAGCAACTTAAGTCCCCTGGCATCTGCACCAAAACGTTTGCAAAATAAAACTTCCATGCTTAGCAAAAGAAGTTCCTGTTTGAACAAAAAATGATAATAATGACTGCTGTTGTTGTTGGGTCAGAATATCAGATCAAAGTGCCAAGTTTAGAGAATACAAAAAACATAAATATAACAGTAAATGCAGTTTGCATATAATTAGGCTTCATTTCTTATTTTTTGTGCCCATCCCAGAGGTGCAATTTTGTTTTAAACAAGATGACTGGAAAGAACTGAATTTTTCCTATTTTTATGCCTAATTTGGTGTCAACTGACAAAGTATTTGCAGAGAAAATGTCAATGTTAAAGTTTACCACGGACACACAGACACACAGACACACACACACGCACACACACGCACAGACAACCGAACACCGGGTTAAAACATAGACTCACTTTGTTTACACTAGTGAGTCAAAAATGAAGGCAAAGGTTGGAAGGACAATAGGAAGGAAGTACAAGAAGTATATATAAAAAAAAAGTCTCTTAAAAGACATGAACTAAAGAAAGAAAGGCAGAGAGGTGGAAGATGGAAAACAAAACTGCTTAAAAAAAATATATAAAAAAAAACCCAGTAAAGAGAAGGAAATGTTTGGAAACAAAAAGGAATCCACACACACACACACATACATACACACACAAACCGAACACGGCAAACAAAACTGTTTAAAAAAGGTAAAGAGAAGGAAATGTTGAGAAAAGAAAAGGTAGGGAGGAAGAAGTGAAAGAAAGGAATAAAGAAGATAACTCTCTCTGAGTTGGTCTTTGTCACACACACACACACACACACACACACACGTTCATACACAGTCAATAACATTCATAAACTAACACATACACACACGTTAGCACACACATGCACATACTCATACACAACAACACAACAACAACCAGGACATTAGCTAATAGCTGCAAGACATCACAGATAACACTATTTATACTATTTATATTTAAAGCCAACTCACTTCCAAATAAATCTGGGTGTCATTTATATTAATGAAAAACAAAAATGCACTATCTGGGTGTCATTTATATTAATGAAAAACAAAAATGCACAAGCTACACAACAATAAAAAAACAACAACAAAAAACATCATACTAAAGCAATGCAAAAGCAGAACTTTTCTCTCCTGTAAAAGTAATCCTGCAAGTTGTTCTGTTCTAAGAACATGACATACTAAATCATGTTAAGAGTACAGTACAATACATCAGTTTTAGCCAAATATACTTGTATAGATGTGTGTTATTAGTTTTCAACACAACACTAATGCATACACAAGAATAAGCATACACGATATTGGTTTTTAATGCAATATAATGCACACTTGCATACACGATAAAAAATATGCATAATGCTCAGCATCAATGCACTATAACATGTTTACATGAATACAATAGAACTGCACAAGATACAAGGTTTTAACCAATGCAAAATGCATATACATGCACAAAAGAAACTTGCTTCAATGCAGTGATTTCAAATAGAATAAAAGCAAAACGCAAAATGCACCACAGAAAAAATAAAATCCCCCAAAAGCAGTTAGGTAAGATTATTAACAAACAGGGGCAATGACAATGATCACACCAATAAGGAAAATGACAGTGGTCTTCACAAGAAGGACGATGAAGGTTGATGATCTCTGTAATAAGGATGATGATCACCACAAGGTTGATGTTTTGTACCGAAGACCTATTCCAGGGAATAGGTCCTAGGCACAGCTCAATTTGGCCGAAAGAGTTGTAACACAATCAACAGCATCTTGCAAGAGAAACACAGGCAAAGAATTGACAGTTCAGAACATTTATTTACACACTCCCACTGGTGCACCAAACAGGTATAAACACAATCTTACACGATAACTGTTGGGGTCAAAGAGAAGGGCCTAACTATCTTGACAGAAAGAACGCCTCCCCCTAACCAAAAGAATGCCTCAATGCTGCCCTACCCAAATCTGTTTTAGCATTTATCCCCCGGGTCGGGTAAGGGAATGGTGAATGATGAAAAGTGACATAAAAAAAACAACAACAAACAAACATATATATAATATTATCAATCGATTTAAGTCCCAGGAGCCTTTCTGTTCTCCGTGCTTAAAGAACAACTACAACAGCAACAACAAGAAACAAAAACAAAAGCACAACGACAACTGTTTCAAGAAATGTCTCTAGTTCCTTGTCTGGAACAATTAACATTCATATACAGTTCTCATCTATGAAGATGGGGTCTTCTCTACACATTGTCCAAACTTTCCCCCAACACTCACAACCAGGTCAGGTAAACAAAAGATGACACTCGCTGTTTGGAATTGGATCTCCTCTGCTGAAGTTCTTGTAGACTCCCGTCGGATGTTAAAGATACCGGTAACTTGAAGGAACTAGTTGACTGCAACTCGGTCATGGAAAACTTTGATTGCTCCACTCTCCCCTCCTCCTCCTGGAATTGATCACTTTGAATTCTTCTTTCTTCGTCCTCTTTTCTTTCTCCTTTTTTTTTTCTTTGCCACGGTCTCCGGGGTTAAGCAAACAACACAAAAATACCAATGAAAATAATAACTAATATAAATATAAATACAATACAATATGAAGTAAAACAGACAGGACATAGGAGTGACCATAATTCAAAGTTGCATACATAATCAATGAAACCTAACATGAAGATGAGAATGAACGATGAAGAACACGACGACCTCCAGTATGCTGATGAACAGCAACAGCCAAGTGACGACTTCCCTTGAAAGATACCGAAAGTTCCAGATGAGTGAGGTCATCCAACATCAACTCGTGTGCAATAGCAAGCGCCAGGTCTTTAAATCAATAAAAAGTGGTGAAGTGGTTAGCGTTGCGGACTGACGGCTAGGAAGACACGGGTTCGAATCCCAGCAGAGGTGGGTTTTTCGGACCGTGGCTGGCTCCTACGCAGAGTTGAGTGTGCTGTGGGCTTAAATAGGGAGACTGGGACCACACAGTCGAGTGTCATCCACTTCAAGGATGTGTCTTTGGGTGTGTTGCTCTAATTACCTGACCAACACTGCAAGTGTCTGTATCTCTCAGGCCTGGTTAACGCCGGGATATCATTATGACAGGAAGCGTAGAGTACAGCCTTGTCACGCAGTCCCAAACCAAAATGGACCTCCACAGCAACGTCGTCATTGTCATCGTCATCCTCCTTCATCATCATCAATATAAACAAAACAATCTCAAAGTCTGTAGCCTTTCATGCCCTGCTCTCATGGTGACCTCAGTTTTGATACCCCTCCACTTCCGTGCTTGGGGTGAGTCTTCAGTGTCGGCAGATTCGTGGGGGGCTGTTGTTTGAAGGACGTGGTGGCGGTCTCCACTCTGGGGGGGACGCTCACTCAGTCTGGCTCTGCGACTAAGCCATTATTGTCGTTAGTAAGGGATTTAGTAGGTGGTGTCCTAAGTACGTTGAATCAGAACAGGTACCACTGAACACCACCAAAGTGACTCAGCAGCAGTGCAGGGTCTCCTCTGGTGTGTGACCTCCTGGCGACCTAACACTGATGGTTCCCCGTGGACTGCCGACGCTGGAACTGTGATGGACGAACCCGGGTGTGGCCGTGTATGGGGAAATCTAAATGAGCGGCGCGGGAGTAATGCCACTGAAACGGTGCAGATGATGGGGCAGAAAAAATAAAAAGTCTGATGAAATGAAAAAGAATGAATCTTTAAACTTAAGGCTTGGTTAAAAAATGTACAATAAGATACTAACAGATCATGATGATGATGAGAAAAAAGAGTAGTTTACATACAAGCACACATCAAATCAGTGTTCAAATGAAAACAAACAAACTGAAAAGAAATAATAAAATAATGGATAATGCTGTTGCGCATCATAGAGTGGCATGCGACAGTTCATGATCTTTGTAATAAGGATGATGATTTCTATAACAAGATGATGATCGCTGTAACAAGGATGGTGATCACTGTGACAAGGACGATTAGTTTCAGTTACAGTTTCTCAAGGCATCACTGCGTTCAGACAAATCCACATGTGATACACCACATCTGCTAGGCAGATGCCTGACCAGCAGCATAACCCAATATTTGTATTTGTATTTGTACTTGTGAGACCTTGAGTGCATGTATATATTTTTGTGTACCTATCAGCGTGGATTTCTCCGAGATAATTTTGTCAGAGGACAACACTATCGCTGCCATGGGTTCTTTTTCAGTGTGTCAAGTGCTTGATAGATACGGGACCTTGGTTTGTTGAATGACCAGATGCTCAGTTCTATTTTCCAGTCAAACTTGGGAGAAAGGGCAAGAGCAGGATTCTAACCCAGACCCTCACGGACTCTGTATTGGCAGATGAGTGTCTTAACCATTATGCCACCTTCCTCCTGATGATCACCACCACAAGGATGGTGATGATCACCGTAACAAGGATGATGATCTCTGTAACAAGGATGATGATCACTCTAACAAAGATAACGATGATGATACCAAAATACGGATGATGTCACTGTCAGTGATCATTCTAACAAGAAAGATCAACGAAACAAGGATGATGATCACCATAACAAGGATGATGGTAATAACTGTTAACAAGGATATTGATCATCGTAGCAAGGATGACAGTAGGCCTCCTTTGGTCATGGCTGACCATGGATAGAGTATATCTGACCTAATGTCTAATCAGGCTGTCTGCTTGGACCAAGCAGCGACACCTGTGACTGTAGAGACCGATGCGAGAGAGACAGTCTCTGTCGCAGCGGTCACATGTGTAAACTGATGCTGGTCTGTTGGCTGCCGTCCCTTTTCTGCGAGCTCGCTTTTCTGCTGCAGCAGCTGACAGTTTGTCCTCACCAATCCGTAGCTGATTCTTCAGAGTGCTTCTCCAGCTGCTGTGGTCATCTGCAAGGTCCTCCTAGGACTCAGTGTTGATCTCAAGCACCTTCATGTCACGTTTACAAACGTCTTTGTATCTCAGCTGTGGGCGGCCGATGCTTCTCTGCCCTGTGGCGAGCTCTCCATAAAGTATGTCTTTTGGGATACGACCATCTTCCATGCAGCGAACGTGGCCCAGCAAGCGGAGCCAACGTTGTCTCAGCATGGTATACATGGTCGGGAGGCCAGTGCAAGTCAGGACTTCGGTGTTTGTCACTTGTCTTGCCAGGAGATGCCGAGTATGCACCGTAGGCTTCTCAGGTGGAAGATATTGAGCCTTTTCTCCTGATGAGCATGTGTGGTCCACGCCTCACTGCCATACAGGAAGGTGCTGAGGATGCAGGCGTTGTATACAGCCATCTTTGTCTTCGTGGTCAGCTTGGGATTTGTCCACACTCTTTGTGTGAGACGGGCTAGCGTTGTGGATGCCTTCCCGATCCTATTGTCGATCTCAGTGTCAAGGGAGAGGTTGTCGGTGATGGTGGACCCAAGGTAAGTGAACTGATGGATGGCTTCAAGCTTGAAGTCATGAATGGTGATGGCTGGTGGAGATGGTGTGTCTTGGCCTAGGATGTTTGTCTTCTTGAGACTGATGGTCAGACCAAAATCTTTGCAGGCCTGGGAGAAGCGGTCCATAAGTGACCGCAAGTCCTGCTGGGTGTGGGTACAACTGTGGCATCGTCGGCAAAGAGCATGTCTCTGATGAGGACTTTGCGGACTTTTGTCCTTGCTCTGAGGCAGGCGAGACTGAAGAGCCTGCCATCTGATCTGGTCTGCAGGTAGATCCCTTCTTGTGCTGTGCTGAACGCATGCCTCAGGAGAAGAGCAAAGAAGATTCCAAATAGGGTGGGGGCGAGGACGCAACCTTGTTTGACACCTCTGCGTACGTTGAAGGGGTTGTAGAGGTTACCATTAAACTGCACCATCCCTTTCATGTTGGAGTGGAAGGACAATTAGGCTGTGCAGTTTTGGGGGGCACCCGATCTTTCGAAGAGCCCTGAAAAGGCCGTCTCTGCTGACTAGGTCAAAGGCCTTGGTGAGATCAATGAATGCGACTTACAGGGGCATCCTCTGCTCTCTGCAGTTCTCCTGGATTTGGCGAAGGGATAAGATCATGTCTACCGTGGATCTCTCTGCTCGGAAACCGCACTGGGATTCCGGGTAAACGCGTTTGGCCAGTTTCTGCAGGCAAATTAGAAGGACCCGAGCGTAGACTTTGCCTACAATGCTGAGAAGCGAGATGCCTCTGTAGTTGTTGCAGTCGCTCCTTTCGCCCTTGTTTTTGTACAGGGTGATGATCTTGGCGTCCCTCATGTCCTGCAGTACAGCTCCCTCATTCCAGCACTGACAGAGGACTGTGGATGATAATCATTGTAAAAAGGGTGACAATGATGATCACCATAACAGTCAATGTCACAGCTCCTGAAACCTGGTTGGTCATGGGGACGCTGCACTGCAGAACACATCATCAACATTATCCATTTCTGACAGTTGTGGGATAGGGCCTGAGTTATGGCAAAGTTCCTCTGTGTCCATTCAGTGATGTTGTCTGCCCACTTATTTCACTGTCTGCCTATTACCTTTTCCCCTGCTCTGTTCTCTTCAGGATGGTCTTGTCAGGTGGCCATACCATCTCATCTTCCTGAGGGTTTTGTGTTTCTTGTTGCTGTTTTTCACTGTATTCAGGTGTTCAGACTGCTAAATGTGCTCTCCAATGTTTTCCATTCTTCTTAATTGTTATGTGGTCCTTGTAAGAGATGCCAAGAGTCTCCTGAAGCATCTCCTTTCCACTGCTTGGATCCTCCTCTGAAGCTCTGCTGTAAAGAATCCAGGATTTGTATGCATATCCAAAAAGAGAGAGAACAAGTGCATGCAGGCGCTTCACCACTGTAACAGGGATGACGACAATGATCAGCATAACATGGATGATCATCGCCATAACAAGGACCATGAAAATCATCAAGGATGATGACAATCATCACCCAAACAAAGGATGCTGGTGACCAGCAGACGAGACAAAGACAAGGCTCTGTGTATGTCTGGGAAGAGCACAGAGGCACCACTTACAGTGTCGTCTGAGGCCTCCTTGAGGGCCGTGACAAGCAGGACGAAGACAAAGGGGATGATGGTGGTGAAGGGTGCCAAGGAGGATACGACGGGCATCACCTGCACTCCCACCATCACCCACACACACAAACACATATGCACACAAACACACATCACCATCCACCAACACACACACCGCCAGATGCATAAACATACACACAAACACATATACACACACTGTCACCAACTGCAAAAACACACACACCACCAGGTGCACAAACACAAACACATTGCCAGAAAAGATACAAAGATGATGAAGATAGAAGGAATAACAAACAACCAAATCAAAAGGGAGGCCAGAGTGTACAGGCAAAATGGGAGAGGAGACTTAAGGAGATAGAAGATTTTAAAGAAAAGGAAACACCACGCAACAGCAGCTTGCTGCATAAGAACAGACCACACACACAGTCACAACAGACTACACTCAGCATCTATACGTTGACCTTGCTGTGAAAGTCATCACAGACTAACCATGTATGCTGCATAATCCAGCAGAGATTAAACATACCAACTAGCTTGCATGCATATGGTGGCTTAGTGGCTTCATTAGAAGGGTTGAAATAATAAAACTGCAGGTCTGTTGACAAATGATTTACATATTAAGCCAGCATTAAAAAAAAAAAAACTTGGATGTTTGTATTGGATAATGTTTACAACCAGACCAAGCTAGTGTAAAAAAGAAAAAAAAAGAAAAAAAGTTCAAATTCAAAGAAAAAAAAAGCTTGCTCTGCATCTGAGAAAAAAAACATAGAAAATAAATAAGATGGTTAAACACACAGCATCTATGCAGCTGTACAAAAAACAAGTCTCTAAAGGAGACAGTCATTTCTGCTTATGGTGACTGCAGTCTGATAAAATAATACTGATGTGTGACAGAAATAAAGCCAGTATGACCAGGTGTGTGACACTGATGGTGACATTACATGAATAGGTGCGCAATAGTGATGGTAACAGTGTATAACTAGGTGTGCGACACTAATGGTGACGAGTTATGGTGATATAACATAACTCGGTGTGCAACACTGATGGTGACATTACATAACTAGATGTGTGACACTGTCAGTGACAGTATTTAACTAGGTAAGCCACAATGATGGTGACATTACAGAGTATGTAATGCTGAAGTGACAGTTAACATGACTGGGTGTGTGACACTGATGGTAACAGTATATAACGAGGTGAGTAACACTGATGGGGACAGTATTCAATGAAGTGAGAGACAATGGTGGCAATGGTGACAGTTAACTCTCTCCATACGAACGGCGAAAGAGACGACGTTAACAGCGTTTCAGCCCAATTACCATCATCAAAATATTGCAAGCGGAAGGCTCTTATACTGAAGAGGTGAATGTTGACAAAGAATACCACAATTCTGACGACGGAAGCTAAAGGTTGTCATTCAGACACCCACTGGACATCCGAGGGGTCTGTGTAGTGGAGAAGAGAGGACTGGCTGTACCGAGTGAGTTAACACTGCCACTATTATCTATTACATAGATCCACATTCAAAATGTCAACATATGAGAAGAGACAAGCACATTTCAACTGTTATTCTTAGTGTACTTGTTTCCAAGACCACTTTTACCCAGAAGCCCCTATTTTCAATATCGGAAGTTTAAGACCTAATGGACAACAATTTATGACTGAATAATAATCAAAATGTTTATGGTTATTCTCCAAACACAGCAATGTGTGAGACACTGGTGGTAGTGGTGACAAATTGCTATGTACTGCCTGCTGGATGACAGCATGCAGGCATCAGTCAGACAGACAGACAAAGGGGAGCCCCCAGACTGGCAGTGTCCACAACTCACACACACCCCCCCCCCAGCCCCCCACCACCCAGCCCCTCACCAACATCCTACTCCCACAACACAACCCCCAAGCCCTGGCACACAAGCAAAGTTATGAATGATTCATGAACAGCCCTGTCTGGCCAGGGAGGAAAGGTCCTGGTGGCCACTGTCACTGCTGTCATGTCCATACACAAATGTTCCCCCCACCCACCCAATCACCCCCCTTCACACACCCCCAACATCCCCCTCACCACCTCCAACACCACTCCTCCTCCCCCTGACCTGAAAACCTCTCAAGCCCTTTTCTGACCTCCCCCCTGTGTCTGTCCTGTCTGTCTGTCTGTCATGTGGTGTCTGTTGGGTCTGTCTCCCATGCATTATTCATGACCCAGAAGGTAACATAAATTCACTGTCCTCATGGAAGGGGAGAGAGTCCTCATGGAAGGGGAGAGAGAAGGGAAAGGAGGACAGGAAATGGTGGTGAATGGGGGGATGCTTGGTGCAGCAGCCTTGATTCCAGCTGACTGGCACCAACCCACACCAACACAGAAGTGGGGGAGAACAGAAGAAGCAAGGATTTACCACCACTGAGGTATGACCTCATATTGGCCGAAGTTTCAGTTCCAGTTTCAAGGAGGAGATCCATACACATTAAATATATATAGCTTCCTACAGACTTGCAGGTATAGGGAGTGAAAGAGAATGAACCCAGGTAGGGAGGTCACAGAGACAGAAGTTAAATTTCCAAAACAACTGATCAATGTGATACCTGATATGACAACAAAGTTAAAGTAAAAAGTACCAATGGTTATAACATGTACAACTGGCAAAACACCAAAGGAAACTGTTTAATTAAATAAAAAATAGATATCAAGTACTAAAACTGCATAAGAAAAAAAAGGTAATGTTCTGAAACTGTATGATTCAAGAAAAAAAAAGTACAAGAAATGCTAGTATGCTGAAAGACCAAAGCCCAGTGTGTGGAAAAGCAAAATGTGGCTCATGTGCAAGTCGTGGTGCACGAAGGAAATCACCAACACTCATTGAACAGGTTAACTACAACACAGGTCACGCTGAAAGCTTCAAGAGGTTACAACAAGGCAAAGCACCGTAAAACACACACAGAAGCAGGCAACAAAGACAAAGCACCAAGAAGCCACCACATGAGCACTCCAGGCAACAGCACAAGCACACTCTCTAAACACTTAAAACAAGCAAAGAGAAGCCAAGAACTGCATTTTAATGTGCTGAAAACCCAGTGTGGAGAAGCAGGTGCCTTATGACTTATGTGCTAGTCCTGGTGCAGGAAGGAAATCACAAACACCCATTGAACATGTTAAGTACAATACAGGTCACACTGAAAGTTTTATGGGGTTACGACAACAAAATAAAACACCATCAAACACAGGTAAGTAGAAGCTGGCAATACTGAGAGATCTGTGGAGTTACAACAGCAACATGAAAGCAGGCAACACTGACAGCTCTGTGGGGTTATAACAGCAATATCACCATTAGGCAGAAGCAGGAAACAGTGATGGTTCTATGGGGTTAGAACAGCACCACAAAGCACCAAGGAACCAATACAGGAACCCTCAAGCCAGACAGCACAAGCACAGTAATTAAGCAGCAGCTCTAAACATGACAGTTCTTTTTTTTCCCCCAAAGAGAAGCCACTCTGGAAACTGTAAAGTAAGAAAAAGCTGGCACTGATGGCCTCATATGACTTACAAAATCATCAATGGCTTCCTTGATGCCCGAAATACTCAGCACGAAGAACAGGGGGATGATAGTGGCGATGGGGTTGAGAGAAGACACTGGTGGTATCAACTACAACATGACAAACAACACACACCTCATCAACCCTTCAGCATCCACCTGTCTGTCCCCACCTGCTCCATCCTCCCGTTGGCAAAAGTATCAGTCATCGCCAGTCATCTTCACTGACAATCTTATTTGTCACACATCTCAAAACAAGCTGAACATCCTGAGCATATAATGTAATGAACTGGAAACAGACATTTTGCAAAACAAACTGAACATCCCATACAGGAGATACAGACATTATACCATCCAAGATGCACATTCTGTGTAAATAACAAAGGAAAAACAGACATTATGCAATACAAGGTGAACATCCCGTGTAAATGATAAAGAAGAAACTGACATTATGCAACACAAACTGGACATCCTGTAGATAAAATAAAGTGAAACAGACATTATGCAATACAAGATGAATGTCCTTACACACACACACACACACAAAATGTATATAACAGAAGAGAAACAGACATTATGCAGTACAAGATGAACATCCTGTGCAAACAGTAAAGGGAAAGCAACATTCTGCAATTCAAGATGAACATCGTATACACATAATAAAGGAGAAACAGACATTATGCAACTCAAGATGAACATTCTGGAGATATGATTAATAAAGGGGAAACAGACACTATGCAATACAAGGTAAACATCCTGTGCATGAAACAAAGGGAAAAACAGACAAAAAGAATTATGATGAACATCCTGTGAGTATCATGTAAAACAGAAACAGACACAATGCAAAAAAGAAAAAAAAAAAAGAAAAAAGAAAACAAGTGAATGTCCTGTTGTAAAATGCGTATGGACAGACATTATGCAATATAAACTCAAAGTCCTGTATGTACGATATAGGAGGAACAGATGCTATGCCACACATGTTGAACATTCTGGGTGCACAATGCCCTGAAGAACAGAATGTGCTAAATACAAATGCCATGTCCTGCATGCCTCTGGCTGCAAAACCACAACCCATTCAGAACTCCTCAGAAAAGAAGAAACACGAATCAATCTTGTCCAATGATTTCAGTTTGCACCCCCTTTCTCTCCCTCCAGAGTTCATTTAATAACAGCTGAATGTCTTGTGTGCATTATTTGAAAGCCAAACAAAACAAAATACCTTAGGAATAAAAAGTGACATAGTGTTCCTACATATGTGACAAAACAAATTTCCATACATTTTCCAGACATTTTTCCAGAACAGATTGAAAAAAACACAAAGCCAAACCAAATCAAAGCAATGTCTGCAACACTGATAATGAAAGACATATCCCACTACTGATGTTCAACTTTCATCCTTTTTCCTTCTCCTTTTTTTTAATGCCCTAACTGCTAAAGCTCTTTGTTGAATGGTACTGATCAAAGGTGTTTACTATCAAAATTTCATGACTTTTTTCTGAGCCTTTAGGACAAACATATTTTTCTTCAAACAATTTCTAGTCCTGAAAACGATTCTCTCATTCTTCCAACTCCAAGACTTTTCCGTAAGTTCCCTAAACTCTCTACAAACCCTGGAAACTGGAGAAACAGACACTATAGACAGACAGAGAGGTTCTCTCATTTTTTCAAAGACTTTTTTCCAGACTTCTTTAACCCTGGAGACAGACAGACAGAAAGATACTGACAGACAGCCAGACAGTTGGGATGAGGGGAGGGGAAGGAATGTTGTCACCTGCAGAATGAGGAGCCCCAGGAAATAGGCGTTGGCCAGGCGTTGGAACTGCTCAAACAAGTTCTTGGGCAAAAAGGTCAGTATGTTGTACTTGGATGTGGTGATCTTATTTTGCTGCACATACACATATACATATTATTACACACACACACACACACACACACACACACATGTGCACACACATACATGCACACACATACACATACATGCGCACACACGCATACACGCACGCACACACACACACACATCATCATCATCATCTTTCTGAAGAACGAACACATACACATCTCCGTTAGTGCTTCAACATCATCATGATAAAGAATGAACATACACACAAACACACACATGCATGCATGCACGCACACACAACAGAAGACAAGCAACTCATATGTGCTTCAATATCATCATCATAAAGAAAGAACATGTACACATCTCTGTTAGGGTACGTTCACACTAGGCTGTAACCACGATCTAACCAAATGGTTACATTGAGGGATGTAACTACCATGAGACAAACTTTAGATTTTTCATACAGCATGTGTGAACGGAAAGCGTCTAACCACTGTCTAACTATTAGGCTCCGCCCCTTTTCCCGCGCGTTTTTTGACTGAGAGCAGCAGTTCTCGCTCGCTGGCTGGGTTTTGTTTTGCGCTGAAGTTAGACTGGTGGCATCTAACTACCGTTGTAACTTCGTTCTAACTTGAACAAGTTACAAGCCAAGTTACAGGGGTGCTGTGGCTGAGGCGTCATGTACAGATTGGGGTATACTTTTGTTTTCTGTGGTTCCCGTGGGTTTCCATGAGGTGGAGGGTCTTGAGGTTGTGCATCTCCACCAGCCTGCTGTGACCTGCTGCAACCTGTTGGAACTTGGGTCTTGTAACTCCCTTGAAACTCCCTTTGAAAGTATAAAACCCCCTTGTTTCAGGGGGGTCTCTTCATTCCATCTTGACCTGTCATCATGAATCGTGGATTCGTGTAGACGCAGCAAGAACGAAAAAAATGACAGTCAGCCAGCTTAAATACATTCACACTGTAACTGATCAAGTTAAACACGCGTCGATGTAACTCAATATAACTGACCCCAACCATGCAAAGAAGGTTGCAATCACTTGCAGTCGGTTAGATGTGTCGGGCCAGACAATTTGCATACCGCACGCAGCGTGCGTGCAAGGCATGCTATTTTGTTTTGATGTCGGAGTTTTTTTCAAACTCGGCTCCGCCTCTATTTTCTGCTCTAACTCACTGGAACCGACGGGGACTAGTGTGAATGCCTTTGTAACCGTTTATAACTTGATCGGGCGATGTAACCTCGAAAATTTTTTATCTCCCGAGTCATATTTTTGGGGGCCATCTAACCACCTATCTAACCAAAAATCGGGTCTTCCCGAAAAATCGTCTAACCGATGGGAACCCACTGCAACCAAAAATTCGTGGTTCCAGTGAGTTAGAGAGCGATGTAACCATTTGGTTAGATCGTGGTTACAGCCTAGTGTGAACGTAGCATTAGTGCTTCAATATTATTATGATAAAGAATGCACACACACACACACACACACTCACACATGCACACACGCATGCACTGAGATCAGAATACTCACAGCATATTCAAACTGGGCATTGTATTCCCCATCATTGACTTTAATCCTCCTTTCAATTTCTGCAACAAATCACACATCACATATTCATTATCACACAACTGCGGACAGGACTTTTGGTGCTTTTTTTTTTTATCCAGTTACATGTTTGTGCATACACAGTGGACTCGGATGTGTACATAAACACACACACACACACACACACACAATGATCTACATTTCTGCTCACGTCTGATCAACATCTGGACATCTGATCCATCTATATTCATTCACATCCTTGTGGTGAAAATAAACAAGCAGTGAATATACATATCAACATATTAAAAGGACAAAGACTGCATAAATGACCTCTCTTTCTATGTCTCTCCCCCTTCTCTATCACCCCTCCTTTGTTTTGTTTCTCTCGCATTAAAAGGTTAAAGGTTAAAAGTCCCACAGACTTTTAGGCCATTGGGGCAGTGAATTCTTATTCACTGAGTCTTGGGGCTTGGCACAGAAGGCAAGACAGAATTATCTTCTACCGCCATTTCAACCTTCCCCATCCAAAGTCAGGTATCCATTCACACCTGGGTGGAGTGAGGAGAACAACTGGAAGATGTCAGGAACTTCAAATATCTAGGAGCAACCCTGACAAAAGATGGCAGCAGCAAAGCAGAAATAAGAATTCGCATTGGCACAGCCACTGCAGCCATGACCAAACTGAACAGAGTGTGGAAAAGTAACATCCGATTCTCCACAAAATTCAAACTCTACAAAGCCCTGGTAGTCTCTATTGTACTGTATGGTTGCGAGGCATGGACACTGACGGCCGAAACTGAAAGGAAGATCCAGGCCTTCGAGAACAAATGCCTGAGGAAGCTCCTTCAAATTTCCTGGATCGAGCACAGGACCAATGAACATGTACAGAGCAGAACTGAGAACCTTGCTGGACCTCAGGAACCTCTCCTTTCAACTGTGAAGAGACGCAAGCTGATATTGT
Source organism: Babylonia areolata (assembly GCF_041734735.1). NCBI lineage: Eukaryota > Metazoa > Mollusca > Gastropoda > Neogastropoda > Buccinidae > Babylonia > Babylonia areolata. The sequence goes on from NC_134880.1 coordinate 34,619,965, forward strand.
TTGGACACAACACTCGACACACCAGTTTGTCCAAAACAATCATGCAAGGCACCATCGAGGGCGGGAGAAGAAGAGGAAGACAGCGGAAGAACTGGCATGAGAACATCAAACAATGGACCGGACTCCACACATGTGAGCTGCTGCTGGCGGCTGCCGACAGAGACAGATGGAGAAGGGAGAAGGGAGGTTGCGTCTGCGGTCCTCAGGCTTCCCCCAGCGACTACTTTGTAATTATGTGCCTGAGGTGAGGTGAGGTGAGGAGTGAGGAAAACTGGAGTGGAGTGCCTTTCCAAAGGACACAGCACCATGCTGACATAGGGGCCTTGAGCCTTTATCACTCGTCATCACTGAAGACCAGCACAAAACCAATTCGGCCAAAGCACCTCTCTCACATTCAATTATGAAAATACACAAAACAAACCAATGCCTCCAGTTTCAACAATAAAATTCCTCTCCCCTTGCATCACAGTTCCCTCTCATGCCAACATGCTTCCCTCCCCTAAATCTCTTGGAGTTACCACTCTTTTCCTGATTATCCCTTGACCAAGTTGGAGAAGAAAAAGTGTTATAACACAGCAGAACAAAACATGCATTGGTGATTTCACTTTACACAAAACTCCACATTGTCTATTTCTTCTGGCAGACTTTTTTTTTTTTTTTTTTTTTTTTGAGAGTGGGATGTTACATTTTTCTTAATATAATGAGGATCGAGAGGTTGGACTTGCACGGTAAATTTGGGGAAACAGGTTAGAACTTTTTACGACAGAAGGATGGAATCACAGCTGAACGTCTAAAATAAATGGAAGTGCAATTGCAGAAAATCATTTTGTGGACTTCGTAAAAGGAAAGTCATCAATTCAACAGAAGAAACAAGTGATAATGAATGTAAGAATTCAAAAACAATCAACATTCCCAGTGACTGTAGATGACACACTCTCATTTAAGCAAGGGCTTCGTTAACTCACATTAAAAAAACAAATAACATGGTGAACTGTAACATCACTAAAATTAAAAGACCTGAAACTAGGATAACATTTAGACTATTCTAGACTGTTACAACGGGAACCATGGAAATTCAATACAATACAAAGCTCTACCACCAGCAAAAATACTCACATACACGCACATGGACACCCTCCCACATTCTCTGTCACAATGTTTATAGTCTTGCTGATTCAACAGGCAAACATGTCACCTGTATGCTCACTCACACACACACACACACACACACACACACCAAAAAAACAACCATACACAGACAATGGAATATGAAACACATAAAAACAAGAAAAAATGCAAGGATGTTTTGTTTTTGCTGCAAATGTAACACAAAATCATGAATACTTAATTCTCGCAGGCAAACACCGTCTTCTCATTTTGGATCTGATCAGCCGTCATCAAGCCTGAAGACAGCATGCAGTGGGAACAAAAGAAGAGGAAGAAGATGGTAAAGAAAGAAAGGGGACAATGGAGAGACATTCCAGCGCTTGACTTCTCCCAAGGAAATCCCCTCCCCCACCCACCCCCCAGTCCCCATGCTGCCAGGAAAAGAGCCACAGAAATAAATGCCACTCCATCTCCGGGGATTACACAAATCGTCTTTGCCAAGAGAAGACCACTGCGCGTCACCATTCCTAATCAATAGGAATCAAGGCGAACAACTCTGCAGGTCTGGACAATCACCACCATCACCTCTCTCCCCCTTTCCCTCCTGATGTATTGTCCAAAATCAGTGTCCAAGTGTTTGCTCTTTGTCTGGTTTGTAATGAAATCAAGCTAGGGTTTTTGGTTTTCTTGCACTGCTGCTATTGTAAATGTTGTCATTCTTGCTGACATCATTGTGGTTTGGGGGTGTTTTTTTGGGGTGTGGGTGGGGATGTGGGGAGGGTTGTTATGATGATTACTGATGTGGCTACAGGTGGCACTTTCGTGTGACAATTGTGAAAATGGGTATTAGGGTGACATGGCATGTCCAGGCATATACGCCACAATTTGCTTTGATTAATTAGGATGTGCAGTAAAACATGTGCAATAAAATGGAATATTCAAGACATAGTATTAAAAAGTGATTGCTTTAAGGCAAAAAAACCATTTATTTAATTTTTAAAAATCTTGAATGGTAACCTTAATAACCATTTTCACAAGAGTCAACTTAATGCCCAAACTAGGTTTTCAGCTCTCATTCCAATTCAGTTCATTCGTAAAAGGCTCAAGTTTGTCACAAATTTTAAAATTATGTCCTGGTAGTGCAGTTTTGATTCACAAGAGCCAACAAGGAAGCTGCTATCAAGGCGACTGACCTTCAGTCGGCCAAAGGCTGAAGTAATTTGTCAGAGTATTCAGGTGACATTATGTCACCTAAAGTGCAATTTAAATAATTAAGTAAGCAAAGCAAGTGAAAACATTATGCATCGTTCAATTACTGTTTCAACACAAGAGAATACAATGAAGTAAGATGTAGAGAAAAATTTTTTTTAAAATCCTGTGTCTACAAAAAATCACAAAAGGAAAAAAGAAGATAAATAGGTCTCCTTGCAGAGTGTTATAGTCGGAACATTAGTGACCAGCTGTAGGCTCTATCTTTCAACCACTGAGTGACATCTAAAGGGGAAGTGCAGGGGTGTACATCAATATGAACAACAATAGGACAAATGTCCTGACCCATCCAAATATAATCGTACATTTGTCCTCCACACCATGATGAATGGGACATTGAACCAATAAGCCAACATATTTCCCATGTCAAGTCTAATAAATTGTTAGTCAATTTTGAAAAAAAATGAATGAAATATTATCACTCAATATTACTTATTAGAATGTTGCAATAAAAACACTCATATTCTTTGAAGACAATTCACCGGGCATAAATGAAAAATGAAGTCTTGAAAACAAAGCATATGAAAATGAAGTTTTGAAAATGAAGTAATATGAAAATGAAGACTTTCTCAATGTTCTCTTGCCTTCTGTTTTAGTGTTGCATCATGTAGTTAATTGTTCCTGAAAGTCTAGCCAGACCTCTGATCCTCAGAAACCTTTTTTATTTTCTTTGGGAAGACAGAAATGGTTAGAGGCAAGGCCAGACATATGGGGCAGAACAGAAGCAAATGCTTTCCTGACCAGTGCATGCGCAGAAGACACTGTGTCCTGGTTAATCAAACGCTAAAACACTAGTTGAGTCTGACTCCAGGTTATATGCACAATGATATATGGCTTTTTCTGAATGAACTGGTCATGTGGGTGTATCGTCTTGTCACAAACAGTGTCCAAGCTAACAAAAAAAAGGCACTGGACAATGACCTTGGTGATGAAAAAGTAATGGGACATCTGTCTTCTTCAACAATAAGATGACTGGACATTCTCAACCCTTTATTGGTCTATTCCGATGTCTGGCACTGATGTACACCACTGGAAGTACAGAAAGAAACAGTCTGATTTCTCTTAAAGAGAAAATAAAGGTATTCTGATTCTGATTTCTAGTTCTATATTAAACCATTTCTTTCCATAATGATTTCTAGTTCCACATCAAGCCAGCTCTTTTCACAATACAATGTGTGTTGTGTGTGTGTGTCCTGTGTGTGTCTGTGTGTGTTGTGTGAGCATGTACGCACAAAAAAAAGAAAAAAAAAAGAAAAAGTGATGACATTTTGCAGAGCCAGGTAGAGAAGTATCAAAACAGGAAAACACCAGGCCTATCAGTCATCACACTTTATTACAGTCTGCCAAATTCTCAAACAAGCTTTTCTGAACAGTGATGAGTTGATATGCACCTTCCCTCCTACACCCCCTCCCCCAACCACTTCCACGACATGTGAATCCTGTGTGTGTGTGGTTCATCACAC
>NC_134880.1:34628803-34648803 GCF_041734735.1 Babylonia areolata
CACCCACAAATCCACTGCTGAAATACACTCCCTCTTCCATGCAAAATGTTTTGTTGTTTTCGTTATTGTTGTTTTTACTTCTCCTCAAAGTGGCAGTGGTCTGATATGAATGTGCACAAATGACATGACTTGAACAAGAAACTCTGCACTATTTACTGTCCTCTTTATCTTCCTTATCTCAAGTTTCTACCCGCTAATCCACTTTCTCTGCAAAGCAAATGGCTCCTATCTCTCTCTCTCTTCCCCCCTACCCCCTTCACCTCTGCTACCCATGCATTCAACCCTCTGATTACATTTTCCTTCCTCCTCCACACACACACACGTGCGCACAAACACGTGCTCGCACACACACACATGCACACATGCAAGCACACACACACACACACACACACACACACACACACGTGTGTGTGTGTGTGTGTGTGTATAAATTATCACTTTGATTGGAAAGACAAACAACCGAAGACACACAAACATACACATATATACAAACACATTCTCTCTCTCTCTCTCTCTCTCTCTCTCTCTCCAATACAAAGAACCTAAGTGTGGAGCAAGTTGGACAGAGGGGACAAAATCAACATGATATCAGTTTACAACCTTTCACCTACACACACAAACACACACCGTGTCTGCCCTATCATATCTCAGTGGTCTGCCCCATAAACCTTCCCCACACATTCTGCCACCCCCTGATGTCCCAGAAAACAAGACAAGGGGGGGAGGAAAGGGACATGCAGACACAGACTGATAGAGGCAAGCAGAGGCAAAGGGTAGTGTGACGATACATTCCATTGTCTTGTTTAAGTTTTGATGAAACTGCTGCATGTTTGTTTGGTGTTGTTGTTTGCATGTGTTTTTTTGTTGTTGATGCTTGTTTATTTGTTTGTTTTTGGTTGTTTTTTTTAATCATATCTACTGGTGTTAATTGTTAGCACTCTGGGCGCCGATGCTAAGGAGGTAGAGCTAGTATAAATACCTTGCCCTGTGTTGTAAATTTTTGTCGCCATTTTCCCCCTCATTGGTGTTAATTGTTAGGGCTCTGGTCCCCCGTCCCATGCAAAAGGGGTGGAGCGCATTACAAAATAGACATTACTGTCATGGCCACATGTCTCTCACCTTGTTCTTAGTGCACTGTAGTGGTCAGCTCCTCTGAATCTGGAGCCTGGACAGCCTGACCGCAGGCCCTGAGGTCATCTGAAACATGAGACACACCCCATCTCTCCCTGTCAACTTGTTTGCTGTTGTTGTTGTATTCACTGAGATACAAAGACGGACAGAGAGAGACAGACAGACAGAGACACAGAGACTCAAGTTCTCTATCATTGAGGTTGACTTCCACACTCCATTATCTTCCCTTTTCACAGACCATTCCTTGGACAAGCACTCTCCATTATCTCCCCTAAATCTGGTTCTTTTCTGCATTTTCTGTTTTGATTGTTTGAGGTACACAATAAATTACTTTTATTTCAAACTGACTCAGAGAGAGATGGGCAGAGACAGACGGACAGACAGAGACAGGGACAGAAACACAGAGTGAGGAAAGAGAGAGAGAGAGAGAGAGACACACACACACACATACACACACACATATATGTGTGTGTGTGTGTGTGTGTGTGTGTGTGTGTGTGTGTGTGTGTGTGTGTAAAGAGAGACAAGACAAGACAAATTCTTTATTATCGAGGATAATAGATAAGCACTGGCACATTTTTTCCATCCAGTCCCCACCCTGAAACAGGGTCTACACTAATAATAATAATAATAATAACAATGGATACTTATATAGCACACTATCCAGAAATCTGCTTTAGGTGCTTTACAAAAACACTTTTGTTAACATAAAACATTACATCAATGTTACATACACACACCAAAATGTGACTAACCACACACACAAACACACACACACAAACGCATAATACATTTTAACATACATGTGTATCTAACAGCTACCCTAACACATACGCACACATAGGCAGGCACAAACTTACATAAACACATGCACACACTATACACATTCATATACATGCATGTAGTTATGTACACATACATATGTATACACACATAGTCAAGCACAGCTAACGCAAAGGAAGTGGACCTGCCACAATTGAACTTATTGCTGAGGGAAAAGGTGAATTTTGAGACGAAATTTAAAAGATGCAAGGGAATCAGAATGACGGAGGTTATCAGGGAGCTTGTTCCACGTCTTTGGCGATTGAAAAGAAAACGATCTGTGTCCATAGGTCTTACTTCTGACGTGAGGTATCCTGAGAAGTCGAGTATCAGAGGAAGAACAGAGCTGGCGAGATGGGGTATAGATATGGAGGAGTTCAGAAAGATACTTGGGGCCAGATCCGTTGACTGCAGAAAAGGTCAGAGCGGATAGCTTATAGTCTATTCAATCAGAAACGGGCAACCAGTGGAGAGACTGAAGGAGAGGAGAAACATGGTCAAATTTAGAAGCTCTGCAAATGAGTCTGGCAGTGTTATTCTGAATTCATTGGAGTCTGTCTAATAGATATTTGGGAAGGCCAGCCAAAAGAGAGTTACAGTAATCCAATCTTGAGAGAACCAGAGAGCATACAAGTGTCTTGGTTGCATCCGTTGAGAGATAGTGGCGGATAGAGCTGATTCTATGCAGTTCCAAATAGGCAACTTTACAGATATTCGAAATGTGCTGTTGGAAGGAAAGAGACTGGTCCAGGATTACACCAAGACTGCGAAGAGAAAAAGAAACAGGTGTGCTACTGAATCAGAACAGAGTCAGGAAAGGAAGGATGTTGACGAAACTTCTTTGGCTCGCTCGGGGAATATTAGAGAAGGACCTGTATTTTTCTGTAAAATAAAATCTGCTGCACAACAATACCCAGATGTACCCTTCCACTGGCTAAGAGGAGACAACCTGACAAAAATCCCCAATCCCACGGCTTTCATACAGTACCAATGGGATGAATGGCTGTTGGGTTAAACAGTCACTAACTGTATGCAGTCTGGCCTTAGGGCGACACCAGGCTGACGGACTCCACACAGATGGACATCCATTGCCCTTCCCTGATAAGAGGCTCTGTCAGGGCAACCGAACTTTTCCCTCACCACATAGAACACCCTTCTATGGATACTTACAAAACTCTGTCTCGTGTGCACCTCGGGGATCAGCTGCATTGCACGAGACATAAATTCAGATCCCCAAAACCCCAAAACAGGCGTGGCAAAAGAGGTGGGAAAAGATTGTGCTTAGGTAGGAGAATGACAAAAGCAGAGCGACTGTCAAAGAAATTCTTTAGAATCGGCAGTTGGAATTGTTCCAGCGCGAGAATGAGAATCTCAACAATTGAGAAATTGGCATATGATTTTGACATTTTATGTCTCCAAGAGACCAGAACAAGTGCAGACAGACCAATACATTTTGAGAATTTCACAGTCTTTCAAAGGAATGAAGGAAGAGGAGTAGCAATCATACTGAACAAAAACCTAAAAAACAAAGTTTCCACCATAAATCTAGAGAAATGGTGTAGCAACTCATGTGAACTATTGGGGGTGCGTCTTGAAAAACCTGACGGAATTCACAAAACCATCGTGCTCATCAATGCCTATGTTCACCCAGGAACCTGCACAACAAAAGAGGATTGGGCCTTTTTAGAGGAAATAGAGAACGAACTTGGAGACTCAGTCATTATCTGTGGAGACCTCAATGCAAGATCCAAGCTATGGGACCAGCGGAACACCAACCCACAAGGACTCACACCTGAAGGAATGATAGGGGAAATTCTTCTTAGCCCATTAACAACCACATCCCCAACTCGCCTTGGAACAAGACAAGGGGACAGTGACAGTGTGATCGACATCGCTCTAACATCTCCAAAATTCAGAGCAGAAATGAATGCAGAGACGCTTCCACACCAAGGCAGTGACCACCTCCCGGTAGTTTTCAGTCTACAGAAACTGTCAGACAAACGCTGCATGAAACCGCGTGATCCATTTCAGTATGAAACCAAAGAGACAACCGTCATCGAAAAATTAAGACGCAGAAGAAACAAAAGAACGGCACTGAACAGGATGCAAACTATTCAGCCCCCATGGTGGAATACCGACACAGAGAGAGCCTGGATAGAAAAACATGCGGCTGTCAAACTTTGGCAAAAAGAAAGAACAAAACCATCTCCAGACAAAGATATTGAAACAAAAATGAAAGAAAAAACTAAACAGTTTGAAACCATTGCTCAAGAGGCCAAAAATGACAAGTGGAAACAGTTTTGCGAGGCACTCAGTTATGACTCAACATTGACAGAGTTCTGGCAATTTTATCGTCGCATGGAAGGGAAAACGTGCACAACAACCCCAGACATGGTAGACACTGACGGAACCAAGCTTAAGACAAACGAAGAAAAAGGATCCGCCCTGCTCAAACGTTTCATACAACAGAGTGATCAAAGAAACTTAGATGAGAAAAAGAAATATGTTGAGGAGTTAAACCAAACCCTTATGCAGACTGGACCTGATCATGACTTGACAATAGATGATCTAAATGAAGCAATAGCTAAATGCAAGAAAGAATCTGCCCCTGGCCCAGACAAAGTTCGCTACTTGGACATCAAGGAACTATCGGAAGAAGACAGAAGCAAACTTTTCAATCTATATCAAAACAGTTTCCACAATGGACATGTGCCAGAGGACTGGACACACAGCTTCTTAAAACCCATACCAAAACCAGGAAAGGACCATCATCAGGTAAGCGGCTACCGGATCCTAACCATGCAAAACATCGCTGGAAAGCTAATGGAACGCATGATAGCCAGGAAACTTGCAAGGGATCTTGAACACAGGCACATTCTCCCTTCAAATCAAGGTGGTTACAGAACAGGCAAGTCCACATGGGAAAATGCAGCTGCTTTTGCATATGAGGTGTATGAAAGATTTCAAAGGAAAGAAGAAACACTAGCAGTAGCAATCGACCTTGAAGATGCCTACAATAAAGTCCAGTTTGCACACCTCATGGAGCTGCTACTAAGGTATGGAGTAAGTTTGACACTGACAAGATGGATAGCAGCAGCGCTTCAGGAAAGAACCATCGTCCTACGCCTTGGAGATTGGATGTCTGCACCTTCTAAACTATCCATGGGACTGCCACAAGGGTCTCCGCTCTCTCCTGTCCTCTACAATGTCTACACGAAGGGCCTTGCAGACTTAAACAACAATGGAATAGCTCGGGTGCTTACTCTTGCGGATGATGGCCTGGTCTTCAAAACTTCGAAAGATGCTCAGGAAAGAACCAAAGCCATCCAGAAACAACTAAACAATATTGCTCAATGGTGCAAAGACACAGGATCTTCCATCAATCCAGCGAAAGCCCAAACGTTACTGTGCACTCTGAACAACAGAACCGCGAGCAAAGCACCACCTTCTGTGTCATTCGATGGGATTCGGATCGAGAAAACTGAATGCCTACGCTACCTAGGAATACACTTCGACAGGATGCTGACCTTCAGAAAACATACGGAAAATACTGTTCTCAAATGCAAAAAAGGCCTTTCAGTCTTAAAGGCAATGGCAACCAAAGGTATTGAACAACGCCACCTCTTCCTGCTATACCAATCACTCGTCCTCAGTGTGATCAACTACGGACTTGGGCTAACAACACCGTCTCAAAGCAACCTCCTAAAATTAGAAAGAGTACAAAATGAAGCTATGAGGCTGATCCTTGGAACAACAAAAGACACGCCCACAGAAACCATGCGATACCTGCTTGACCTTCCTTCAGTGCAGGCCAGAAACAAGTTAGAACAGGTCAAGACCTACTTCAAAGCATTAGAAAACCCTCAAAACCCACTGCATGACGCAGTCAAAGAACCAAAAGGCAGCCGTCTAGGGCGAGGAAGATCATGGATGGGGCAAGCAGAAGACACAATCCAGCTAGTATGCCGACTACAAGACCTGAAAGAAACAAAAGAATGGGAGAAAACCCCCGAAAACCTCAACCATCTATTCAACACAGCCATTTCACCCACTCTAGGAAGACATTGTCGGGAATGGCCAGAGGGCAAAACTGATGCGGAAGTGAAACTACTCATAGAAGAAAACAGTAAAGAAGAGGACATCATCATATACACAGATGGCTCAGTCACCAAAGACCAATCCGGTTGGGGATTCACTGCGAAACAAAATGGAAAAACAGTTAGGGAAGAGAATGCTGCCTACAAAGTCACAACCTCCAGCCTAACGATGGAAGTTGAAGCTGTGACACATGCCCTCCAGTGGCTATCGTCCATCCATACGCCTGGAAACCAACATGCCATGATTCTAACCGACTCAATGAACCTCATACAGAAAATTGAAAACGGAATGGGAAGCCCAGAGTGGCATAAGGCAATGCGCAACTTTCAGATAAAAAAACTCACATGGTCATACTGCCCGGGACATGCAGGAGTTAAGGGAAATGAGCGAGCTGACAGACTTGCTGGTAACGAAACACCAACGAGCGGCCTACATCTAGGAAAATCGGAAATCCTCAGAAAAGTCAAAGAATATCAAAAAGAACAGGTACAAGGCCATCACACCATCGATCGCCTCAAAGAAATAAAAGCAGAGAGCGGGAGCGGCCATAAGTCTAACATGAAAGGTAGAGCATGATGCTTTGCAAATCAAACAAATATCGGCATCATTTCCAAACCAACATTGCGCAAATTTCTTCAAAACGGAACAGAGTCTCTGTGGGCTTTTCCAAATACAGTAGACTGAGCAACACACTAGACGCCACATTCTTGCCATCAGAGATCTTTTCCCATCCCATTTGCGGCCAATCAGTGGCAGCCTCTGTGCGTGTGTGTATGTGTGTATGTGTGGGTCTGTGTTTTTGAGTGCGTTTGTGCATGCGTGAGAGTGTAAGTGCACGCAAGTGTCAGGAGAGTTCTGTGCATGTGTGTGTGTGTGTGTGTGTGTTGTGTGTGTGTGTGTGTGAGGGGGAGGTGGGGGTGCAGGGAGGAGGTGAGATAGAGGATGAGGTATGTGAGTGTATGCATGCCTACACTGTGGGAGCATCAGGATATTGGAACGTATATATTATATATATATATCTTTGTATATATGTGTGTGGGGTTGGGGGTGGGAGATATGGGCGTGTGTGTGTGTGCTTGTACAAGTAAGTGTTCATCTGTGTGTGTGAGTGTGTGTGTGTGTGCGTGTGCGTGTTTGTGTGTGTGTGTGTGTGTGTGTGCCGTGGAAGCTGCGATACATAGACTAGAAACTACGAGTGTGTGGAGGAGGGGGTAGAGGAGGTGCAGGGAAATTTGTGGTGTGTGTGTGTGTGTGTGTGTGTGTGTGTGTGTGTCTGTGTGTTGGAGCTCATGTACGTTTATATGTATTTGACTGTGCTTTCATACCTATGAAACTGCGTTTTGGGGGCATATCTGTTATGCATGTGTGGGTGTATGTGTGAATGTGTGTCTTCATGTTTTATATTTATTTGCTTATTTATCATCATTGTTGTCTTATTTATTTAATTATTTATTTATTATTATTATTATTTTATCATTATTTTCATTACTACTATCTTTTTTTTTCTTTTTTTTTCATCATAATTATCATTTATTTATTTATGTATGTACGCTTATATATATATTTTTTTTTTTTTTTTTTTTTCTCAAGGCCTGACTAAGCGTGTTGGGTTACGCTGCTGGTCAGGCATCTGCTTGGCAGATGTGGTGTAGCGTATATGGATTTGTCCGAACGCAGTGACGCCTCCTTGAGCTACTGATACTGATACTGATACTTTGGACAGGTTATCATAAATGCAGTCTTTTCATCATTTAGTTGCAGCTTGTTGAGAGTCATCCAGTCCTTTAGGCCAGCAATGCACTCCCATGTTTGAGTCACCAGTGCATCAAATTCAGCTATGGAAGCCGACTGATAAAGTTGTGTGTCATCAGCAAAGCTCTCATGCGACATCGCATGATGACTGATGACATCCGACACAGGAGCCGCATACAGCACAAAAAGAAAAGGACCTAGGACGGACCCTGTGGGACACCATATTTTAAGGCAGATACACTGGAGTATCTACCATTTACTCACACTTTCTGTGTACAATCTGACAGGTAAGACGTGATCCATGCTAGTGCAGTATCACAAATACCAAAGGAAGTTTTAAGTCTGTTCAAGAGGACAGAGTGGTCGATAGTGTCAAAAGCTGCTGACAAGTCTAAGAGAGTGAGAACAGATCTTATCCTCATCAAATCCCGAAAGCAAATCATTCACTATTCTAAGCAGGGCTGTTTCGCAACTATGACCACGTCTATAAACTGACTGGTGGGAATTAAGTAAACCATTTTGTTCCAGATGAGCTAAGAGCTGTGACAATATGATCTTTTCTAGCAGTTTTTATAAAAATGACAGATTGGAGACAGGTCGAGAATTTTTCATACAATTATGATCCAAAGATAGTTTCTTGATGAGTGGACGTACAACAGCAGATCTGAAGCTTTCAGGGAAACAACCAGACAGTAAGGAAGAATTGATGACACGAGTAATATGTGGCAGTGGAACATCAATACATTCAACCAACAAAGAAGTCGGGACAGAGTCAAGCTCACAGGATTTCGGACAAGCACTCAGGCACACTTTCTTCACAAAATCTTCAGTAAGCGGTTGGAAACAATATAAAACAGGACCACTGTACACGCGTTCTGTAACGGGTGAATAAGGACACACAACAGAGTCAAGCTTCTCACAAATGCATGATATTTTGCCAGTGAAGAAGTCAGAAAATTTGAGGGAATTCCTGCACCGAAAATATTGTAGGGAGAGGAGTGTTTTTCATTTTACCTGTAGACTGTTCATAGCGCTGAAAAGCTGTTTGACTGTGGTGCATGCAAGGATTTTAGAAGAGTAGAACTACACTACACAAAACTACATCAAAAATGTCATTGCATACGCTACACAATGATACTTAAAGTCGTGGAATGTAAATACTATACTACATAAAGGCATATGGGAGACAGAGAGCAAGAGAGAGCTGAGTGACAGAGACAGAGACTAGAGAGAGACAGACAGAGACAAAGAGACTGACAGAGACATAAAGATAGGGGGGATGGTGTGTGTGTGTGTGTGTGTGTGTGGAGGAGGGTGGGGAGGGGGGGGGGTAGAAAAACTGAGTTAAGATGGGGGTACGTAGGGAGAGAGAAAATGTTCAAGTAGAATCTGTTGTACCATTAGATTTGGTTCTTTGTATACTATCATATTCTGGGAGAACATTTTCTGTGCAGAAGTGAAATTTGAAAATGGAAGTGATGTTGTGTTACATTCTGAAACAAACTTTGTATACTAGTGCACTCTTAGTTTTAAACATATAAGTGGATTTTTTGGTTGGTTGGGGTTTTTTATGAAGGTTCCATTCTCAAATGGTCAGAAACTGGGGCAAAAAAAAAAGAAAAAAGAGAGAGATGGTATGAACTTTTGCGTGTGCGTGGGGGGTGGGGTAGGGGGGTGGGGTGGGGAGGGAATTGTGTGTGTGTGTGTGTGTGTGTGTGTGTGTGTGTAGATACACTGATATGGGCATGCAAATTATGTGAATACCTGTTTGCATTATATATGAGTGGGAAAGTGCGCACATGAAAATGTGCCTTCATATTCTGTGTGCATGCAAAATGTGCATTTGTGCTACACTGTGCTGTCATTTGCTCTGTCAAGCATACGAAGAGAGTGTGTGTGTGGCATGTGTGTGTGACATAAGAGCACTGTCTTCAGTCTTCATCAAGCTTCTCTGAATGAGTTTCAGACTCAATCATAGAGGAATCAACCTATCAAAGTGTGTGGACTGATCCATATATGCTATACCACTCTGCATAAAAAAGGGGGGTTGGGGGGCGGACATCTCTACACCACTCTGCTTTTTTCCCTCTCCTTTTTTTTTAAGGAAGCAGATGCCTGATCCACAAACCGACCCAACGCACTGGTCAAGCCTTGAGAGCCTAACAAATTCTGAAAACATACATAGATGTGTATATAAATGAAAAACAGCAAACAAAAATAAAATAAAATAAACAGAACACTGTAAACAAATCAGTAAATAAATATACCAGAATATATATATATATATATATATGTGTGTGTGTGTGTGTGTGTGTGTGTGTGTGTGTGTGTACAAAGAGAGCTCAAAGAAACATATAACTCTGAAGACAAGTAATTAAGAATAAAATAACAATGAAAATTGGGCCACATTCAGCAAACTTCAGCTGGGCCATTCTCTGAACATGTGGAGGTGACACAGTCAGGACACCACTCAGTACAAGCCACTGTGAGCTTACCCATTTCAGTCCCATGTTGTCTATAGATCCATATATATGTTCACAGCACATTCCCAAGGTGTTTATCTGTCAACAGTTGTCTACACTTACTGTGCACAGCTGAGGGAAAACAGGGAACAAATGTGACCTGACTGCCATGGCCAATCAATACAGAGTCCATAGTGATTTTCCTCTGCCACCCCCCTGGAAAATTACAATGTATAGAGAACTCTCACATGAAAGCCATGTAATGTGGTAAGTTTTACCCCACCTATCCACATACCTGACACAACAGACACAAGTTCCTGGGGACTACTGAGAAGAGAACATGGTGCATGCGTGGAACAGATCATTTCTCAACTGTTTGACAAAATTCTTCACAACATTCTGTGACACAGTCTGAGGCTCTTTTCTTTATAACTTTTGTTGTTTATAGTCCAGCCCACCAAACAAGGCCATACCAGGGCTGAAAAACTGTAAAACTGATCCAATATGACCTACTTTTTTTTTTTTTTTATAAATACACCTGGAAAAGAAAATCAGGTATAAGTAGTCATATTTATGGATCTAAACCAAGGACACACGAGTTGATCATTCTATCAACTTCTTGCAGAGGACTAAAAAACCTACCCTGAACATCAACATAATTTACACTTGATACAAAAAGGTCTAAGGCTATATGGCATACTTAAGTGACAATATGATGATATTTCCCAATTCTACAAAACATTAGATGTTGCATATGATCACACACCATTTACTGATCCCAATAACCCACAATCAAGAACAATTGTTATTGAGAGCACTTGATACAACATGTGATAATAAACAGCCATCATTATAAATGGCTAACAGTGTAACCCATAAACCACACAAGCATTGCTAACACTTGGCACATGCATGTGACAAGACATCTCTACTGACAATGACACAATCCACTATAGCCACACTGGTGTTCACTTTCAGTGAATTCAACACTGCATCACATTCATCAGAATCCCTGCAGCACATGTGTCACATGTGGAACAGGTGTTTTTACATCATACTGATTCCACCCCCACCCCCCACACACACATGCCACATCAAATATCACTCAAAGTGAAAACTCTGTGAAGACGTTAAATTAAAGAAAAATTAACAGACTTGAAGAAATGACAGACAGTGAGACAGAAGAGACAGATCATCTAGGTGAGTGGAAATGGAGAAGAAAAAACAGTAAATTCATCAACACTGCGCAATAATGTCCTGTTGCGCATTCCACATCCTCACAGCCATGGAATGCCATTAATAACCCTCACTGATGCCCAAGGCACACAACAGACCAGTAAGTAAAGAGATGACCTCCACACAGTCTGAAAGCTCAAAAAGCAGAGCAACAGAGAGGGTACTCATTTCCTGTCACCAATGCTGCCCCCCCCCCCCCCCCCCCCCCACCAACCCCCCTCCCACCACTCACTCACTTCCCCCTACCCCTCCTCTGACCAGAGGCCCAGAACAGCTGAGAAGAGGGGAATATAAATATCTGGTGTGTTGTGCTGAGTGAGCTTTAATTAAGCCAGACCTTCACATCAGCTGGCCTCAACTTGTGTCCAGAGACAAGAGATCAATAGCACAGCAGATACATGGACAGGATAGCAGCTCTCTTGCCAACGGAGTTGCCTCTCACTCAGGGTGGTAAGGGTGGGGTGGAAAGGGGGGTTGGGGTCCTCACTTGTGATCTCCACCACAACTGGATCCCTTCATGGCCTTGAGCTTGTGACTGCTGTGTTGACACCCATCCCCACCCCCACCACACACTGCATGCATAAATAACAGGCTCACATGCTAGTGGTGTCTCTTACCACCCATGCCCATCCCCTACTTCTCTCCCAACATATCCATTGGATATCCTCATGCTCAATGATTATCATGGCTCATCCACTAACCAATCCCTGACCCACTCACCCACCACCATGCACACACTGACCCATCACCACATATACTGACCTATCACCACCCACTGACCCATCATGTCACACACTGACCCATCACCACCCACACACTGACCCATCACCACCCACACACTGACCCATCACAACCCACATACAGACCCATCACATCACCTACTGACCCATCACAATCCATCCATTAAGACATCACTAGTCACCCTCTGACCCATCATGTCACACACTGACCCATCATCACCCACACACTGACCCATCACAACCCATCCATTAACACATCACCAGTCACCCTCTGACCATCACCACCCACACACTGACCCATCACAACCCACACACTGACACATCACTCACCCACACATTGACCCATCACCACCCACCCAGACACATCAACAACACACTGACACACCACCCACCCAAACACTGACCCATCACCAGTCATCCACTGACCCATCACCACCCACCTTCTGACACACAGGTCACACACTGACACATCACCACCCACCTTCTGACACACAAGTCAAACACTGACACATCACCACCCACCCACTGACCCATCACCAGTCATCCACTGACACATAACCACACACAAACTGACACACCACCAGTCACACTGACACATCACCACCAGTCACACACTGACACATCACCAGTCATCCACTGACACATCACCACCCACACACTGACCCATCACCAGTCACACACTAACACACCACAAACCACACACTAACACACCACAAGTCACCCACTGACACACCACCAGTCACCCACTGACCCATCACCAGTCACCCACTGACCCATCACCACCCTTCCACTGACCCATCACCACCCACCCACTGACAAATCACCACCCACCCACTGACCCATCACCAGACATACACTGACACATCACCACCCACCCACTGACGCACCACCAGTCACACACTGACACATCACCACCAGTCACACTGACTCATCACCAGTCACACACTAACACACCACAAGTCACACACTAACACACAACCACCCACCCACTGACACACCACCACCACCCACCCACTGACACACCACCACCCACCCACTGACCCATCACCAGTCACCCACTGACACACCACCACCCACCCACTGACACATCACCAATCACACACTGACCCATCACCACCCTCCCACTGACACATCACCAGTCACACACTGAACCATCACCACCCACCCACTGACACACCACCGGTCACCCACTGACACACTACCAGTCACACACTGACCCATCACCAACCTCCCACTGACACATCACCAATCACACACTGACCCATCACCAACCTCCCACTGACACATCACCAATCACACACTGAACCATCACCACCCTCCCACTGACACATCACCAGTCACACACTGAACCATCATCACCCTTCCACTGACATATCACCAGTCACACACTTAACCATCACCACCCTTCCACTGACACATCACCAGTCACACACTAACCCATCACCACCCTTCCACTGACACATCACCAGTCACACACTGAACCATCACCACCAGTCACCCACTGACCAATCACCACCCACCCACTGACACATCACCAGTCCTGACCCATCACCAGTCACACACTAACCCATCACCACCCACACACTGACACATACCCTTCCATTCAATGACACATCACCCACACACCAACACATCATCATCCACCCAATGACACACCATCACCTACACATGCACTTTCCCCACTTTCTCCCTGTCCCTTTCCCCCCTGTGTCTGTACTTCCGACAACCACACCTCTTTATCTCCCCTTACTTCAGTAAATTATGATAATTTTTCATCTTTTAAAACAACACCTGCATGATACAGGCTAAAACTAAAATGAGGCATAAAAATATGCATTTTACTGTAACACTCTCCACACAACCCCGCCACCCCATCCACAATCCATCTTCAGCAAAACCCCACCTCCCTCCTCTTCCCTGTAGTGCTATCATTTTCTTTCTTTCTTTCTTTCTTTTTTTTAACCTCTCCTGACAGTGTTTTGACATAACTGTGCGTCAATGACACCACTTTGAACAGGGGACTCTGCACTGTTTGCCATCCTCTTTATCTTGCTTATCAACTGCTAACCAATGCTTTACATTCATCCTTTCTCTATCTCTCTCTCCATCAAAACCACTCACCTATTTCAGTATTTACCAATCTTCACCCAACCATTTTCCAACCAACAATCATCCATTTATTGATCGATCTTCGCCCATCCCAGGCCTATTTATCAATCTTCACTAATCACTCTTCACTGTAAGTGTAACATTTGAATCGAAATTCATCCATTTATCAATCATCACTAAACAAATTTTCTATTAATATTTATCCCTTCACCTATCTTCCCTCAAATGTGCACCAACCCCTATTCCCATATAAATTCATCAATCCTCACTCACCCATTTGTAAATCTTGATTCACCTTTATAATTCAATTGTGTAAAGAACAATTTCATCAATTCTAGGTCATGCACTTATCTTCACTTGTCGACCATCACTCATAAACCAACCAGCCTTCACTCATCCAAGGATCAATCTTCAGCCATCATGCACAAACTGGTCAATATATTTTATATACCCTCCCACCCAGCCTCCCATTAACTCTCACCCACCTCCTTGACCCCCTCCCTCCTTCCCCTTCATTCCTTGATCAGTGCTGGGGCCACTTTCAAAGGCCCTCATTATGGCAAGGTCAGCAGTCAGTGACTGAGTGAGTCACACACAAACACACACACACACATTTAACAGTGCATGCACATGCACACACACACACACATATATATATATATATACATGTGTACACTCACATACACACACACACACATACACACAGGCGTGCATGCATGCACGCACACACACACGCACACACACACACACTACATACACCACACACACACACACACACACAGAGGTGGTGACAGCTGTTTCTCTCTTCTGATCCTGCCAGCTCCTTCAGTGTGTGTGGATCAATGACACTGACAACCACATCCCCACACCCACCCCTTCCTGCTTGAACTGCATCCACATCTGCTGGCCCTGCCTGCTCGACTGATGTCAAACGATAAACATCTATCACATTGTGTTAGGAATTGTGTGTAACTTTGTGTTGTTCTTGTAATTTTTTGTTGTTTTTTTTTTTGGGGGGAAAGGGGGGTGGTGGTTGTTCTTTGCATTTTGGGGGGAGAGGCAGTGGGGTACAGGGGAGAATAAAAGATCGTGGGGTAAGAAATGGGGAGAATATATCAATGATCTTACAGATGTCCTCTCTGAGTCATCACTGATATTTATATAGTTTGGAAACATCGCTGTCAGTGTTCACAAAGAACTGCTGTTGCTTTTATTTGATTTAAAAAAAATTAAAAGCCTCCAATAACTGTAAATAACTGTATCACTGCGGTCTTCCACTTCTGAAGCCGTGAAGATCTGTTGTGTTAAATAATATCATTTCTGGTTTGATCACATGAGAAACGTATACTATATCAAGACTGGACCATATATGGTTTGAAATGCTCACTTGTTCGATTGTTCAGGACAACTTAACCATCTGGTGGATGGAGCAGAAGATTTATGAAGAATATTGTCAGAGGGCCAAATCTGAATGTCCTCACACACACACACACACACACACACACAGTATACATGTGTTTATCATGTCAGGTAAAACAAATGGCACAAACCAAATGAAATATGCAGTATGCATGTGCATTCAGATATCCCACACCTCCCACAAATAGGTGAATACAGACATTTGATTTCAATCAATTTCAATGATACGTGTATCTGATGTATTTGAATACCTTCATGGTATCTGGTTCCAGCCCACTTTCTTTTTTATTTCATCATATACATTACACAAAAGTCATTTATGAACTACAGACACTTCCACCTACCCTTTTAACCAAGTGAACAATCATACATTTTATATGAAAAGTGTACTAATTTGATCTGAAATGTTCAAATAAAGGGTCCCCACCCCACCCCCTCATTATATCTTTCAGGCAGCAAATGTTACCCTTATGAATTTCAGTTACAGTTTAAAGGAGGTGCCAAAGCATGAAGACTGATCAAAATACATGCTACTAAAGTACTATAGAGAAAAAAAAAAGAAAAAAAAAGGAACAGATGCCTGACCAACAAATAAACTCAATGTATCAACCCGCTGGTCAGGCCTTTAGAGCCTTCCCTAAGTTTGTTTTAAACATTAACAAAAACTAAAAAGGGAAAAATAAACTTTCTTATCAAGTCATAAATATAAGCAAAATATACAAATAAGTAAATACACTGAAATAAAATTAATCCCAATGAACTACCAGCAACTGTGTCACAAGAGTGACTGGCTCAGTGGATATTTTCATCTTGTGCATCTTGTGTGTTGTTTTGGTTATTTGTGGATGTAGTTTGGTAATCATGAGTTTTAGGAGGGCGAGAATTGCTCTTCCATGAGAGAGAATAACCCATTGGTAAGGCTTTTGAAAATTATAACTTCACTACCACCTTGCATCCGCCTCCCTAACAACAATTTGGAGAAAAAACGAAAGTCGCCTGGAGATGTACCTGTTGTTGTGTGAACACGAGGCGCAGCATCGACTGCTGTTGACGTAAATTATTTTTGAAAATATACTAAAATGTTTTTGTTTTTTTTGCTTCCATGCAAAGAGGAAATCTTTTAACAAATTCTTGCAAAACACAACACTTTATGATAAGCAAATGTTAATGATTTATTAACAATGCTCGTATAAAATTATCCGAGGACAAAACTTGTTTTGGTTCTGCGATTTCGCCTGCGATCAACAAATCGCATCCGGTAGCAGTGTTCGTTTCTTCAGTCGGATCTCGTCACAGTTTCGAACGAAAGGAAGGACTAAACCCCGTCAAGACCATTGTCATATTTACGACACAGTTTGGATTAGTGTGTTGAGGTATTTACTGAATTCTGCGTTCACGTTCATATCCTCCACTTACCGTAACATCGAAACACAACCATAACACTTTTCTCAGTGCAGCAAGTGGTCATACCATTGCACCACCATCTTGATATGCAAATGAGGTCGGAAGCGACCCGAAGAAAGGGATACTTCATTGGAACTGGACTGCATCAATATCAAGAATCAGCAAAACACTAGTACTATTAATTTGAGCTGAATAGGAATAAGGTGAAAGGATTTGCGCATAAAGCAAGACACAAGAGCATGAGACAATAAAAAAAATGTAATACTATTAATACCGTCTTTTGATTTTAAAAGTACTCCCGCCTCAGGGGTGACGACAGCATCACTACGTCAGCTGTAAACAAAGGAATGTTGTGGTTCCCAGAGGTAATGAGAGGAATGAGAGCGAAAGTTGAATCCAGTACCTTTCGTTTGCAGCAAACATCACTGTTCGGCCTTACTCATAGCCTTTTGGGAAGAAACACACACTGGAATGTGTTGTTGACAATGACTTGCTCCATTTATTGAACGTTACCAACATAATCTCAAGCAGTTGAAATCGTGCTGTTTATGTTGACACATCTTGTCAGAAAAGAGTTGCAAGTACGCTTGGAATGATAAAGGCTTGGACTCGGTCGTGTTTATTCCTGGGGGCCACAATAGCAGAAGCCGAGCAGGGTACATGAAAACGTCAGTGAATGAAAAAACATCGATCGTCACCCCATCACCCCCATGCAGCCTGCACCCCCACCTTCTCTCTCTCTCTCTCTCTCTCTCTCTCTGATTTCGTTTCAGTTATTTGTTTCACTCATCTTATGCACTCCAGCCACATCAAGTAATTCAATGCCATTATCAATGTTGTCTGCAACAGCCTAAAGAAGAAGAGATCGATGCCGAGGTTGGGACGATGAGGAGGGTGGGGAGGACTGCGGCCACACCTTTATCGTTGAGTGTGGAGCTGCGTGCGCGTTTCTCATTATTTTTGTGAAGAATCGGGCATTCATTTAAAAATTGTGTACACTCATATGCTTGCAAACTTTCTTGATATTTCTTTTGTGCGTACCTTTGAACATCAGTCATACTTAAACGAATGGAGCCTTTAAATCGTAAATGATAATCAAGTTAAATCTTAAAAAAAAAAAAATATATATATATATACACACAGTTTTTCAGTATATATATATATATACAGAGGTGTGTGTGTGTGTGTCTGTCTGAAGGTGCTTTGGTGTTTGTGTACGTTTTTGGATGTTGGTACTTTGTGTTTAAATGTATGCGGTTTTACTCATTGCCGGGGTTTTACACTGTACAGTCACTAACTGAGATTGTTTTGCACGAGAGGTGCTGTACGTGTGGATTAGATCATTATTGTTGTTACACCAGTTACTTTTGATGCAGCGTCTTGTTCAGTATAATTTGTCATGATTGCTCCTTCGTTGGATTGGTACTATTATAATTGTAAAGCACTTACAGCAAACTGATTATTTAATTAGGCGCTATACTGATATATTTGTCGTGATTAGAATTAAAGAAAGATTTAAACTGTCGTATTCTAATGTTTTCAAACTGAACCAACAGATAAATAAACGAAAATGTGTTTCAGTTTAAAGGATATGTTGCACTGACCTTTAAGGTCAATATCAGTTGTGTCCCGGCTTAATCTCAGCTCTACGATATACGTATACCAGCCGTTACGGCGAAATAGTTCATCAGTCGCAGATTAACAGTTGGAACAGTGCGGGTTTGATTCCCATCAGAGACATCATTACTCAATCTTGGACATTTCTGCCCTACCCCTACGCCTCTACAGCTCCGCATCTTGTCCACCCCTCTCCCGCCTCTGATGGGATCACTGAAATGGGAAGACTGCGTCGAGATCGCCGGTGTGTGCCCATTATGCGGCGGGTACCGAGGCGGGCCAGGGGTGTTTATATGAGTGACTGTGCACCATTGTCAATGTAATGTGCGTATCTACCTTTGGAGTGAATATTTACAAATTGTTATTATTGGGAAGGGTGTTTGCGACGTGAAGAGGATGGCGTGGAGGGTGAGTGGAAGCAGAGAAAGAAGGGGGAGTTCTGAGGCATGGGTGGCTTTGGGGGGTGCGGCTGGGAGACGGGGAATGAAAGAGCGTGTAACAAATAATTATGAGAGATAGGATGAGGAAAACATCGTGTGTGTGTGTGTGTGTGTCTGTGTGTCTGTGTGTGTGTGTGATTATACTGGTTTTAATAGACATTTTATTAACTTACTTGGCTTAAGTTGTTTACATTTCAATAGTGAGTTTATCAATCTCTGTATAGTCAGTAAACTAGTCCTGAATCTGGTGTGTCATCCACTACTTCTCGGATGTGTAAGAGTGTCAGTTGTCCAACGGAAATTTCCGGCCTGACGCACAGCAGACTGGTGGTGACTGTCTTCCATGCCGGATTAACATCGGAACGTTTACGAAAGGAAGCGCGGATCACGTAGGCCAAGCATACAGTCTCGATCGTCGCTGACTCCCAAACGTAACTGGTGCGTCCAGGGCAAGATCTTCCTCTTCCTCGAGTGTTCCTCGTCAAATAATCATATCGAACAACAAACTCTCTTCTTGTCATGTTCTTATGGTGGGTGATCACACCCCCTCCCCCCTACCCCTATCCCTCCTCTTCAACCCGTGTTGTCAGTCTCCGAAGTGAGAAGATTTATGGAAACGACTGTCGTCAGAGGGACGTATACTCTGGCCTACTTAATTAATTAGTGGCGGTTTCACACACTGATACACGCATACGCGCGCGCTTTCACTCGCTCACCGGCACATCCACACTACGGAGCAGAAAAAAAACACAACTACCTGTTAATAGACC
>NC_134880.1:34653803-34686303 GCF_041734735.1 Babylonia areolata
TCACGGGCTGTGTGCTGCATGCCACCTGCGGAAGAACACGCGGGATGTCTGTTTCCTTCCAAAAGCATGTCTGTGCTTTCAAAGCTTTATACACCGGTTTCGCTGGTACTTTTCTGAAGGCGTGCTGTTTCGTTGATATGTACAGATATGGCCAGTCGTTTATTTTGTTTCATTTGTATTTCATTTTATTTTATTTTTACGGAGGGGAGATATACCTTTGTTGTTAAGCTTTATTCATGCATGTGGTATGCCTGATTCGATGGTGTAAGGCTTGCCTATGTCGCTGATGTATCCGAAGACATGCCTGTGTCGTTGAGTTTCACATATATATATATATATATATATATATATATATATATATATATATATATATAAAGGCATGTCTATTTCGATGGTGTATATGAAGGAAGGCCAGTTTTTATTGAATATCCGAAGGTATGCCTGTTTACAAACCAGGACTTCACTGCCTCTTTCAGTCCGTCAAAGACCACCACTCACACCCTCTAAAACAAACCTAAAAACATTTCTTTTCCAACAGTTTCTACACAGTAAAGACACTCCATTCCATATTATGTATTATACGGATCCACATTTCTTTCACGTGTGTTTGTGTGGGTGGGTGGATGTGCGTGCGCGCGCGCGCGCGCGTGTGTGTGTGTGTGTGTGTGCGTGCGTGCGTGCATGCATGTGTGTGTGTGTATGTGTGTATCTGCGTGAGTCTCTGTGTGTGTGTGTGTGTGTGTGTGTGTGTGTTCTTGTGTGCTTTGTCTGATTGGTGCATTACTGTAAAGCGCTTTGAGAGCATTGAAAGCGCCTTGTATTATGTAGTAGTAGCAGTAGTGGTAGGCCTATTTCGATAGTTTGTCAGTCTGAAAGTATGCCTGTTTCGTGGGAAGATTTACATGCAAAGGCATGTCTCTTTCGATGGTATGTGGGAAAACGAGGTCTGTTTCGTTAGTATATCAGAAAACACAGGCTACCTTATCGGTTTTGCTTCTTGCCTTCAACAACAACAACAAAACAGTGCACGGCATAGCACTGGCTGCCAACATGGCTCTTCCACGTCTTCAGTGGGCTGCATGGACATCACGCCAGGGCAGGGAGAAAGGGGACTGGGGGGCAATAGCCGAATGGTTTAAGCGTTGGATTTTCAATCTGAGGGTCTAGGGTTCAAATCTCGGTGACGGCGCCTGGTGGGTAAAGGGTGGAGATTTTTCCGATCTCCCAGGTCAACATATGTGTAGATGCTAGTGCTTGAATCCCCTTCGTGTGTGTACGCACGCAGAAGATCAAATGCGCACGTTAAAGATCCTGTAATCCATGTCAGCGTTCGGTGGGTTATGGAAACAAGAACATACCCAGTATACACCCCCCCGAAAACGGAGTATGGCTGCCTACATGGCGGGGTAAATAGACAAAACGGTCATACACGTAAAATGTTACATGTCTGTCTGTGTGTGTATGTGTGCGTGCCTGGAATCTGATTGAATGACACAGAAAATGAATGATGATCGTCCAATGGCAGCTGTCAGTCGGCTCTACCCAGGTAGGCAGACTGTTGTGCAAATGACCCCGTGTTTGTAAAGCCGCGCTAAGAGCTTGGTCTCCGACCGAGGATAGGCGCTGTATAAGTATCCATATCAATCAATCAATCAAAGGTCAGGATGCCAACCCTCGGATAGGTAGTTTCAGTTTCAGTTTCAAGGAGATGTCAAAGCGTGCGGACTGATCCATATGCGTAACACCACATCTGCAAAATGAATACATAGAGTAATCAGTGAAATTAAAATAAAAAGATAAGATAGAAACGGAGCAGATGACTGACCTACGTATTAACCCAACGAATTTAATGGTGGGCAATAAAGATGCAACGTCCATGAAGCATCTTGAGTGTTCACTTCAAAAGAAGGAGACAGAGGAGAAAATGAAAATAAGGAGGAGGAGGAGGAGAAGGAGGATGGGGAAAATTAAAGAAGTAGGAGAAGAAGTAGGGTCGGAAAGAGGAGAACAAGAAGGAGGAGGAGGAGGAGAAAGAGAAAGGGGGGGGGGGTTGTAAGAATAAGAGGAGAAGAAAACTGAAAAAGGGGGTGGGGGGAAGAGAAAGGGGAGGAGAAGGAGAGGGAAGAGAAAGGGGAGAAGAAGGAGAGGGAAGAGAAAGAGGCGGAGGAGAAGGAGAGGGAAGAGAAAGAGGCGGAGGAGAAGGAGAGGGAAGAGAAAGAGGCGAAGGAGAAGGAGGCGAAGGAGAAGGAGAGGGAAGAGAAAGAGGCGGAGGAGAAGGAGAGGGAAGAGAAAGAGGCGGAGGAGAAGGAGAGGGAAGAGAACGAGGCGGAGGAGAAGGAGAGAGAAGAGAAAGAGGCGGAGGAAAAGGAGAGGGAAGAGAACGAGTGGGAAAGGAAGGGGAAAAGAAGGAGAAGAAGAAGGAAGAAAGAGAAAGGGGAGGAGGAGGGGGAAGTGGAAGAGGAAGAGGAGAAGAAGAAGAAGAAGAAGAGCAACAAGATCGGCACAGCTTGACGCTCGGCGTGCCAACAGAGATACATGGCAGGATGTGTTGGTATTACACACTGATATGACATGGCCCCGTGGCCCACTGTTTACTTGTCCGATCAGCTCAGACAAAGTCAGTCTGACCCCGTTCCCCACAGACCCACATACAGGGGAAGGCTTGTGGATTGCTGCCACAGTTTAAACCATTGACTGCCGCTGACCAAAATGTCCTCGTCATTGTAGGACCGGTGTCATCCTATTCCCGATTCGCCTATAAGTAAATTGGTGATCCCGATTCGCATTTACCTACTCCATACTCGCCTATGACTGTGTGTGTGTGTGTGTGTGTGTGTGTGTGTGTGTGAGAGTGTGTGTGTGTGTGTGTGTGTGTGTGTGTGCGCGCGCGCGCGCGTGTGTTTATGCGTGCGTGCGTGCGTGCGTACATGTATGTTAAAAAAAAAGTTTTTAAAAATATCGCTTTTTTCATTGTGTGTTCGTGTGTGTGTGTGTGTGTGTGTGTGTGTGTGTGTGTGTGTGTGAGAGAGAGAGAGAGAGAGAGAGAGAGAGAGAGAGAGGCTAAACATTAGGAAACGGGAATGGTGGGAAAGCGAAACAGGACAAAGAGTCAAACTCTTAATTTAAGAGGCCACTGAGAGCGGCGGCACGATCATGGAGTATAGGCGAAAGGGGAAAACGGGAATCGGACCACCGCCTGAGACAATGAGATAGAGCTTGGTCACTCGAGTGTCACCGGGTCTTTTCAATGGTCGGTGTAATATCCCCAGAATGACCCCTCCCCCAACTTATCTCCACGGAGTTGTTCTGGGGAAGAAGGCTTGAAATGACTTCGGTGGGGAGTTAGCCGAGGGGAGACTCCAATCTTTGCCCTGAAATAGTGACTCCACGCCCTTAACATTCTATCACATTAATCAGAAAACACCAGTTGGTATCATAATATTATACTTGTGAGAAAAAAAGCGGATGATAATTTATCAAGTTTGGGGAGCACCCAGCCCACTCTAGTCCTGGTCCCGAAAGTACTCCATGATGAATCAATGTGGGATGGTAGGTTTTCACTAGATACTCTGCACGAAACCGAGTGGAGTGTGTTCAGGGCCAGTCTCCCACAAAAACTCCGTAGGGGGGCGGGGCTGGGGGGTGGGGGGGGGGGGGGGGTCATTTTGGGGCAGTATTACTAACCCCGAATAACTCCCCTGGATTCTTTTTGGGGCATGGGATGGAGCCGTTCTAGTTATGTCCCTAAAATGCCCCCCCCCGCCCCTCCGCCTCCGCCCCCCCTCCCCCACGCCCCCATCTGCCCCCTCCCCCCCCCTCCGTGCCCCCCCCCCCCGAAGATTTGTCTTGATTATGAGTCATTCTAGTTCTGCCCCAAAATGTCCCCCTCAAGATATGTCTTGATTTAAAAAAGAAGAGATAACTCTATCTGTGGCCGTGTCCCGAGTGGTTCTAAAGGGGTACGGCACAAAAGACTTAACTAAATGATTGATTGAATGAAAGGATAGACAAGATCCCACGCACAGGCCAGGAACATACAGAGGCCAGTCACAAATGGAGTTTTCTATTGTTTTATTTACAATAGTTACATGGAGAAAAAACTAAGAGAAGAAGATATCTAGAATAACTAAGAAGAGGTAATGAGAAGAAGACAACTAGGAGAAGACAAAAAGAGAAGAAGACTAGAAGAGAACTAGTCTAAGAGAAGACAGTGCCTGGAATGACACAAACAAATGTCATTAGCACGACATGTCTGCACAAGTGAATAATAAAGCGCATGTATACATATCACATGGAAAGACTATTCACTCGGGTTTGGGATACGCAACAACATAATGCAAATGTGTGAAGACCAAACGCTGACATCAAATGACAATCCTAATACATTTGATAGTGCAGTTAAAGTGATTGAAGCAATGCTGACTTGGTGAAAGTACACTGACAGTATAGATTAGATAAAGCTTATACTGTGTCAAAGTGACTCAAATGAATCAGTTTATCATGTTGCACTATACTGGAGTAAGCCCTATAGGAGAGAGCATGATAACTAAATTACAGTTAACAGACTGATACATACCAGGTGGCTTTAACCAATAACTGGTATTAATCCAACACTATCTTGTAATCACAACAGCAGAATACTACACACATCTTAGAGTACTGAGAATCAGTGAAACACTGTAACCATCAGTGATAGCAAATGAGAAAGAACACATCATATGCACCCACTAGAATATACTGGAACAAACTATTAGTGTCCAGAGACGTCACTGACTGTGACGTCAAGAATCAAATGGAAAACTGCTCCATGCAGATGACGACATGGCAATTATTTAGATCAATCATAGCGGAGCTGTGACTAACATGTCAAAGCAATAACTGAACAAAGAATTAACTGAACAAAGCAATAACTGAACATACTTATATGAACACAAGTACTGTGTCGAATAATACAATTTACAAATCAACACATTCTACACACTAGTACTTACAGCAATACGTAGCGAGGTGTCAGCCGTTGTGGGAACACACACGACACAACACGCTGCTCGCGACACAGCAAGAGAGAGAGAGAGAGAGAGAGAGGCAGCAGGCTCTGGTCAGATGACTGACCAGGTATGAAAATGACCACTCATCACTCACTGTGCCAATTTATGCAAGTTAAGCGGACCACAAAGGCCGTCACGTGTGCTTGCAAGCAGATCGTCACTAATGACAATTGTGTTTGTTTAATGGTGTTCAGTGACAGATTTCTAAATGATTCCTGAACCGATTTACGTCGGATAAGTTGCAAAAGAAAGAGCTCAACACCTACTTTATAATGAGTATAAAATGAAGTGTTGGTTATTTAAGATGAATTTATAATCTTAATTTAAGTCACCTGAACAGGGTCAGTTTTAACGAGCTCGTCGCTGAAAATTACAAACTGCGTTAAATCAGTTTACGTAGGCAAACATAAATGAAATAGACTTAAAGATGGAATTGCGACGATTCTGCTAGTAAATAATACTTGTAGTTTACTGATCTGACAAAAGAGTTATTAATTAATTACGGTGGAACAGAAACACAAGTTTGCTCTCAGCCAATGACGTACCACGATGCGACACTGGGCCGGCCGTGAGCAGGCTGTCTGGCCAGAACAAAATGATGTAAGCGGAGTGACGTCACACATTCTGGGCGCGGGTAAGGAGGGAAAACTGTCGTCTGCTGTAGCTGGTGTGTGAGCAGTTTTGGAGCAAGCATAGCGTGCTTGGTCACATATCTATTACCTATCTTGATTTTTAAACAAAATATTTGTCTTGATTTTCCGAAAATATAGCTATTCCAATGGGCACGTGTTTTACATGTTAATATGGCGCATGTGGTGGAGTAGAAAGAAAAGAAAAAAGGACTGCACTGAAATAATTAAACTACGAGGGGAGTGTTTCTGGGCCAACTCCAGTGGAGTCCTTACGGGGCTTTGAGACCAGGCGCTTCATCGGCCAAAAGAGTGATGCCAGGGAGAAAAGAAGTGAGTGTTCAAAAGTCCTTGCTTCCATGTAAATCTGACATTCATCGAAGTAAACTATTAACTGTTGTGGAGACATGTGTGTGTGTGTGTGTGGACACGGTTGCCATGTCAGCTGTGCGCTATAGACCCACATACGCACCCACAGCTCCAAGAAGTGGATCGGTCAGCACTCCCTCACGTCCTCAGGGTGGAAATGTTGAACCACCGACCACTGTCAGCACCGACGACAAGCTGCATGAACAGGGGATTCAGTCCATGGACGTGAGAGGCAGACATAAGGTAGCAACAGAAGTTCTGTTGGTAGAATCGTATCTATGTCAATATGATAAGAATTTGATACCTGTCTGTCTGTCTGTCTTTGTTTCTATGTCTGTATGTCTGCTTGCCTGCCTGCCTGCTTGTGTGTCTACATTCCTATCTGTGTGCCTGCCTGTCTGTATGTCTGCCTGCTTGCCTGTTTGCCTGTATGCCGGCCTGCCTGTCTGTGCATCTCCCTACCGTCTTTTTGCCTGTGTGCGACGAGAGAGAGAGAGGGGCTTTGACACTTTAATGTCATTGGCCGTGAGCTCCTTGTGGCATGGGTCAATGTGTCAACATAATTTCATTTTATAACAAGCTATTACAGTAAACAAATGGTGAAAGCAAATGAAAAAACTGAACGAAGTTCCTTCTTTGAAGAAAAATGATAGCAACCTTTTCCCCTTGTTTTTGTTTGTTTCTTTCTTTGTTTCCGGCCAGTGAAGAAAGACACGTGACGACCGAGCACTTTAAAAAAAAATTAATAAAAAGAAAGAAAGTAAAAAAGAGTGAAACAATGCGCTCCGTGATCTTGCATGCAACTGAGGCCACAAAGAAAGAAAGAAACGAAACGAAACGAAACGAATTTTTATTTCACGAGGGTAGTGGAGTAAGCACAGCTGCTTTTTTACATCCAGCTCTCAAAGAAGAAAACGATAGTAACCATCAGGCCACCAACACATAATAACTCCGTTCATTCATCTATCAATGCTCCTTGCAACAAATTCCAACACTGGCTACGGGGAAAAAATGTTAAACCTATCTGACCTCGCAGTTATGCTTGTAGTGCTTTTTTGCTAATCTTCATAGCTTCTGATATCAATTTTGCTATCGAGATTACCACCTCGTGATCTTCTGATGTGTGTGTGTGTGTGTGTGTGTGTGTGTGTGAGGGGGGAGAGGACAGGGTGACACGATGAAAGTGATCATTGCAGGCTGCCCTGATTGCACAGCCCGGGGCTGAGTGCTGACAGCTCGTGCAGCCATCTCGGCCATATCGACCTGTCCCTTCACTGACAGAATGGCACAGTTGTGTCTGAAGTGTCACATCTCGCCTGCCAACAATACAATAGAGCTGGCAGTTCCATAGATGACGACAAAGCCGCTTCTTCTTCTTTTAATAATCAGTACCCAATTGATCAGTGGGATTAATACCACTGATCGGGGGAGCGGCAATTAATAATACCATGAGTGCTGATTGTGAGCTGACACAAAATGGCAGGAGGTCATTCTATTTATTCCCTGTGAACTGGGCACCAGCTGCCCCTAGGCATGTGTTCCTTGGTGTGGTTTGCATTGTCTAAACCAAATCGTTAGCATTTACCAGCCGCCGGGGCGAAGTCGTTAACGTCGCGGGCTATCGGTTGGTGGGACCAGGTTCGATTCCCAGCATTGGTGGGTTTTTGTTGTTGTTTTTTGTTTGTTTGTTTGTTTTTGTTTTTGCGTGTTTGTGTTGTTGTTTTTTGTTTTGTCTTGTTTTTTTTTCGGCCCGGGGTCGGCTCCTTCCAGAGTTGAGTGTGCTATGGGATTAAATGGTATCAGCCACTTCCCCTATGCATCTTTGGGTGTGTTTCTCATCCCGTCCAACACAACTGTCTGGATCTCTCGGGCCTGGTTAACGCCGAGATATTTTATGAAAGGAAGCATAGAGTACAGCCTTGTCCAATACTTTCAAAATGGACCTCCATAGCAACATCGTCATCGTTCTCTTCTTCGTCCTCCTCCTCCTCCATCATCAATTTAGCAAACATTGTCCCAAGATATGTGACCTTCCATGCCCTGCTCTCACGGTGACCTCAATTCCCACCCCTCTCCACGTCCGTGCTTAGAGTGAGTCCCGTCAAGGTGTTCGGTGTCGGTAGAATCATGGAGGGGTGTGTGTGTGTGTGTGTGGGGGGGTGGGTGGGGGGGGGGGGGTCTGTCGTTGTATTGGAGGGACGTGGTGGCGATCTTCACTTTTACACTCATTCAGTCTGATTTTGCGTCTTTAATTGTCGTCAGTAGTATAAAAAAAAAATAAAAAAGAAGAAGAAGAAGAAGAAAAAGAAGAAGAAGAAAATTTTAAAAAATGAAAGGAACTGATAATTTTGAAAAAAAAGGGTGGTGGAGGTGGGGGGTAAGGGGTGGGAGTGAGGGGCTTAGCAGGTGGCGTATGATAAATCAGAACAGGCACTGCTGAATAACACCGACGCGACTGACTAGTAGTGCAGGGTCTCCTCTTGTGTATGGCTTCCTGGCCACCTGACATGCATATAGTTGTCTGTAGCGATGTGGGGGTGGGAGGGGAGGGGGAACGGGGGAGGGTCGGGGGGGTGGGGGGTGGAACGAGCGGGGAATTATATTAATACCACTGAAACGGTGCAGATAATCGGGGGAAAAAAAAGAAAAAAAGAAAAAAAAAAAGGCTAGCATTCAACGATTGACCGCCACAATTTCTACAGTCACAAAGTTGCCAGCACCAGCGGTAAATCGATATCCATTCTTCGTGCCAACACAAACATCATACTTTAGGCTGTTGTTGCTGTTGTTATTGTTGCGTTTCTCTGTGTGTGTGTGTGTGTGTGTGTGTGTGTGTGTGTGTGTGTGTGTGTGCATGTGTGTGTGTATGTGTGTGTGTGTGTGTGTGTGTGTGTGTGTGTGTGTGTGTGTGCAGGTGCGTGCGTGGTATGCATGTCCATGTGCGTGCATGTGCGTGTCCATGTGCGTGCGTGTGTGCATGGGCGTGTATGTGTGTGTATATGTGTGTTTGTGTATGTGGGTTTGTGTGCGTGTGTGTGAAAGTGTGTGTATGTGTGTTTCGGGCGCGGGCGCGCGCGCGCGTGTGTGTGTGTGTGTTGTATGCGTGCGTGGGTTCGTGAGAGAGAGAGAGAGGGGGCGGGGGACAACACACACACACACACACACACACACACACACACACAGAGAGAGAGAGAGAGAGAGAGAGAGAGAGAGAGAGAGAGAGATCAGTTTCAGTTTCAGTAGCTCAAGGAGGTGTCACTGCGTTCGGACAAATCCATATACGCTACACCACATCTACCAAGCAGATGCCTGACCAGCAGCGTAACCCAACGCGCTTAGTCAGGCCTTGAGAGAGAGAGAGAGAGAGAGAGAGAGAGAGAGAGGAACTAAACTGAAACTCTTTAATGTCATTAGCATAAATGTCATAATGACATGGGGTTCACAATTTCATGGGTATTGTCAACAAAACAAAACAAACAAAGCATTAACAAAAACAAGGAAATGTATTAGACTATTCTACACATGCAGACAACAGTCTCTCAGCGTATGTGCGATCTCCATTTATGCACATACAAAACAGACCAAAATAAGCCGACACCTTATCATAAGTTATGTCACCGGTACTGTTCAATAAATAAACCATCAGGCACATTAAGAAGAAATAATTAATCTGTGTGAACTATCAGCAGAATGTTTTCAAACTGAAACCAAAACTTTCATTGCTATACTAGCTTCAGCAATGTATTTAGCCAAGGATCTAATTACTTCGTCATTATCAGCTGTTAACACACCAACCAAGTTCTGCCTCCTGATAACAGGCGCATTAAAGAGGTTACACCTCTGTCTAATGGGTTTGTACGCTTCACATGCAAACACAAAGTGGCATTTGTCTTCGGTAGAATTTGTTTTGCATACTGGGCACGTGTTGGTTTCTGCTGTGCCTGATGTGAACCATTTTCTGTTTGCATTCAAACCAGTGTCCTTGTACGAAATCTGGCCAGCATATCTCTGTGCCGTTTATGTGTTATGATATACAGATATTTTCAGGCTGTAAATTACTATTAAAAGAAAGAAACGAAGTA
Organism: Babylonia areolata; assembly: GCF_041734735.1. Taxonomy (NCBI): domain Eukaryota; kingdom Metazoa; phylum Mollusca; class Gastropoda; order Neogastropoda; family Buccinidae; genus Babylonia; species Babylonia areolata. The sequence continues at coordinate 34,663,932 of NC_134880.1, forward strand.
TACTTTTCATTCTCTTCCATATGACCGTGCCAGTTTTGTTGGAATATACTTCTTCCGCGTTCCCTAGCCACGCTTGATTTTCTGTCCGGTGAGAACGGCGGTCCCAAAGTTTCTCATGGAGCTCCACCGGGCTGGACCATGCCTGGCGTCTCAGGGCGTGGAAGGTTGGGCAGGACTGCAGGATGTGGGAGGGGGTCTGTGGGCCTGTGCCACAAGGACACTGGTCAGTATGGGATATCTTCAGACGGTAGAGATAGGAGAGGAGCTGACAGTGTCCCGTTCGCAGGCTGAAGATTGTGTGACCCATTGCTGACACTGGAGTAATTTTCATTGCGCCTTTGATGAGTCTGAGGCTAGCATTGTTGGAATATTCATACCAGGCGATCCTTGAATTCTGAAATAAATGCGTTGTAATCCCCTGCTTCCTGACTTAACCAAACAATACCAAACCCATTTACAGTCAGTAGTTTCTGAACATTAGATACCCAGTTACACTTCCTATTCTCGTGCTGCTGCAATAACATTTCATAAACATGTCTACATAATCTTGTCATCGGTAATTTTAACAGTTTTAACCAATGTCTAATGCTTTTTCAGTATGCACGGATATACAAAGGGTACATACCAGTTTCACCGCATACCATTCTGTTAGAGGAACATTTAGGAAACGCTTAACGGCAAACGTATGAACTTTTTCGTTTGGCTGTTATAATACATAGAGAGAGGGAGGGACCGGGAGAGAGAGAGAGAGAGAGAGAGAGAGAGAGAGAGAGAGAGAGAATGAACGAACGAACGAATAATGTTGTATATTGTGGAAGTGAGTAATCATACTTTATGGGTTCCTATTCAGATACACGAACGTTCTCATGCTCTCTCTCTCTCTCTCTCTCTCTCTCTCTCCAAACTTTCATCAGTATAAGAGACCCCGATCTAGCAATAGAACACTGGATCGAAATATTTACAGAAATATATAATAAACACGTCCCACTGAAAACTATAAGAGTCAAACACACTCCTAAACCAGCTTGGTGTTCCAAAGAGTTGAAAGAGACTATCTTAAAGAGCAGGGCTACCACGAAAAATCGAACAAATTGAGAAATGCAATAAACTCACAAAAGCGCAAAGAGGAAATATTACCGAGACTTATTATCCTCGAAAGAAAACCCCAAATCAGTGTGGCAAGCTATAAACCAACTCACCAACAAGCAATCTTCGTCAAAATCAACCGTGATCAACTCTGTGAATCAACTAAATAAACACTTTTCCACAACAGCCAAGAAAATTATTACCACAGATTACAAAAAAACTGAATGACCTTGAAAAAATAAAATTATATTGTCGTGATAAAAACACTTCAATTAAATTAGATATTCCACCCATAATAGTATTTGAAGTCTATAACTACCTTATCCAACTGAAACAGACATGAACCCGCGGACTGGATGGCATCGACAGCAGAATTCTTAAACTAGTCGCTCCAGTTACTATGGACACATTTATGTGTATTTTTAATCCGTGTGTTGACAAAAACTACTTTTCGAACGCATTTAAGAAAGCAAAAGTTATTCCCATTAACAAATCAGGGGACACCACCGATCCTCCAAACTACCGGCCAATTTCCTTTATTTCTGTTCTTTGAAAACCACTGCAAAAGCACATAAACAAGCATATTTCACATCACTTTATGTCAATGAGCTTTTACATCCAGCTCAGTCTGGTTTCAGACAAAAGCATTCCTGCCACACAGCATTCGTCAACATTGTAGATGACTGACTCACCAATGTCAATAACAATATATATTGTGGTGTTTTATTCGTTGATTTAAAAAAAAAAAGCATTTGATTTGATAGACCACAACCTCTCACTTAAAAAAAACCTTTAACTATGGTCTGTAAAGCCAATAGTTTTAGTTTGCTTAAATCCTATATGACAAACAGACAACAATGCGTGACAATGAGTACATCAGTCTCGCACCAACAACACTTGATTATGGCATTCCTCAGGGGTCTATTCTAGGCCCTTTACCATTCTTAATGTATGTAAACGACCTGCCGCTCCATATGAAATCCGTCTGCAAACTTTTTGCGGATGATACAACAACCCACACTTCTCATACTGACATTGACGCTCTCGCAAAAGACTTACAAGAAAGTACTGATGAACTCGTTAGATAGACCGAACTATACCACATGTCTGTTCACAAAAAAAAAAAAAAAAAAAAAAAAAAAAAAAAAAAAAATGCATGTTAATCTCAACCAGACAAAAGAGGCAAAACATTATATATAATCTTCCTTCCATCCAAATTTAAGGTGAACCTACTGAACAGGTCAGTGATCATAAAGTTTGGGGGATCATAATTAACAACAATATTACTTGGAATCCTCACATAAATTCACTTTACAAAAAGACAGCCCAGAAAACACATCAACTATTCAAAATCAAACATTCCTTGACCTTCATTCACGGAATTTTTTTTCAAGCACACATCCAGTTTGCAACAGATAATGCATCAACACTATGGGACTCCGCAAGTGCGAACACCATGAAGCCATTACTGAATCTTCAAAAACAGGGGCTCATGCTGGTACTCCCTAAAAACGACTTCCCTTTTAGACTCAGACTATAAACAAGCGAATTTTCTCCCACTAAAAGGAATCATGATGCAAAATATTATGACAGGTAACGCACCACCAACATTAACAGACACATTTTCTGTAAATTCACCAAGGAACGCCTACACCCCCGGCCCCCCAAAGTCCACATCCCAATCCTAAGAACTGACTTGTTCAAATCCACTCTGGTTTACTCAGGCGCCACCCTATGGAACTCACTCCCAGAAACCACCACCACACCACACCACACCGCGACACGACACACCACACCACACCACACCACACCACACCTTGACACGACACACCACACCACACCACACCGCGACACGACACACCACACCACACCGCACCTTGACACGACACACCACACCACACCACACCGCGACACGACACACCACACCACACCACACCACACCTTGACACGACACACCACACCACACCACACCGCGACACGACACACCACACCACACCACACCACACCGCGACACGACACAGCACGACACGACACGACACACCACACCACACCACACCGCGACACGACACGATACAGCACGACACGACACACCACACCACACCGCGACACGACATGACACACCACACCACACCGACACGACACGACACGACACGACACGACACGACACGACACACCACACCACACCGCGACACGACACGACACACCACACCACACCACATCACACGACACGACACGACACGACACGACACACCACACCGCGACACGACACGACACGACACGACACGACACGACACACCACACCGCGACACGAAACGATACAGCACGACACGATACGACACCACACCACACCACACCACACCGCGACACAACACGACACGACACACCACACCGCGACACGACACGACACACCACACCGCGACACGACACGACACGACACACCACATCACACCGCGACACGACACGACACACCACACCACACCGCGACACGTCACGACACACCACACCACACCACACCGTGACACGATACGACACGACACGACACACCACACCACACCACGACACGACACGACACACCACACCGCGACACGACACGACACGATACAGCACGACACGACACGACACGACACACCACACCACACCGCGACACGACACGACACGACACGACACGAGACACCACACCACACCACACAACGACACGACACAGCACGACATGACACGACACACCACACCACACCGCGACCCGACACGACACGACACGACACGACGCGTCACGACACACCACACCGCGACACAACACGACACGACACACCACACCGCGACACGACACGACACGACACACCACACCACACCGTGACACAACACGACACACCACACCACACCGCGACACGACACACCACACCGCGACACGACACGGCACACCACACCGCGACACGACACGACACGACACGACGCGTCACGACACACCACACCACACCGCGACACGACACGGCACACCACACCGCGACACGACACACCACACCGCGACACGACACGACACGGCACACCACACCGCGACACGACACGACACGACACTACGCGTCACGACACACCACACCACACCGCGACACGACACACCACACCGCGACACGACACGACACGGCACACCACACCGCGACACGACACGACACGACACACCACACCGCGACACGACACGACACACCACACCGCGACACGACACGACACGGCACACCACACCGCGACACGACACGACACGACACACCACACCGCGACACGACACACCACACCACACCGCGACACGACACGACACTACACGGCACACCACACCGCGACACGACACGACACACCACACCACGACACGACACGACACGACACCACACCGCGACACGACACGACACGGCACACCACACCGCGACACGACACGACACCACACCGCGACACGACACGACACGACACACCACACCACACCACGACACGACACGACACGACACACCACACCACACCACGACACGACACGACACGACACACCACACCACGACACGACACGACACACCACACCGCGACACGACACGACACGACACACCACACCACGACACGACACGACACACCACACCGCGACACGACACGACACGACACGACACCGCGACAGGACACGACACACCACACCACGACACTACACGACACACCACACCGCGACACGACACGACACCACACCGCGACACGACACGACACGGCACACCACACCGCGACACGACACGACACGACACGACACCGCGACAGGACACGACACACCACACCACGACACTACACGGCACACCACACCGCGACACGACACGACACGACACGACACACCACACCACACCGCGACACGACACGACACCACACCGCGACACGACACGACACGACACACCACACCGCGACACGACACGACACCACACCACACCGCGACACGACACGACACGACACACCACACCGCGACACGACACGACACGACACGACACACCACACCGCGACATGACACGACACGGCACACCACACCGCGACACACGACACGACACGACACGACACCACGACACGACACGACACACCACACCGCGACACGACACGACACACCACACCACGACACGACACGACACGACACGGCACACCACACCGCGACACGACACGGCACACCACATCGCGACACGACACGCCACACCACACCGCGACACGACACGACACGGCACACCACACCGCGACACGACACAACACACCACACCGCGACACGACACGACACACCACACGACACGACACGACACGACGCGTCACGACACACCACACCACACCGCGACACAACACGACACGACACACCACACCGCGACACGACACGACACACCACACCGCGACACGACACGACACGACGCGTCACGACACACCACACCACACCGCGACACAACACGACACGACACACCACACCGCGACACGACACGACACACCACACCACACCGCGACACGACACGACACGACACGACACACCACACCACACCGCGACACACAACACCACGCCGCGACACGACACGACACACCACACAACGACACGATACAGCACGACACGACACACCACACCACACCGCACCGCGACACTACACGACACGACACGACACACCACACCACACCGCGACACGTCACGACACACCACACCACATCAAACCGCCCTGCGATACGACACGACACACTACACTACACTACTTCACGACACAACACAGGAAACCAAAATCACCATCACCACAACCAACAACAACACAACACAAACAGCACAGCACAGCACAGCATAACATAACACAGCACAGCACAGCACAACATAACACTACACCACCAACAACACGATACGACATGACACATAACACAAAACACCACAGCCCCACACACGCCGTCCACAGTCAAGATACACGTTCCAAAAGTTAACGGGACAAGGGAAAGCGTATGACTCCACTGATCCAGATCAGTCGCTTGACTCCCCACTGAAGCGAAGTTCGCGAAACAAGTTCTGCAACTCACTGATCCGGTTCTTCGTGCCTGACCGCCCCTTCATTGGACCGCTCTTACGACATGAGGCGGGGAAAAAGAACGGTGGACAAAATTGTTAAACGGAGAGAGGTTGTGTGTGAATGAAGTGGAACAGTGGAAAGCTGACAAAAATATTGAGGGGTGGATGGAGAAGGGGGTGGGGGGCGGAGAGGGGGAGGAGTAGATGTGAGATAGTGGTGCAGAAGTGGCGAATATAATACAATTGAGGAAAAGGGAATAAGTAGTGAGATGGAACCGTGCAAAATAACTGCAAATAGAACATATTATAGTGGTGGGGTGTTGCAGAAACAGAAAACGAAGGGAACAGAAGTGGGGAAATAGTGTACAGAGGTGGAAAATAGTGTACAGAGGTGGAAAATAGTGTACAGAGGTGGAAAATAGTGTACAGAGGTGGAAAATAGGGTACAGAGTGGAAAATAGTGTACAGAGGTGGAAAATAGGGTACAGAGTTGAAAATAGTGTACAGAGTGGAAAATAGTGTACAGAGGTGGAAAATAGTGTACAGAGTGGAAAATAGTGTACAGAGGTGGAAAATAGGGTACAGAGTGGAAAATAGTGTACAGAGGTGGAAAATAGGGTACAGAGTGGAAAATAGTGTACAGAGGTGGAAAATAGTGTACAGAGTGGAAAATAGTGTACAGAGGTGGAAAATGTACAGAGTTGAAAATAGTGTACAGAGGTGGAAAATAGGGTACAGAGGTGGAAAATGTACAGAGTTGAAAATAGTGCACAGAGGTGGAAAATAGTGTACAGAGGTGGAAAATGTACAGAGTTGAAAATAGTGTACAGAGGTGGAAAATAGGGTACAGAGGTTGAAAACAGTGTACACAGAGTTGAAAATAGTGTACAGAGTGGAAAATAGTGTACAGAGGTGGAAAATAGGGTACAGAGTGGAAAATAGTGTACAGAGGTGGAAAACAGTGTACAGAGTTGAAAATTGGGTACAGAGGTGGAAAATAGTGTACAGAGGTGGAAAATAGGGTACAAAGGTGGAAAATAGGGTACGGGGATAGATGGTAAATAAGGTTCAGGAATGGGAAACGGGGTGCAGAGATGGGAAACAGGGTACAGAGATGGCAAATAGGGTGCAGAGATGGGAAACGGGGTACAGAGATGGCAAATAGGGTGCAGATATGGCAAACAAGGTATAGAGATGGGAAACGGGGTACAGAGATGGCAAATAGGGTGCAGAGATGGCAAACAGGGTATAGAGATGGGAAACGGGGTATAGAGATGGGAAACGGGGTACAGAGATGGGAAACAGGGTATAGAGATGGGAAACGGGGTACAGAGATGGGAAACAGGGTATAGAGATGGGAAACAGGGTATAGAGATGGGAAACGGGGTACAGAGATGGGAAACAGGGTATAGAGATGGGAAACAGGGTACAGAGATGGGAAACGGGGTACAGAGATGGGAAACAGGGTATAGAGATGGGAAACGGGGTACAGAGATGGGAAACAGGGTATAGAGATGGGAAACGGGGTACAGAGATGGGAAACAGGGTATAGAGATGGGAAACAGGGTACAGAGATGGGAAACAGGGTATAGAGATGGGAAACAGGGTACAGAGATGGGAAACGGGGTACAGAGATGGGAAACAGGGTACAGAGATGGCAAATAGGGTGCAGAGATGGGAAACAGGGTATAGAGATGGGAAACGGGGTACAGAGATGGCAAATAGGGTGCAGAGATGGCAAACAGGGTATGGAGATGGGAAACGGGATACAGAGATGGCAAATAGGGTGCAGAGATGGGAAACAGGGTATAGAGATGGGAAACGGGGTACAGAGATGGGAAACAGGGTACAGAGATGGGAAACAGGGTACAGAGATGGGAAACGGGGTATAGAGATGGGAAACAGGGTACAGAGATGGGAAACAGGGTATAGAGATGGGAAACGGGGTAGAGAGATGGGAAACAGGGTACGGAGATGGGAAACAGGGTACGGAGATGGGAAACAGGGTACGGAGATGGGAAACGGGGTACGGAGCCGGGATGCAGGGTACAGAGATGGGAAACAGGGTACTGAGGTAGGAAACAGGGTACGGAGACGGGAAACAGGGTACAGAGATGGAAAACGGGGTATAAGATGGGAAACGGGGTACAGAGATGGAAAACGGGGTACAGAGATTAGAAACGGGGTACAGAGATGGGAAACGGGGTACAGAGATGGGAAACGGGGTACAGAGATTAGAAACGGGGTACAGAGATGGGAAACAGGGTATAGAGATGGGAAACAGGGTATGGAGATGGGAAACGGGATACAGAGATGGCAAATAGGGTGCAGAGATGGGAAACAGGGTATAGAGATGGGAAACGGGGTAGAGAGATGGGAAACAGGGTACAGAGATGGGAAACAGGGTACAGAGATGGGAAACGGGGTACAGAGATGGGAAACGGGGTGCAGAGATGGCAAACGGGGTACAGAGATGGGAAACGGGGTGCAGAGATGGAAAACGGGGTACAGAGATTAGAAACGGGGTACAGAGATGGGAAACGGGGTGCAGAGATGGCAAACGGGGTACAGAGATGGGAAACGGGGTACAGAGATGGGAAACGGGGTACAGAGATGGAAAACAGGGTACAGAGATGGAAAACAGGGTACAAAGATGGAAAACAGGGTACAAAGATGGGAAACGGGGTACAGAGATGGAAAACAGGGTACAGAGATGGCAAACGGGGTACAGAGATGGAAACGGGGTACAGAGATGGAAAACGGGGTACAGAGATGGAAAACAGGGTACAGAGATGGAAAACAGGGTACAAAGATGGGAAACGGGGTACGAAGGTGGGAAACAGGGTTAAGAGTTGGGAACTGAAGTGTGGAATAGGCTACTTAAGTGTGGAACGATACATAGGATACAGAAGTGGGAAATAGGGTACAAAATGAGGAAGAGGTGGGAAATATGACAGGGAAGCTGGAAATGGGGTAGAGACTTGGGGAACGGAAGTGATGATATGGCGCGGTGGTCGGGAACAGGTGGAAAATACATGAGGGAGCAAAAATGGGAAACAGGGTATAGAGGATTGGAACAACTGTGGGAAACAGTTACGGAACAGAAAATGCGAGACAGAGCACAGACATGGGAAATGGGACACAGAGATTAGAACCAAATGGAAAATAGAGAACACATGTTGGATGAAGAGGCGGGAAATGGGATGCCGATGTGGGGAAAGTTGAACAGAAGAGGGAAATAGGGCACATGAATGGGGAATCCATATAAGTGGGTAACAGGTTATAGAAAGACGAAAAAGCGAAGCAGGCTACAGAGACTGAATGTTGGATGTTGTGACGAAGAACAGGACAATCAAGCTGAATGGGAAAGAAGCAGAAGCAGAGAGCGAGTTGTTGCTGTGAAGAAAATCGGTGTAATTTTTTTTTGTAAATAAAAGAGAGAGAGACAGAGACAGAGACAAAGAGAGAGAGAGAGTGTGTGTGTGTGTGTGTGTGAGAGAGAGAGAGAGAGAGAGAGAGAGAGAGAGAGAGAGAGAGGAAGCTTTTGAATAAGAAAAAATGTACATAAATGAAGACGAGAGAACTGGAAGCAAAACAAAGAACTGAAACACACACACACACACACACACACACACACACACACACACACACACACGAAATAAAAGGGAACCCCCAAAACAGATATCGGGAAATTGATAAAAATAAATGGAAAACGGAAAAGGGAAGCCAGTGGGAAACCAGTGATAGCTGTAATGAAGTAACTCGATCAAAGAAGTGGGGAAAACAGGAAGAAACGAGAGAAACCATACAGAAACACCACTGAGCAATGAATCCGTCAGGAATCTGGTAAAGAGCAAAGAACTGGGACATTACGATTTTGAAAGAACTGGGAAACACCAGGGATGGACACCCAGTCATGTGGCTGTGAAGTGGTGACCAGGGAGAAGGGAAAGGGACACAGCGGTGGACACCCAATCATGTGGCTGTGAAGTGGTGACCAGGGAGAAGGGAAAGGGACACAGCGGTGGTCACCCAGTCATGTGGCTGTGAAGTGGTGACCAGGGAGAAGGGAAAGGGACACAGCGGTGGTCACCCAATCATGTGGCTGTGAATCGGTGACCAGGGAGAAGGGAAAGGGACACAGCGGTGGTCACCCAGTCATGTGGCTGTGAATCGGTGACCAGGGAGAAGGGAAAGGGACACAGCGGTGGTCACCCAGTCATGTGGCTGTGAAGTGGTGACCAGGGAGAAGGGAAAGGGACACAGCGGTGGACACCCAGTCATGTGGCTGTGAATCGGTGACCAGGGAGAAGGGAAAGGGACACAGCGGTGGACACCCAGTCATGTGGCTGTGAATCGGTGACCAGGGAGAAGGGAAAGGGACACAGCGGTGGACACCCAGTCATGTGGCTGTGAATCGGTGACCAGGGAGAAGGGAAAGGGACACAGCGGTGGACACCCAGTCATGTGGCTGTGAAGTGGTGACCAGGGAGAAGGGAAAGGGACACAGCGGTGGACACCCAGTCATGTGGCTGTGGAGTGGTGACCAGGGAGAAGGGAAAGGGACACAGCGGTGGTCACCCAGTCATGTGGCTGTGAAGTGGTGACCAGGGAGAAGGGAAAGGGACACAGCGGTGGTCACCCAGTCATGTGGCTGTGAAGTGGTGACCAGGGAGAAGGGAAAGGGACACAGCGGTGGTCACCCAGTCATGTGGCTGTGAAGTGGTGACCAGGGAGAAGGGAAAGGGACACAGCGGTGGTCACCCAGTCATGTGGCTGTGAAGTGGTGACCAGGGAGAAGGGAAAGGGACACAGCGGTGGTCACCCAATCATGTGGCTGTGAAGTGGTGACCAGGGAGAAGGGAAAGGGACACAGCGGTGGTCCAGTGGTTACATGCTCGGCTGGGAAGCAAATGTCCACGAGTTCCATTCCCATGGATGAACCGGGATTTTTGTATCCCCCTCCTCCTTCCCCCTCCCCCATGCTCCCACTGGTCCTTGAGTGGTGGTCTGGGTGTTAGTCTTTCTGATGAAACGATGAACGGAGAATCCGTGTGCAGCAAGCGCTTAGCACTCGAAAAGAAAACTCACGGCAACGAAAGGGTTGTCCTTGTCAAAAATTCCAGAGAGAGATCCACACTGATATCAAAATAAGCGCAACACCTGCAGGCAGAATGCAGGGAAAAATGAAAGTGGCGCTGTGTTGTTGTGAAGTGCTGTCCCAGGGGAGAGTATCCTGGACTTCACACAGAGAAATCTGTTGTGGCGAAAAAGTAATACAATGCAATACAATACAATACATTACAACACAATTTAATACAATACAATACAATGTAATGCAATGCAATACAATGCCATACAAAATGCAATACAAATACCTATGCGATACGATACAATACAATGCAATACAATGCAATACAATACAATAACGCAACACAACATAACACAAAACAGAGAATGGTCGCACACCTATGACGACACAGAGGAAAAAGTGTGAGGAAAATAGTCACGAGTCATAGTGACCACTGACTTGGTGTTCTTTGCACTTGAATGGGAGAGGTGGAACAGGGGTCGTTAATCACTGACTGGTGTGCTCAGTGTGTGGTGGGGTTGAGGAGGGGGTGGGAGGAGGTTGTGGGAGGGGTGACCAGTGACTGGTGTGTTGGGAGCGTGAGTGAGGGGTGAGTGGGATGGGGGATGAAGGGATCAAGAGGCAGTTGCAGGTTGTGTGTACACCCGGTGTGATGTGTGTTGTGGAAACCAAACACTCAGGAACTGAAGTGCTCACCTGCCAATAGCTAATTAGTCCATCTGACGCGTTGCTTAACGACCACCACGCCCACACAGACACACACGTGTGAGCGCGCGCGCACAAACAGAAACACACACACACACACACACACACACACAACTCAGTCTGTCACGGGGAGCGTCAGTCCATATCGTCCATGCAGGTCAAAGCCTGACTAACCAAATGCGTGTTCCAATGCTCTGTCGCAAGAGAGAGGTGTCTCAATATAGTTTGAGTGGTCATAATTTTATTCACACACACCCCTTGTGCGAGAGAGAGAGAGGGCAAGAGAGTGAGTGAGTGAGTGAGAGACAGAGAGAGAGAGAGAGAGAGAGAGAGAGAGAGAGAGAGAGAGAGAGAGAGAATAAATACATTCTCCAGAACAAATCCGAAAGCAATCAGCTGAGTTCCATTGTTCGACTCAGTTCAGTTCACTGAGATCAGTTCAATACTTTTGATATTCATCCAGTGTAGGAACAATGTTATATAATTATTTTCTATGGAACATGGCAGGGCAGTGTAGCACAAAATGAGACAAAAAAGAAAAAAAAAAGAGAAAAAAAGAAGACAAGATTTCACAGACACCAAACTTTGCCAGGCTTTATTCACACAGTGTTTTATTGATGACCCGTGACAGAGCGAGTGTGACGTGTCTTGTGATCGATGAGCTTAAAAAAGGCCTGGGCTAAGTGACGTGGGACACAGGCGATAGCCCGCTACAGGGGGCCCCACACATCCCCCAAAGTAGGCCTGTGTGAATTGTGAGTCACAGGGTCTGATACAGCGCCCTGCCAGAAGGGTACACAAATAGTGAGTTTCAGGTATGGTATAGCGCAATAAAAGATTAAGTCCTTTCCTACACACACGCACGCAGGCACACCCCCACCCCCTTCATTCCTATCCCTCTTTCCTTCTCATCCTCCCCCTCTATGGTCCACACACACACACACACACACACACACACACACACACACACACACACACACACAGAACAAAACAAAACAAAACAGCACTGCAGTAACTGTTCTGAACTGAATATGAAGGCATGATTAGACCCATAAGGAACGATTAAAAAACAGTGATAAGTTTATCATTTCAAGGTGTCTGAAACAATCAATTAGAGCACTAGCTCACCCCTAAAAGAATTTTCAATAAAGGTAGAAAAAGAATGACAAAAACAGCAAAAAAAACCAAACACACTAAAACAAAAATGGAAACAAAAACGAGAGAAAAAATACCGAGAGAGAGAGAGAGAGAGAGAGAGAGAGAGAGAGAGAGAGAGAGAGAGAGAGAGAGAGAGAGAGAGAGAGAGAGAGAGAAGACAAGACAAGACAAGACAAATTCTTTATTATCGATAAGCACTGGCGCGCTTTTTTTTCATCCAGTCCCCGCCCTGAAACAGGGTCTACACTACACAAAACTACATTATGTATATCATTGCATGCACTACACAATGCTACGTAAGGTCATAGAATGCGAATACTATACTACATAATGGCACGAGCATGGTAAAAATAACACACACACACACACACACACACACACACACACACGCACACACACACGCACACACACACACACACACACCGGAGAGAGAGACAGAGAGGGAGAGAGAACAATCGTTTCCTTTGGATCTTATATCTTTTCAAATATATAGAGTAGTTTGTTTTTATTTTTGTTTATTCGTGAGTGATTCTCATTATTCTTATTCTTCTTCGTTCGTGGGCTGCAACTCCCACTTTCACTCATATGTACACGAGTAGGCTTTTACGTGTATGACCGTTTTTACCCCCGCCATGGCGAAACCTTCATGGCTCACGTGTTATTCCTACTCATTCAAAACATACAAGAATGAGAACGGATATAAAAACGCGGTGAAACATGAAAAAAGCTTTTAAAATCCAAAACAAATAAGGAGAACTTTGTTTTAAAAATGAAAAAGAAGTGTTTCATATTCGGACCTCATGCTCCTGATATGAAACATGTCTGTGCCAAATATGAAACAGTTTCAAATGACGACCCTGTGCTACCGATGTGGCAAAAGTCAGTACCCAATGCGAAATGACACAGGAAATGAATGATGAGCACCCAGTGGCAGCCGCCAGTCGGCTCTACCTAGAAAGCCTGTTGTGTAAATGACTCTGTGTTTGTAAAGCGCTTACAGCTTGGTCTCTGACCGAGGATATATGCTGTGTAAGTATCCATATCATTCATTCATTTCATCGTATCCCCGAGAAGCAAACTATGAAAGTCTTCGTGTAGTTCTTAACTTTTTATGAGCACTGTATCTCGGTGTAATATTGGCCACAAGCGGTTGGTTATTGTCTTTATAATCCTCATCTTTCCGCGTGCGGCATCAATATTTCTGTTGGCAACACTCGTGAGATCATCCAGTAACAGATTGAAGTAAACATTTGGAGGCCTACCATGCATAAAAAAGTTTATGATTCCCCCCCTTAGCTCCTTCCTGTATACGTCTGTGCTCTCTCTCTGTGGATGTCTCTCGCTAAGAACGCACGTATGCATGCATATGCACACACACACACACATACATATATACACACACAGATAAGAGAGGTGTTGATGAGTGTGATGTGTGCGTTTGTGTGTGTGTGTGTGTGTGTGTGTGTGTGTGTGTCTGTGTGCATTCACTTATTCCTCTTCTTTGTCTTTATCATCAGCCAGTGATACTTGAGTCATTCTCTGTCTCTCTCTCTCTCTGTCTCTCTCTTAAAAATCAAATCATTTGCACACACATACACACACACACACACGCGCGCGCGCGCGAACCATTGAAAGAAAGAATAACGAATTTAATGCACACAATCATCTTTAAACACACAGTGAATGACAAGCTGCGCAAGTTTCGTGGAACGTCTACAAAGAGATTTAAAAAAAAATCAGAACAGTTAAAATATCTGGTGAAAAAAAATAACAACCAACAACAACGTGTAAAGTCATTTCAAAACGGTAATGTGTGTGTGTGTGTGTGTGTGTGTGTGTGTGTGTGCGCGCGCGTGAGTGTGTTTGTGTGTGCGTGCGTGTGTGTGTATGTGTGTGCGCGCGCGCGTGTGTGTTTGCGTGTATGCGTGCGTGCGAGCGCGCATACCTGCCTGTACTTTTGCTAACTCACAAAGCATCTTCAATACTAAACACAAAGAGTGCTTCCCGAAATGTTAATGCAAGGAAGGTAACTCCTGGCAATCCTGAATCCCAGGCTTTTCGCTTTACTGGAGGTTCCCTCCCTTGTCAACAACAACCAATGTAACGTTCAACCTCATGAGAAAGAAATGTGAAAAAAGAGTGCAGCAATGAGAAGTGAAAAGCCATTCACTTTTCCTCGACAGGTCCTGGGACCAGGGCTGAGCGACTCGTATGCAAGACCAGAGATTACATTCCTTGGAGGGAAGGCAAAGAATTATCCATCTCACTACCTTTTTAGCAGTAGTAGTAGTGGTAGTAGTAGAAGTCAGCGAACATTTCGTGCACAGATTGGACTGTTCAGCCATCTGCGCATTCACAGATAGATTCATGAGCATCCTCCCCCCCACCCCACCACCACCCTCCCCCCATCCCCCAGCTGGATGACAACGATGGTCATCATCGATCTCGATGGACACACCACCAGTAGTAGAAGTAGTCGTAGAAAAGAACAAAAGAATCCTGGAGCTCATGAATAGCCCGTTCGTTCTTTCTTGGCATAGTTGGGTAGAACTGGGTCATGATTCCAATGTTGTTTATTTGTCAAAAAGTCACACACACACACACACACACACAAATATATATATATATATATATATATATATATATGAGATTTTTAAGGAATTGTCCAGTTGACTGTTTCATCAATTAGTGGATGGGGTTTGTTTTGGATGAGGTGATAGTTCGTTCCATTCATCTGTAACAGTATATCTGTGGATATATCTTGTTCAGGGATTATGACTCATAGAACACAGGAGAAAGAAGAACTGTTATCTACAGCATCCAATCCCATTCAGCAAAAACAGAACAATGTAAGAATTCATTCATTTTATGAACTATCATAAACAGCAACAGAATGGAACTAGTTGCAAGACTTGTCAGTGCAGCAGGGACTTCAGCATCTAGAGCGGCCATTAGAAAGTCCCTATCAGCTGCTGCTTTCCACCACGGGTACACAAAAAAACGGTAAAGTAAAATAAAATGAAATAAAATCGAATAAAATAAAAATAAAATAAGATAAAATAGAAATAAAAATAAAATACGATAAAATAAAAATAAAATACGATAAAATAACACAATATAAATCTAATTTAATATACAAATTCAACTAGTTGCATGCGATCTCCCAAGCCTATTCCGACGATAGCCAAACTAGCCTGTGCGACGTATACGATCCAGATCCAGATCCTGATCCCGATCCTGATCCTGACGATCCGGTGGCTGCTGCTCTCCCCGGCCTTGCGACTACGATTCCTTGTGACGTCAATCACATCCAGCTGTAGCGGAAGTGGGCGGGGTTAGAGTGGTGCACGAAGCGTCGCCACCCGACAGATTCTGAGGACCACTCGGGGTGGATGAAGAAGCGCTCCTCCTTCTCGTTCCTCAGGCAGCGGGCCCGCGGGGTGACGGACGGGGTGGGGGAAGAGGGTCTGCGCGCCCCCCGGGCTGAGAAGAAGAAGAAACGGGGGTTGGAGGGATGGTGGGTGGGGTAGTTCACCCTCTCCTCCCTCCCCACCTCCACCTTGACGTGGTATGGAAGGCGCTGCGTTAGGTTCCTGAAACAAGCATGAACAAAACACAAGACTGACTTGGAAATGCACTTTATCCAGTATAGGAATGTTGGGGAAATAGAAAAGAGATAAAAAAACAACAAAAAACACACACACACACACACACAAACAAACCCCAAAACAAACAACAACAACAAAAAGCAGTCGAAGTGTGTTCTGTACTGAATACTATTCAGGTTTTTTCGTTTTTTTTGGGGGGGAGTGGGTGGGGGTGGGGGCTGGGGCGTCACATTAATGGAATCGAACCATGCACGTTCATGTCAGAAACAAGTGGACTTACTCAGAACGCTAATACGCATCCAGCAATGATAAATTGATCATTGCATTCGAGGCACCCCCGAAAACGGGGTATGGCTGCCTACATGGCGGGGTAAAAACGGTCATACACGTAAAAGCCCAATCGTGTACAAACGAGTGAACGTGGCAGTTGCAGCCCACGAAGAAAAAGCATTGGAGGTGATAACGCCGTCTAAATCATGTTATTTTATGTATCTCAATTGTGACAGAAGTTTGTTTTTCCGCGGTAATGGAGACGTTGCCATCGCTTCAGGCACAACGCAACATGTAGCTATTTTTTCCAGATCTACGAAGAACAGTGTACACCAGGCTTACCAAAACTAAGAGGCCAGTGTAGTCGATTCAGTTTTTCTGTTATGTTCATTCTAGTTAATTCGGTATCCACTTAAAGGTATCAATATAAAGTAAACACGTCGATGGTGTAGTTAGTATCATTGTATGAGGGTTTCTGTCCAGAATTTGTACTTTTTTTAATGGCGAAGAAGAAAAACGATGTCATAGTCTTGATACCCAAAACGTATGTTCCGGCAACTGGGAAAAGCCTAATTATGGTTTTCTGGACCCGGAGTATCAACCAAATAAACCGTTCATGATTCGGAAATATGACCTAATCCGGAAGACTTACAACCTGTCATTGTATGACTGTGAAGATTCATGATTATGCACCATACCTTTTAGTCAGCTCCTGCTCCAGCTGCGGAAACTGCAGACGTCGTACTGAGAAGACGTCACTTTCGTCAATCGTGCCGTACCCATAGGCCACGATCTGTTTACGTAGATCGGACATCGCACTTCGCGATGACGTGGACGGCAACGGTGCTGATTTGGGGTGACGAATTCGTGACGTCATTGAATCGGTTTTCTGCTGCTGCTGGTGCAGATTCCATCTCTCTCGAACAGAAGCTGTTTCTGGACAGTTCAATTCACAAACTATCATGGGGCGGGTTAGTACACACATAGCGGCTGAGCTGTGAAGTTAATCTGTTTCAAACTCTTTGTGCTTTCCTGGATTCCTTCACAAGTCATCATGTGTGCACATTTCGAACAGAAAATATGTATACTTTCATTATCTCACTGGATGATAGCATAAGAAGGGAGGAAGTTTTATATTTTGTCCCGAACTAACTCGTTCTGTCACTGATCAGTTAAGTTTTCAGTTAAGAAATTCTAACTTTTCTTTTTTTGGTCGACTTTATTTCTTACCCATGTGACCAAGCGCGCTATGCTTGCTCCAACACTGCTCACGCACAAGCTTCAGCAGACGACGTTTTCCCTCCTTACCCGCGCCCAGAATTGTGTGACGTCACTCCGCTTACATCATTTTGTTCATGCCGGACAGCCTACTCAAGGCTCGCCCAGTGTCGCATCGCGGTACGTCATTGGCTGAGCGAAAACTTGTGTTTCTGTTCCACGGTATTCAATTAATATCTCTTTTGTCAGATCAGTAAACTACAAGTATTATATACTGGCAGAATCGTCGCAATTCCATCTTTAAGTCTATTTCATTTATGTTTGCCCACTTTAAACTGATTTAACGCAGTTTGTAATTTTCAGCGACGAGCTCGTTAAAACTGACCCTGTTCAGGTGACTTAAATTAAGATTATAAATTCATCTTAAATAGTCAACACTTCATTTTATACTCATTATAAAGTAGGTGTTGAGCTCTTTCTTTTGCAACTTATCCGACGTAAATCGGTTCAGGAATCATTTAGAAATCTGTCACCTTGAAACAAACACAGTTCTCATCGGATTTGGCTTCATTACCTAGAGTCGATCTGTTTGCAGCACACGTGACGGCCTTTGCGGTCCGCTTAACTTGCATAAATTGGCACAGTGAGTGATGAGTGGTCATTTTCATACCTGGTCAGTCATCTGACCAGAGCCTGCTCTCTCTCTCTCTTGCTGCGTCGCGGGCAGTGTGAGTGTGTGTCGTGTGTCTTCTCACAACGGCTAACACCTCGCTACGTATCGCTGTAAGTACTATTGTGTAGAATGTGTTGATTTGTAAATTGTGTTGTTCGACACAGTACTTGTGTTCACATGAGTATGTTCAGTCATTGCTTTCTTCAGTTATTGCTATGACATGTTAGTCACAGCTCGGCTATGATTGATCTAAATAATTGCCGTGTGGTCATATGCTTGGAGCAGTGTTCCATTTGATTCTTCTTAACGTCACAGTCAGTGACATCCCGGGACACACGTAGTTTGTTCCAGAATGTTCTAGTGAGTGGGTAAAGTTCATTCACCACTTTATGATTAAGCCATGATGGTTCTTCACTTACTTTCTGGTCTATCAGTTTGTCAGTACAATATCAAAGCCACTGATTCTATTATCTTGTTTATTATTCATGTATTATTTTACATGCTGATATCAGTTGTACTGCTACAGTGTGCTCAGTACTCTAAGATGTGTGTAGTATTCTGCTGTTGTGATAACAAGATTGTGTTGGATTAATATCAGTTATTGGTTAAAACCACCTGATATGTATCAGTCTGTTAATTGTAATTTAGTTGTCATGCTCTCTCCTATACGGCTTACTCCAGTATAGTGCAGCATGATAAACCGATTCATTTGAGTCACTTTGACACAGTATAAGCTTTATCTGATCTATACTCTCATTGTACTTTCACCAAGTCAGCATCGCTTCAATCACTTTAACTGCGCTATTTAAATGTATTAGAAATGTCATTTGATGTCAGCGTTTGGTCTTCACACATACGCATTATGTTGTTGCGTATCCCAAACCCGAGTGGTAGTCTTTCCATGTAATATGCATACATGTGCTTTACTATTCACTTGTGCCGACATGTTGTGCTTATGACATTTGTTTGTGTCATTCCAGGCACTGTCTTCTCTTTTTATCTTGTTTTCTCTTTTTATCTTCTTCTCTATTACTTCTTCTCTTCTTTGTCTTCTCTTTTTATCTTCTCTTAGTTCTTCTCTTTCTTATGTTCTCTTAGGTCTTCTCTTTTTATAATAAAACAATAGAAAAACCCATTTGTGACTGGCCTCTATATGTTCCTGGCCTGTGCACGGGAATTCTGGTCTATACTTTCAATTAATCATATTTTAAGTCTTTTGTGCCGTACCCTGTTAGAACCACTCAGTACACGGCAATGCCCATACAAATGGGTCGTCTGTGGGGAAAGTCCGGGGAGCTAACTGGCAGTACTAAGTCAAAACGTTGCTGTAGGGTTAACCCCTTGACTGCCGAACCTTGGTGAATTTACATCACTGTGCTTTAAAAAAAATGTTAGGACATTTCCTACTTCCTGTGCACATGTCATTGATTAGCCTGAACAAAATTAACATGTAATGCAATCACAAGAGGAAGAAGAAATTCAAATCAACAATACTGACTGAATCCTAACCTGTAAGCGTAATACTATTTCAGTGAGGTGAAAGTCCTTCACTGACGAGCGGAGCATTCTTGGCAGCAGCAGTCAAGGGGTTAAAGAAATCATTTTGAAAACGATGCACAGTACAAAACACAGCAAACAGGTGTGCGAATTCTGAACAGCTAGCGGACCAATTGCCGGTAATTCTATGCCTGACTCGGTGTAGCAGCTTACTCGTACCATTCATTTTTATTTATATTTTTACCTAAGGGTCAAATCTGGTCGACTCAGATTGTATTGTATTAATTTTGGCCAAATCCATAAACATTACACCAAATCTGCATGGCAGATTCCTGACAAGCAGCACAACCCAACGAGCTTGTCAGGCCTTGACTGCATGCAT
This sequence comes from Babylonia areolata, assembly GCF_041734735.1. NCBI lineage: Eukaryota > Metazoa > Mollusca > Gastropoda > Neogastropoda > Buccinidae > Babylonia > Babylonia areolata. The sequence goes on from NC_134880.1 coordinate 34,684,644, forward strand.
AACGCACAATGCACTACTTTAATTCATTACAGTTTGTGCCGTGTAGGCCCTACAGAACTGTTATCATAATCGAAACACTGTGAACATGCCTCGAAATGCCTAAAAACTACAGTACCTTTATGTAAAAGTAAGTAGATCGAACAATTATCTTTATCAAAACGCCCGCTTTAGAGGATCGCATCCCCAACGTTCACTCCTATCTACATACCAGTAGGCTCAGATTGGCTGTTTGGAATTATCTACCTCTGGATCGTCATCACTCACCTTGTCCTCTTTCAAACATGAATCCCAAAACCAACCTGTTCAGAATGGCCTATGAATGTGACGAAGCATAGTCGTCTGACTGTCTCATCCCCACCACACCCACACTACACCCTTCCCCTTTTTTTAAATTGAATTATCGATTTAAAAAAAATCATTGAAAAAAAAAAAGTGACAGCCAACGCCTGGCAGAGGAATGGACCAATGACGTCATACTTTGTGACCTCACCTCTCCGTCGGGCACTGTTGACCAGCAGACGGCGGCAGTCCACAGTAGGGACGACAGGTGGGGGTGGGGGTTGTGAGGGTGAGGAGACATCAGGGGAAGGAGGGCGATAGGTGGGGATGGAGGAGGGCGGAAGGAGGAGGGGGGTACACTTCATTGTCACTCCCCTCGGTCAGTCAAGCGTGGATAATTGTTTGTTTTTTGTTTGTTTTTTAAACTGTGATTTTCCGCCACGCTGGAAAGTTATGGCCTTCAAGACATTCAGGGAAAGCAGGACGTGCGCAGATTTCACAACGGTGGCTGTGGTTGGCGCCTTCTCTTCATAGTCTGTTCGAAAGGGAATATAAAAAAAACACATAAGGTTTCAAGGTTTAATTCAAATTACACAGACACAGACACACAGATACACACACACACACACACACACACACACACACACACACAAACACACACACACCAATCTTGAACCAGATTGTCCATTCCAAGGCGAAGTCAGTCATGGTTGACTGTTCACCTCACTCCACAGTACACTAATAAAATGGAACGACTAAATCAGGCTGCTAAATGAAGCGTGTCGGCCCGCTTGTACAATTCCTGTCTTTCATATTCATTGAGTTTCCTCTTTTATATTGATAGCGGGAGATCGTTCCCGATGTTTTATGGTCAGTATGAGTGGGGGAGACGTGGAGATATAGGAGCGGGGGAGGGGTGGAGATATAGGGGCGGGGGAGGGGTGGAGATATAGGAGCGGGGGAGGGGTGGAGATATAGGAGCGGGGGAGGGGTGGAGATATAGGAGCGGGGGAGGGGTGGAGATATAGGAGCGGGGGTAGTTTTGTGTTTTGCACATTTCCTCCAAGAGGCACACTAGCTATAATCCAATATTCAAAATTAATCAATCCGCCCACAAATCCGCGTGTTAAACTACCACACAAACCGTGTAGGAGTTGTAGACCTGAACACAGCATTCCACTACACCAGCCATGCTGTTTCATATCAACGGCACACCAGCTAAATACTTGAAAACAATCAGCCCACCCATAAACCCCGCTGTAAAAAAATATCGTACAAGCCATGTGTGGACCTAAAAACAACAGTTCACCACATACAAACCACGCTATTTCATACCACACCATCTTCTGACAGTACAACAGGACATCGGCTATATATTTTA
>NC_134880.1:34688803-34703803 GCF_041734735.1 Babylonia areolata
TTTAAAGACAGACTAATCTCATGTTACAAGCAAAACTGGCATTCAGATATAGCGGTCAACGAAAAATACAGATGGTTTTCTTCCTTCAAAACTGTTTTTCAGGCAGAAGAATATTTATCATTTGTTACTGATAAATGACACAGGGATAACGTCGATTCAGGCTGCGGGTAAGCGGACTGAAGAATTGTGAGCGATGGTACTCAAGCGAAAATTCTTCAAACGATTTGATTTGTCCATCATGTGGAAATGATCAAGAAAATGATTTGCATTTCTTTATTTCAGTGCGCTGCCTATGCAGACAAAAGTAAAAACTGTAATGCAATAAACATACTTAAAGACAGCCCAAGCGATAACAATATTGTAATTCTGCTATCCAGCAACAGCGAAATTGTAATTAAAAGTGTTGCAAAATTCATTGCAGAAGCAATGAATATAAGAAAAAGGATCATTAACCAACTACCGATTTCAAGATGATCCGATAGACGACATTGGTGTGTGTGTGTGTGTGTGTGTGTGTGTGTGTGTGTGTGTGTGTGTGTGTGTGTGTGTGTGATATCATTAGAATGGTATTTTGATTTCATGAAAACAAATGTCATTCCCCCTTGTCTAGAAGGCTTCAATGCTAAACGGACAATAAAATATGTCAGTGTCAGTGTCTCTCTCTGTTCTTGGAAAACATTATGATTTCACCCTGCTGTCCAGATAAATTGAATGTTCTTTACCTTCCTGGGAAAAAAAAAACATGGACCTACTGTGTCAGTGGTCTGCACCTGAATCTGATGGAGGAGATGTGGTTCGTCCGTCGGTATCGACGAGGACCATCTAGTCATCCTGGGGGTGGGTGGGTTGGGCTCTGTGGGTGCGCAGATGACTGGTCAGGCCAATCCGCGCCCAGAAGGTTCTGACGCAGTGTAGACAGGGGATGGTGGCGGCTGTAGGGGACTTGCTGGCACTGCTTTTCCTGGCCTGTCTGCGTTGCTCTGCTGCAGCGATTCTGTTGGCCTCACAGGATTTGGCGCCTTTGTGGACAGCTGAACGCCACTTTGGTCTGTCGATTGCATTCAGCTCCCTCATGTCGTGGCTGATGTTGAAGGCCTTCAGAGAAGCTTTCAGAGTGTCTTTGAAGCGCTTCTTTTGGCCTCCATGGGAGCGCTTGCCATGTTGGAGTTCGCCGTACAGCAGTTTCTTGGGGAGCCGGTGGTCTGGCATGCAAACTACATGGCCTGCCCAGAGCAGCTGGGCCTGCATCAAGATGGTGTAGGTGCTGGGCAAGTTTGCACGAGTGAGCACCTCAGGGATCTTCTCTTGCCACTTTATGCCGAGAAGTTTTCTGAGGCTGGTGGTGTGGAAGCGGTTTAGCTTTTTGGCGTGGCGTTTGAAGACCGTCCATGATTCACATCCATAGAGCAGAGTGGTGAGAACTATGGCCTTGTATACTTTGAGCTTCGTCTCTAGGGTGATGCCTCTCCTGTTCCAAACGTTCTTATGGAGTCTGCCGAAGGCAGCGCTGGCTTTGGCGAGTCTGGCATTCACCTCGTCGTCGATGACAACTGTGCGAGAGAGTGTACTGCCTAGGTATGTGAACTTGTCCACTGCGTTCAGTCGTTGCCCGTTGATGAAGATGTTTGGTTCAACGTAAGGCTTTCCTGGAGCTGGCTGGTGCATCACCTCAGTCTTCTTTGTGCTGATTGTGAGGCCAAAGTTGTCACAGGCAGCAGAGAACTTGTCGACACTGTGTTGCATGTCAGCTTCGGAGGCAGCATTGAGAGCGCAGTCATCAGCAAACAGGAAGTCGTTGACGGTGTCTGTCTCACCTTGATTTTTGCTTGAAGCCTCCTGAGGTTAAAGAGTGAGCCATCTGTGCGGTTCCTGATGCCAATGCCTACGTCAGCGTCTCTGAAGGCATCTGTCAGCATGGCTGAAAACATGAGACTGAACAGGGTGGGGGCAAGAACACACCCTTGCTTGACTCCGTTGGAGACTGGGAATGGTTCTGAAGTCTCTCCGTTGTCTTGGACTCGGGCCAGCATCCCAACGTGTAGTTGCCGTATGATGGTGATGAACTTTCTGGGACACCCGTACTTCGCCATGATTCTCCAAAGGCCATCTCTGCTAACAGTATCGAAGGCCTTGGTCAGATCAACATAGGTGGAGTAAAGGTCGGCGTTCTGTTCCTGCCACTTCTCCTGGAGCTGCCTGGCAGCAAACACCATGTCGATAATCCCGCGTTCTTTCCGGAAGCCACACTGGCTCTCTGGTAGGAGACCTTGCTCAAGGTGCGCTATGAGACGGTTGAGTAGCACTCTGGCCAGAGTCTTGCCTGCGACGGACAGCAGGGATATTCCACGATGGTTGTTACAGGCCTGACGCTTTCCTTTGCGCTTGTACAGGTGTATGATGGAAGCGTCTTTGAAGTCCTGTGGAACTGTCTCATGCTGCCAGATGAGCTGGAACAGCTGATGAAGCTTCTCAGTCAGCGCCATACCACCTTCTTTGTAGACCTCAGCTGGAATGGAGTCTGAGCCAGGGGCTTTGCCATTGGATAGCAGACGGATAGCTTTCTGGGTCTCCTCCAAAGTTGGAATGGCATCCAACGACTCACTGACTGGCACCTGGGGGAGTCAGTCGATGGCTTCATCATTGATGGTGGAGGGGCGGTTCAGTACGCTGTCAAAGTGTTCAGCCCATCTCTCAAGGATCCCGTCCTTGTCAAAGATCAGGGTAGAACCATCAGCACTGAGGAGTGGAGCAGATCCGGAGGTGGTGGGACCGTCGACTTCTTTCAGGCCGTTATAGAAGTTCTTCATGTCGTTCCTGTCTGCAAAGCCCTGGATCTCATCAGCTTTGTTGCTCAACCAGGAATCCTGCATCTGCCACAGCTTCAGCTGGATGGTGCTGCGTGCGCTCTTCAGTATGTCTTTCTTTGACTGTGACTTGGGATCTTCAATGTGGGCTCTGTAGGCTTGGCGTTTGTCTTCTAGCAGCTGCTTGATCTCAGTGCAGTTCTCATCAAACCAGTCTTTGTGCTTCCTGACAGAAGGCCCCAGGCACTCCATGGCAGTGTTGTACACCGTCTCATGCAGTGCGCCCCATGCTGCCTCCACATTCTGGTTGTCCAGCACGGTGGACTCAAGGCGTTCCTCCAGGATGTCAGTAAAGCTCTGCTTGATGTTGCCTAGCTCCAGCTTGTTGACATTCAGGCGTTTGAGTGCTTTCATGCCCTGAGGCTGTCTCTTGGGCTGGATGCGGAGGTTGAGCTTGGAGACGATAAGGCGGTGGTCTTTCCAACACTCGGTGCTGCACATGGCCCTCGTGACTCGTACGTCCTGCCTGTCCCTCTTCCTGATGATGACAAAGTCGATGAGATGCCAATGCGCAGAGCGAGGATGCATCCATGACGTCCTGTTACGGGTAGGGAGGCAGAAGATGGTGTTTGTGATAAGAAGGTCGTGCTCGGCACATGTCTGGAGAAGTAGTTGACCATTGCTGTTACAGTTACCAACCCCCATGCTTCCCAATCACGACTTCCCAGGAGGTGCTGTCACAACCAACTCTCGCGTTAAAGTCACCAAGAATGATGAGCTTGTCTGCGTTGGGAACAGTGGTGATGATAGCGTTCAGGTCCTCGTAGAACTTGTCCTTGATCTCATCCGGGTTGGTCATGGTGGGCGCATAGGCGCTGACAATGGTGGTAAACTTCTTCCCGTTGCATATAGAGAGTTTCATCGTCATCAGGCGATCGTTCACTCCTTACGGGGGGCCAGCCAGCTTGCCAACTAGGGTTGTCTTCACTGCAAAGCCAGCTCCAGCCTCACGTCTCTCTTCAGGTCCGCGACCACTCCAAAAGAAGGTGTAGCCTGCGCCTCGCTCACAGAGTTCGCCTTCTTTTGTCAGTCTGGTCTCACTTAAGGCAGCGATGTCGATGTTGTACCTGGCTAATTCACTCGCAATGAGTGCTGTGCGTCTCTGTGGTCTGGCTGAGTCGCCTCTGTCCAGAAGCGTACGCACGTTCCATGTGGCAGTGGTCAATGGGGTGCTCCTTGTTTTCTTCTTTCTTTCCTTTGTGTGTCGACCGCTTGAGTAGGGTCCCCGTCAGCCGCGGTATGCTGACTAGGGTGGTGTGGAGCAGGCAATGTTTAGGGCACCTTTTCTAGCCCCTTCCTCATGCCATGGAGGTGAGCAGTGCTGTCCTGAAGAGGGCTGCTCAGTCGCTCAGGGGGCTGCCGATCTCCACCGCTGCTCCAGTCGGTGAAAAACGACCCTATGGCCTGAGCCGCCTGTGTGCAGGTCCGCGGCTACGACTGCCAGTGTACCCACACATGTCGCTTCGTCGCTCGCCTGTCGCCACAGGGCTTGGGGAAAATGATGGTATGGGATGAAGGATGACTGATGACTTGCGCGATGACTTTGTTTATAGTGAGGAGGAGTTGCGCACCGTCGAACTCACTCGCTTGTCCGAGACCGTCTGTATCCAGTGGCAAGACGAGGTCAAGACGACTGGAGATGGAAACGGATGCAGTGGATGACCAGGATGTCCTATGTGCCTCATCCTGCCCTCAGCACTCCACAGTGTTCTGCTGCAACCGCCTTCCTCTCCGTTGAACCATGAAGGTTTCTTCCGCAGAGTCATCCGGATCCAGTCTTCACATGCTTGGGTGGACAAGCCCTAACTCACCGAGGGTTTGAGACCCGTCGGCTACCCTCACCTAGTTTAGCCAACCTGTCAAAGCCGTTGCCCGGGGGTTGGTCGCTGCCGCATGCTAGCAGCTTCTAGGACCCATAGGTGAGAGCTGGGTGCCGGTGGGGACCAACAGAGGACGAACCACTCCCGGAAGAGCGTGGATGGAGGAGATACAGTCATAGCGGAACACACACACACACACACACACACACACACACACACACACACACACACACACACACACACACACACACACACATGCACGCCGGTACACACGCACGGAAAAACATCACATATACACACACGAATGCACACAAACAGAAACTCAAATGTACATGTTTCCATGACACCTTGTACAGAACATGTTTTTGTCAAAAGCAAGAAACACGCCCCCTCTCAACCTCCTCCCATGCACAATTTTCTTTCTTGTAACACACACACACACACACACACACACACACACATATATATATATATATATATATATATATACAAAATTATATATATATATATATATATATATATATATGCGCGCTTAATAAGCAGCAGGGTTCGAAATCGTTGAATCGTCTCCACTCTTCCAACGTGTGTATGGAAATTTGCATTGAGGTATAAAAGATAGGCGATATATTGAGACATGGAATATATTTTATGCAGTACCGGCATTATGATTACAACTTAAATTATTCATGTTTTCCTTTTCAAAGGCCTTTCAGTAGCCCTTAGAAACGAAGAGCAGAGACATATCGAGTGAGAAATTGTAAAAGAAGGGTTATTCTCAATAATGATTTCTTTTTTTTATTTTTATTTTATTTTTTAGCCTGTTCGAGACTGTTGAACCATGATAACGATCTCTTCTTAGCTTGAGGCTGATATGTCTTAGCTTGCTGTTGTCAAGATAAACTGAACTGTCTGTTACAGCACAGTACAATACAACACAGCACGTTACAACACAAAACAATACAATACGGCATATCACAACCTGGCACAGTACAGTACAGCACATGAGAACACAGCACAGTACAATGCAGAAAAAACCACAACACGGCACAGTACAGCACAACATAATTATTATAACATAGCAGAGTAGAAAATAAAATTACACAACACAGTACAATACAGCACAGTGTAACACAGCCGAACAACACAGTACAGTGTAGCGTATTGCAACACAGCACAATACAGCAAACCAGAATATGATAATACAGCATATCACCACACAGCACAGTACAAGACAGCACACAGCAATACAGCATATCACCACACAGCACAGTACAAGACAGCACACAGCAATACAGCATATCACCACACAGCACAGTACAAGACAGCACACAGCAATACAGCATATCACCACACAGCACAGTACAAGACAGCACACAGCAATACAGCATATCACCACACAGCACAGTACAAGACAGCACACAGCAATACAGCATATCACCACACAGCACAGTACAAGACAGCACACAGCAATACAGCATATCACCACACAGCACAGTACAAGACAGCACACAGCAATACAGCATATCACCACACAGCACAGTACAAGACAGCACACAGCAATACAGCATATCACCACACAGTACAGTACAAGATAGCACACAGCAATACAGCATATCACCACACAGCACAGTACAAGACAGCACACAGCAATACAGCATATCACCACACAGCACAGTACAAGACAGCACACAGCAATACAGCATATCACCACACAGCACAGTACAAGACAGCACACAGCAATACAGCATATCACCACACAGCACAGTACAAGACAGCACACAGCAATACAGCATATCACCACACAGTACAGTACAAGATAGCACACAGCAATACAGCATATCACCACACAGCACAGTACAAGACAGCACACAGCAATACAGCATATCACCACACAGCACAGTACAAGACAGCACACAGCAATACAGCATATCACCACACAGTACAGTACAAGACAGCACACAGCAATACAGCATATCACCACACAGTACAGTACAAGATAGCACACAGCAATACAGCATATCACCACACAGCACAGTACAAGACAGCACACAGCAATACAGCATATCACCACACAGTACAGTACAAGACAGCACACAGCAATACAGCATATCACCACACAGCACAGTACAAGACAGCACACAGCAATACAGCATATCACAACAAAGGATAGTTCAACAAAGCACAGTACCACACAGCCTATGACAGCACAACCCAGTACAAACGAGCACAGTGCAGTACATCATATTACAACACAGCATGGTTATTCGGATGAGACGAAAACCGAGATCCCGTGCACTTAACACAAGTTAAAGAACCCACGGCAACAAAAGGGTTACCTGGCAAAATTCTGAAAAAAAAATCCACTCTATGTGTGCACGTGATTTAAGCCGGACTGAATGAGACAGGAAACGAATGATGAGCACTTTAAGGCACCTGTCAGTCTGCTATACTCAGGTTGGCTAATGTGCTAATGCCTCTGTAAAGTGCTGAGAGTTTGGTCTCTGCCCGATGACAGGCGCTACATAAGTACCAATGATAATGACAACAACAACAATGATAATACTAATAACAATAATAATGATGATGATGATAATACAAATACAAATAATGATAACAATAATAATGATAGTAAGGATTAATGATGATGATGATAATAGCGCGGCCTTTTACACTGTGCTCTCTTGCACCAGATGATGACGACGATGATGATGATGACGACGATGATGATGATGACGACGATGATGATGATTGCTGTTGTTGTTGTTGTTGCTGCTGTTGTCGTCGTCGTCATCATCATCATCATCTAGTACAAGAGAGCACAGTGTAAAAGGCCATGCTATTGTTACAACACAGCACAGCACGACACCATACAAAACATTACACAAAACGGCACAAAACACTTAGGCAGTGTCGTCTACACAGCACACGTAAGAGGTGGAGAGTGTCACATACAGAGGACATGGAAGAGGTGGAGAGTGTCACATACACAGGACATGGAAGAGGTGGAGAGTGTCACATACACAGGACATGGAAGAGGTGGAGAGTGTCATACAGAGGACATGGAAGAGGTGGAGAGTGTCACATACACAGGACATGGAAGAGGTGGAGAGTGTCATACAGAGGACATGGAAGAGGTGGAGAGTGTCACATACACTGGACGTGGAAGAGGTGGAGAGTGTCATAATGAGGACATGGAAGAGGTGGAGAGTGTCACATACACAGGACATGGAAGAGGTGGAGAGTGTCACATACACAGGACATGGAAGAGGTGGAGAGTGTCATACAGAGGACATGGAAGAGATTGAGAGTGTTACATACACAGGACATGGAAGAGGTGGAGAGTGTCATACACAGGACATGGAAGAGGTGAAGAGTGTCATACAGAGGACATGGAAGAGGTGGAGAGTGTCACATACAGAGGACATGGAAGAGGCGGAGAGTGTCACATACAGAGGACATGGAAGAGGTGGAGAGTGTCACATACAGAGGACAGGGAAGAGGTGGAGAGTGTCACATACACAGGACAGGGAAGAGGTGGAGAGTGTCATACAGAGGACATGGAAGAGGTGGAGAGTGTCACATACACAGGACATGGAAGAGGTGGAGAGTGTCACATACACAGGACATGGAAGAGGTGGAGAGTGTCATACAGAGGACATGGAAGAGGTGGAGAGTGTCACATACACAGGACATGGAAGAGGTGGAGTGTGTCATACAGAGGACATGGAAGAGGTGGAGAGTGTCATACAGAGGACATGGAAGAGGTGGAGAGTGTCACATACACAGGACATGGAAGAGGTGGAGAGTGTCACATACAGAGGACATGGAAGAGGTGGAGAGTGTCATACAGAGGACATGGAAGAGGTGGAGAGTGTCACATACAGAGGACATTGAAGAGGTGGAGAGTGTCATACAGAGGACATGGAAGAGGTGGAGAGTGTCATACAGAGGACATGGAAGAGGTGGAGAGTGTCACATACACAGGACATGGAAGAGGTGGAGAGTGTCATACAGAGGACATGGAAGAGGTGGAGAGTGTCACATACACAGGACATGGAAGAGGTGGAGAGTGTCACATACACAGGACATGGAAGAGGTGGAGAGTGTCACATACACAGGACATGGAAGAGGTGGAGAGTGTCATACAGAGGACATGGAAGAGGTGGAGAGTGTCATACAGAGGACATGGAAGAGATGGAGAGTGTCACATACAGAGGACATGGAAGAGGTGGAGAGTGTCATACAGAGGACATGGAAGAGGTGGAGAGTGTCATACAGAGGACATGGAAGAGGTGGAGAGTGTCATACAGAGGACATGGAAGAGGTGCAGAGTGTCACATACAGAGGACATGAAAGAGGTGGAGAGTGTCATAATGAGGACATGGAAGAGGTGGAGAGTGTCATACAGAGGACATGAAAGAGGTGGAGAGTGTCACATACAGAGGACATGGAAGAGGTGGAGAGTGTCACATACAGAGGACATGGAAGAGGTGGAGAGTGTCATACAGAGGACATGGAAGAGGTGGAGAGTGTCACATACGGACGACATGGAAGAGGTGGAGAGTGTCATACAGAGGACATGGAAGAGGTGGAGAGTGTCATACAGACGACATGGAAGAGGTGGAGAGTGTCACATACAGAGGACATGGAAGAGGTGGAGAGTGTCACATACACTGGACATGGAAGAGGTGGAGAGTGTCATAATGAGGACATGGAAGAGGTGGAGAGTGTCACATACAGAGGACATGGAAGAGGCGGAGAGTGTCACATACAGAGGACATGGAAGAGGTGGAGAGTGTCATACACAGGACATGGAAGAGGTGGAGAGTGTCACATACAGAGGACAGGGAAGAGGTGAAGAGTGTCATACAGAGGACATGGAAGAGGTGGAGAGTGTCACATACAGAGGACATGGAAGAGGTGGAGAGTGTCACATACAGACGACATGGAAGAGGTGGAGAGTGTCATACAGAGGACATGGAAGAGGTGGAGAGTGTCATACAGACGACATGGAAGAGGTGGAGAGTGTCACATACAGAGGACATGGAAGAGGTGGAGAGTGTCACATACACTGGACATGGAAGAGGTGGAGAGTGTCACATACAGAGGACAGGGAAGAGGTGAAGAGTGTCATACAGAGGACATGGAAGAGGTGGAGAGTGTCACATACAGAGGACATGGAAGAGGTGGAGAGTGTCACATACAGACGACATGGAAGAGGTGGAGAGTGTCATACAGAGGACATGGAAGAGGTGGAGAGTGTCATACAGACGACATGGAAGAGGTGGAGAGTGTCACATACAGAGGACATGGAAGAGGTGGAGAGTGTCACATACACTGGACATGGAAGAGGTGGAGAGTGTCATAATGAGGACATGGAAGAGGTGGAGAGTGTCACATACAGAGGACATGGAAGAGGCGGAGAGTGTCACATACAGAGGACATGGAAGAGGTGGAGAGTGTCACATACAGAGGACAGGGAAGAGGTGGAGAGTGTCACATACACAGGACAGGGAAGAGGTGGAGAGTGTCACATACACAGGACAGGGAAGAGGTGGAGAGTGTCATACAGAGGACATGGAAGAGGTGGAGAGTGTCACATACACAAGACATGGAAGAGGTGGAGAGTGTCACATACACAGGACATGGAAGAGGTGGAGAGTGTCATACAGAGGACATGGAAGAGGTGGAGAGTGTCATACAGAGGACATGGAAGAGGTGGAGAGTGTCACATACACAGGACATGGAAGAGGTGGAGAGTGTCACATACACAGGACATGGAAGAGGTGGAGAGTGTCATACAGAGGACATGGAAGAGGTGGAGAGTGTCACATACAGAGGACATGGAAGAGGTGGAGAGTGTCATACAGAGGACATGGAAGAGGTGGAGAGTGTCACATACAGAGGACATGGAAGAGGTGGAGAGTGTCATACAGAGGACATGGAAGAGGTGCAGAGTGTCACATACAGAGGACATGAAAGAGGTGGAGAGTGTCATAATGAGGACATGGAAGAGGTGGAGAGTGTCATACAGAGGACATGAAAGAGGTGGAGAGTGTCACATACAGAGGACATGGAAGAGGTGGAGAGTGTCACATACAGAGGACATGGAAGAGGTGGAGAGTGTCATACAGAGGACATGGAAGAGGTGGAGAGTGTCACATACGGACGACATGGAAGAGGTGGAGAGTGTCATACAGAGGACATGGAAGAGGTGGAGAGTGTCATACAGACGACATGGAAGAGGTGGAGAGTGTCACATACAGAGGACATGGAAGAGGTGGAGAGTGTCACATACACTGGACATGGAAGAGGTGGAGAGTGTCATAATGAGGACATGGAAGAGGTGGAGAGTGTCACATACAGAGGACATGGAAGAGGCGGAGAGTGTCACATACAGAGGACATGGAAGAGGTGGAGAGTGTCATACACAGGACATGGAAGAGGTGGAGAGTGTCACATACAGAGGACAGGGAAGAGGTGAAGAGTGTCATACAGAGGACATGGAAGAGGTGGAGAGTGTCACATACAGAGGACATGGAAGAGGTGGAGAGTGTCACATACAGACGACATGGAAGAGGTGGAGAGTGTCATACAGAGGACATGGAAGAGGTGGAGAGTGTCATACAGACGACATGGAAGAGGTGGAGAGTGTCACATACAGAGGACATGGAAGAGGTGGAGAGTGTCACATACACTGGACATGGAAGAGGTGGAGAGTGTCACATACAGAGGACAGGGAAGAGGTGAAGAGTGTCATACAGAGGACATGGAAGAGGTGGAGAGTGTCACATACAGAGGACATGGAAGAGGTGGAGAGTGTCACATACAGACGACATGGAAGAGGTGGAGAGTGTCATACAGAGGACATGGAAGAGGTGGAGAGTGTCATACAGACGACATGGAAGAGGTGGAGAGTGTCACATACAGAGGACATGGAAGAGGTGGAGAGTGTCACATACACTGGACATGGAAGAGGTGGAGAGTGTCATAATGAGGACATGGAAGAGGTGGAGAGTGTCACATACAGAGGACATGGAAGAGGCGGAGAGTGTCACATACAGAGGACATGGAAGAGGTGGAGAGTGTCACATACAGAGGACAGGGAAGAGGTGGAGAGTGTCACATACACAGGACAGGGAAGAGGTGGAGAGTGTCACATACACAGGACAGGGAAGAGGTGGAGAGTGTCATACAGAGGACATGGAAGAGGTGGAGAGTGTCACATACACAAGACATGGAAGAGGTGGAGAGTGTCACATACACAGGACATGGAAGAGGTGGAGAGTGTCATACAGAGGACATGGAAGAGGTGGAGAGTGTCATACAGAGGACATGGAAGAGGTGGAGAGTGTCACATACACAGGACATGGAAGAGGTGGAGAGTGTCACATACACAGGACATGGAAGAGGTGGAGAGTGTCATACAGAGGACATGGAAGAGGTGGAGAGTGTCACATACAGAGGACATGGAAGAGGTGGAGAGTGTCATACAGAGGACATGGAAGAGGTGGAGAGTGTCACATACAGAGGACATGGAAGAGGTGGAGAGTGTCATACAGAGGACATGGAAGAGGTGGAGAGTGTCATACAGAGGACATGGAAGAGGTGGAGAGTGTCACATACAGAGGACATGGAAGAGGTGGAGAGTGTCATACAGAGGACATGGAAGAGGTGGAGAGTGTCACATACACAGGACAGGGAAGAGGTGGAGAGTGTCACATACACAGGACAGGGAAGAGGTGGAGAGTGTCATACAGAGGACATGGAAGAGGTGGAGAGTGTCACATACAGAGGACATGGAAGAGGTGGAGAGTGTCATACAGAGGACATGGAAGAGGTGGAGAGTGTCATAATGAGGACATGGAAGAGGTGGAGAGTGTCACATACAGAGGACATGGAAGAGGTGGAGAGTGTCATAATGAGGACATGGAAGAGGTGGAGAGTGTTATAATGAGGACATGGAAGAGGTGGAGAGTGTCATAATGAGGACATGGAAGAGGTGGAGAGTGTCATAATGACATGGAAGAGGTGGAGAGTGTCATAATGAGGACATGGAAGAGGTGGAGAGTGTCATAATGAGGACATGGAAGAGGTGGAGAGTGTCATAATGAGGACATGGAAGAGGTGGAGAGTGTCATAATGAGGACATGGAAGAAGTGGAGAGTGTCATAATGAGGACATGAAAGAGGTGGAGAGTGTCATACAGAGGACATGGAAGTGGGCAAGGACAGAGACCGGGAGGGTGTAAGGGGGTGTGGAGAGGGGCTGGGTGTGTGTGTGTGTGTGGGGAGAGGGAGATAGATGAAACGAAACGAAACGAAACGAATCTTCATTTCCCGAGGGTAGTGAAGTAAGCATAGCTGCTCTATTATCATTATCATTATTTTTTACATCGAACCTTCAGGAGCAAAAAAAATGAGGAAAAAAAAAAACAATGCAAAGGCAGCGCACACAGACACAGACACACACAGACACAGATACACGCACACACAGACACACGCACACAGACACACACACACACGCGCGCGCGCGCGAAAATAAAAGGCATAAGAAGGCATGTACAAATCTAATTAAATACGTCACATACTATCATTGAAAGGATAAAATCATTAAAAGAAGAGAGAGAGAGAGAGGGAGAGAGACGTGGAAAGGGGTAGCACTTGCCTTTGGCTGCAAAGAAAGAGAAGTGGGTAGAACAACAGAGGGGGCGATCACTGCCCCGAGTTCCTACACCCGATCGAGACCTTGTAGGGTCTGTGCCTGCACCTCGCCATTATCGGCTTAGTGTCCTGGTACGTGGGGGGCTGCGGTGTGTAGTGAGGAGGGTGTGGAGTACTCGATACTGGAGGGGGAGGGGGGAAGGAGGGAGAGGGAGGGGGAAGAGGGAGTGGGGGAGATTCGTTGACTTGGAAAGGCGATTGTGTCGCCACTGTCCCTCAACCCAAACCCTTTGTCTGTCTGTCTGTCTCTAGCGCACGCACACACACACACACACACACACACACACACACACACACACACACACACACACACACACACACACACACACACACACACACATATATATATTGTAAAGGTGAACTTGAATCCTTTTACTTGTAATTAGAATGAAGATAATTCTGCATATATATTTAACGACTCAAAACATAGTCTCTCCCGCCCACTGTTCAAGTTTCTATGGATGTGTTGGAGGAGAGGACAATTCTCGCAGAACTTGTTGTTGAGCTCTGCTGTTCACTGAGCGTGTTACACACACACACACACACACACACACACACACACACACACACACACACACACACACACACACACACACACACACACACACACTATGTCACGTGTGTGGAGTGGAGTGTTGTCCTAGAGGTGACGCGTCCGCTTAGGAAGCGAGAGAATCTGGTTCGAATCCCATAGTCGTCAGCTTTTTTCCCCCCTCCAATAGAGCTTGAGTGGAAGTCTGGACGCTGGTCATTCGGATGAGACGATAAACCGAGGTCCCGTGTACAGCATGCACTTAGCGCACGTAAAATAGCCCACGGCAACAAAAGGGTTGTTCCTGGCAAAATTATATAGAAAAATCCACCACGTCAGGAAAATAAATCAAACTGCAGACAGGAAAAACAAAACAAAACAAAAAACAAACAAACAAGCAAAACAACAACAACCAAAAACAAAAACAAAACAAAAAAATAGGTGGCGCTCTCAGTATAGCGACGCGCTCTCCCTCGGGAGAGCAGCCCGAATTTCACACAGAGAAATCTGTTGTGAAACAAAGAGTAATACAATACAATACAATATATATATTATATATATATATATATATATATATATATATATATATATATATAGAGAGAGAGAGAGAGAGAGAGAGAGAGAGAGAGAGAGGTGTGTGTGTGTGTGTGTGTGTGTGTGTGTGTGTGTGATACTGAAAATGTCCCTTTGATGCAGTCAGCTGTAAAAGATCAGAGCTGCTCCTTAAATTAGGACTGTTTTAGGATTCTGTGTCAAAACATACGGGAAAAAAATATGTGCGACCAGCATCAATATACTGATGAAACTGTTTAAATAAAGAATGCTGTGGAGCGCAATTTAAGTGGACCGCCGAGGGAAGTGTTCAAGACTTGCGTAGCCTTTTAGTCACGAATATGATACTGTGACAGAATGTAAAGCTGATATGTGCTTACACATTTCTTTGATCATTGTTGCTGTGTGCTGGAGCCAAATGAAGCAAAGGACAGGCCCGGAACTTCCTTTTTGAGGAAGTGTCTGGGTTTGTTTCGTTGCACCTTTTATTTACCCGTGTGCTAGCTGAA
>NC_134880.1:34708803-34716303 GCF_041734735.1 Babylonia areolata
GCTGAAATGAAATAAGTATAGTTCCTGTACGTGGCTGATAGACATCTTTTGGCTGAAATGAAATAGACAGTTCTTCAGGCTGAAATGAAAATAAATGAAGACAACTCCTGTGGTTGAAATGAAACGAAGACAATTCCTGTGGCTGATAAAGACAGTTCATGTGGCTAAAATGAAGTGAAGACAGTTCATGTGGCTAAAATGAAGTGAAGACAGTTCTGTGGCTGAAATGAAGTACAGGCAGATCCTGTGGCTGAAATGAAGACAGTTTTTGTATAGGTGAAACGAAATAGACAGTTCTTCAGGCTGAAATGTAATAAAGATAGTTCCTGTGGTGGCTGACAGTTCCTGCATATGCACAAAATGTATTTCTCACAGACGTAAATGCCCAACTATCCACCAACACACGCACATACACCAGCAGTCACACACATGCACACATACATCCTCAATATGTCTGTTACGTGACAGGGTGAAAATAAACAGCTTCCCATCACAAATTGTGACAGAACCCCCCCCCCCCAGAAAATGACTGTTTGCAGAAACTTTGGAACCATAATCCCTGCCATTAACATAGTGAGCTATAATGTTGAAGGGACCCAGATAATTGTTTAATTTTGACATTCATGACGTCACACATAAAACAAAAGAGCTATCCATACATAGAAAACCAAATATGTAGCACCTTATTTTGAAGTTCTGAATATACCGTTTTGAAAAAAAAAAGAATACAACGTGCTTGAAATACCAATGTATGAATCAGAAATAAGCAATGTTGTGTTCGTCAGTGTCTGGAACAAGCAAAGCAACTGGTCCACACAGAAAGTAGACAGGCCACAGTACCTGTTGTCATGGTTCCCGAGCTGCACCACGTCTTGTCATGGCACACAGAAAGGTAACTGTAGTAGCTAGCTAACCATGGCATTTACCACACCCAAGAAAACATCGTAGCCTATGCATTTTGCAGCTGCTCCTCTTAATGTCGCAGTTTTCGTCATAAGTTCAGCTTGCGTCGCTGAGAAATCTGTCTTTTGCCGGTGGGCTCTGCAGTCATGAAATACTGGCTGGTACACCCATGAGGATACTTCTTTTAAGGCTGTCGCGTTGCATCCTGTGGTCTCTTTTGCCTCTGTTCGGGAGCAGTCATCTCGCTTGAATTCCTGTGCGTGCCTGCACCCATCGCGAACACAGCGCTCTAAGGGTGGTGCAGGATTGTTCCAAGGGCGGGTGGAGACAGTGCTTCCCAGCACCAACGGGTGTTTCTCTTTCTTCGCAGTTTTCGTCACAAGTTTAACTTGTGTCACTGAGAAATCTGTCATCTGCAGTACAAAACTTCATTCAAAAGGTTTTAGTTGGTTGCTTAGTGTCAATCCACATACATTGTTGGACCTCGAGGTACTTTCTCTGGCTGCCGTGTGAAGTCTGGCAGCAGCTAAACTTGGTAATGAAAATACCCGAATCCATGTTGCTCCAGATATACAGAAAAGCTAATGCCACAAGCACTTCGATGCAGAAAACTATTTAAAGATTCGTGGCCACAGGCGTTAAAGGTTATCTACAGCAGTCGGGTTTTCTCGTCTTATCTGAAATTTCCTCTAGGGTATTTATTTGGAGGAATGTCATTTTTTGCAGCGCTGCCAGCTGCTTTTCCAGTACCAAAAGGCCTGAAAGTCGTGTCACACTCTGAAGGAGCAGCAAATGTCGACTTTCTCCACTGTTTCGCGAATCAACTGCTTGCGTACGTGATGTTTCAACACCTTAGTTTTCCCCCATGCCTTGCAGAATGAAAGGAAATATCATGAACTGCTGCACTGGCATGCTGTGCTAACAACACTTGTATCCTCTCTGATTACAGCGATTACTTGATGCTGTGTACACTTTATTGCACATTGTTTCCCATCAGTTACACCTGGCGTGTATCACTGAGCAGAACGACTCCGGAGCAAGGGTGAAGCACTGTTTGTTGTGAACACTAAAAAGAAACTTGTCCTTGCAGCACTGGAGTAACATATGTCTGCACACTCTCCCCCAAGTAACCCTGTCTCCCAAGTAACCCTCTCCCCCAAGTAACCCTCTCTCCCAAGTAACCCTCTCCCCCAAGTAACCCTCTCCCCCAAGTAACACTCTCCCCCAAGCAACCCTCTCTCCCAAGAAACCCTCTCCCCCAAGTAACACTGTCCCCCAAGTAACCCTCTCTCCTAAGTAACCCTCTCCCCAGGACCCATACCCCCCCACCCCCCACCCCCCAGAAATATTTATGACACAGAGCTCTGATCTTGTGCTTTGTTCTGCGAGAGACAGGATCGAGCCACTGGGGATGTTGCAAGAGAAGATCGAGAGGTGTGCTCTTCTTAATTTTCTTTCCATGAGGACAAGTCCGTTTTGTATGTGCTGAAGGGAGTGAATGGAAGATATAAAAAAGTAGATTCATAAACAGATATTTAACACACGGAAAACGTCCCACCCGCGGACCCCAAACTTCGAAATTGAGACGTCTGCAGGAGATCTGAAGGCCTTCAACGTCCTATTACTGAACGCCGGCCTGGGAAGCTGTCACCTCAGAACGATAGACATGGAGACATACGCACTGGTGCAGAATGGCCTCTCCAAGTTCCGACGAAAAATGCTTGTCCAGAGACTAGCTTTTACACAGTTTCAAGTTACGCAAGGTTGGAGAGAGAGAGAGAGAGAGAGAGAGAGAGAGAGAGAGAGAGAGGCTCGCAAGCCGCTGTTTCCCATTAATATTGTTGGAATTAAGTCATTGTCTTTCTCGCTTGTTGGCCCACGATAACGCTGCTGGTCAGGCATCTACCGCCGTGCATAGCAAATGATACGGATTTGTCGGAACTTTCTCGTTTCTTATGATCTTGTTTGTCTCACCGAAGAGAATTTCTGCCCATTTTCACTGTACCATATGTTGCAGAATAAATCATTTATTAGTGAATATTTTTTGTTGCACTGTTTAGGTGCCGTGCATGGTGAGTTAATTTAGAGAACTAAGATGCGGTAGATTTAAAACCAGTGTATTTCATACATCATGGATGGATGCACTCATTGTAGGATTGTGTACATATATATGGTATGCCGCATTTTATATCCGAGATATATAATGTTATAAATGCATGTCTTAGTTGCATGTGATTGCCTGCTGGAGTTTTTTTTTTTTTCTTCTTCTTCTTCTTCTTCTAAACATCACTATTTAAAGCGTCCTGAATTTTAGGTCTGAGATGTGCATGTTTACGAAGGCATGTCTTGTTCATAATACGATTAAGTGATTATTGGACCTAATGAATTAAATTTTGATTATGTATACTGAGTAATGTGCTACATACATTTTATTATTTTACTGATGTATTATTTGTTTCCTTCCCTTCGTTTTCTCTCAGTTTTTTTCAATTTAAAAACATAGGTGTTCATACAGTCGACTGGGCGTGGAATCTATGAGCTCAGACACCAGTATCATTGTGTTATTCAGTCAGATACCTGTTTAAAAATACGTGGTTTCATTATATTGATCTGAACTTGTGTTGCCTCTTGGTTTTTTGTTGTTCTTTGTTTGTTTGTTTGTTTGTGTGTGTGTGTGTGTGTGTGTGTGTGTGTGTGTGCGCGCGCGTGTGCATACGTTACCCTTTTTTCATCAGCAAACGAATAAACAAATTCTCTGATAAAGACAATAACATATTGTTGTATTTTGTATCTTGCATATTCATGGATCGTAAATAATACGTGTAATATTCATTTGGAAATACATGACATCTTCAAGGCAGACATTTTGTTAACAACATAGGAAAAAATCCCAGTTAATACTAAATTTGTTCTGACGGTCTTCTAGTTTTACGTATTATATAAAAATAATTTATGAGTCACTGGAGTTTTTTACTTTCGGTTTCCGTGCATCGATTCCCTCCCTTTCTTTTCACACAACCGACAAAAAACAGGCTGCAAGGTGTGCAAACGCATTGTGGCATCTTCAAAGCATGCTTGTGAGCCCGCCAGAAACAAGTCTTGGGCTTTTGTCGGTGAAACTGTGTGTACGAGATCAAATGCAAAATGATAGTATTCAGGGGAAAAAAATTGCTGTAGAGTATGAAAACTGATTTCGAGGAATGAACTGTGAATCAGGGAAGAATGTGACGTCACAGACGGGAAAATCCCGAAAATAATTTTCTTCTTTTCCTCCTTCAGTTACGCAGCAAGAGTGAACTGAGTGAGTTATCGCTTGTCATTTTCCTCTCGGCAACGCTCAACGAAGTTCAGCAGTTTGGGTAAGTAACACTGACGAAGTGAATAGTTCTTAACAGTTGAACGTGTAGGAAGACATGTGCACCAGTAAGGTTTTCACGACGTTCTTCTCATTCCAGTTTTGTTACAAATGAAACGTCAGTCTCTGTCATGGTCTGTCACTGTCACGTACAATGTGTCGGTCTGTGTTTCTCGCTCACTCTTTGTGAACGTGTGCAGAAAAGACGGGATAATTTTTTTTTTTACTGTTGGTGATGTCGATGAAGTAAAAATAACAACCAAACTGTGACGCAGTATCCACATTTTTCCCCTCAAGACAGGTCAAAAATAGTCAATGATGACGGCAGACCTTCCAAATTGAAGATTGAAGACGGAATGAGTTGTGTTCACAACAAGGCGTGGACGTTCACTTCGTCAGTCACCCAAATGAGTGGAAGGGAAGAAATGTGGACATTGCCAGCTGTAACAGTGCAGTATCTGCGGATTCACACACACACACACACACACACACAGAGCTCATAAAATGTCGGATTGGTTAAGGGGGTAACTAATTTTTCAATGACTGAAACCATTTAAATTGTGACACAGTAACATCAGGCAGTGACAGCGCTGTGTAACAGGACAAACATAAACTAACAGCATGTTATTTTCAGTGACTATATTTTTATTGTTGTCTTCCCTTTCAAGACGTGACCAGTGCATTTTGGGTTTATGCACATTGGTCGAGACACAGTCCCCTTTTTCTTTCAGCAGATATGTAATGTGGTCAGTCTACACACACTGACTCTTCTTGAAACTGAAACTGAAACCATCAGAAATTACAGGTAAACCATATGTGATGAAATGAAAGAGATGTTTTTATTAAAGGTTCAGGTTCAACTGAGGTCCTGTAGCCGTCAGAGCAGTGAATATCCACTGTGTCTAGGGTTCCACATAGGAAGGCAGAGCCCAATCCTCTTTTTTTCGCTGTTTTAATCTTTCCCAACAAAGTCAGGTACCCATTCACACTTATTATTAAAACTGTTAAATCTGATGAAAACACCTTATCTATCAATCTCTCTCTCTCTCTCTCTCTCTCAATATATATATATATATATATATATATATATATATATATATATATATATATATACATACAACAACCCCCCCCCCCCCCCCCCCCCCGCACCCCCCAAAGAAAAACCAACAAAAAACCGGCAATATATATATATGTCCAAAAGACTGGAACATATTGAAAAAAAACTTATTTAAAACTTTTGCAGATATTGAGAGAGCTGAAAGTTGACAGTTGAACATATAAATAAATGATATTCTTTGGCACAGCTGAAATGCAGTTGTTAATGGGTCTGTTAAGACAGTGATAGTGCTGTGGTTATCGCTACTGTTGACATATGGACCAGGAGTTTTAGTCCCCCCCTCCATTAGACCTTGAATGGGTGATCTGGGTGCCCAGGGAAAGCAGCCAGGATTCCTCACAGAGAAATCTGTTGTGATAAAAAGTAACAATACAATACAATACAATACAATATATGCACTCTAGAAATGAACTTAATGATGCATTGTCATTGTTTGAACTGCAAAGCTTCTGCAACTGTACACTTTTCACCCTTGCCAATAATAATGATGGTTTTATATTGTGCTTTGAAACTTCTCAACACTTGTCACCCTTGTCAATAATAATAATAGTTTTATATTGTGCTTTGAAACTTCTCAACACTTTTCACCCTTGCCAATAATAATAATGGTTTTATATTGTGCTTTGAAACTTCACAACACTTTTCACCCTTGCAATAATGGTTTTATATTGTGCTTTGAAACTTCACAAAGCACCTCACAATCATGTGTCAGTCAAGACACAAAGTGCACAAGAAAGGCACACACAGGCACACACACACACACACACACACACACACACACACACACACACACATAGACACACACACGCATGGAACTAGAAGTAGATGTGAATATAGAATGGAGTATGTACCAGTATCTAAGACTGCTTGAAATGCTATGATGTGTTTCATGCACACGCTCCTTAAGTCATTCATGGCAGTCTAAAATATTTTCTGTTTATGCTTTCATCTGATGACAGTATAATAAAACTGACTTCCTTGTCATCATTTCTAAAATGCCCTTGCCTTTGTGGCAACTAGACCCTCCCTTTGTGTCAGCCCTCATTTTTCTTCCTCTCCTCACAGTTTTATGGTTGACTACAAAGTGATTCAGACGTGTAGTGCATTCATTCTTTTCAGCACACAAATGCACACTCATAACACAGGTGAGGAACTGGACAGAGGGGATAGAGTGTATACTGAGCAGACAGTTTCAGTAGCTCAAGGAGGTGTCACTGCGTTTGGACAAATCCATATACGCTACACCTCATCTGCCAAGCAGATGCCTGACAAGCAGGGTAACCCAACGCGCTTAGTCAGGCCTTGAGAAAAATAAAATAAAATAAATAAAATAAAATAAAATAAGATGAAATAAAATATAATAATAATAATAATAATAATAGATAAATACATAAAAAAAGGAACTACTACTACTACTACTAATAATAATATGTATAAGGTGCAAAAACTTGATAAAGTCAACTATAGGCGTACAAAAAACCCCCAACAACAACAACAACAACAACAAAACCAACTAAATAACTAACTAAATAATAATAATAAAAAAATAAATAATAATGATATTAATAAAATAGATAAATAAATAAATAAATAAATAAAAATAAAAAAGACAACAATGATGATAAATAAGCAAATACATGTAAAAAATGCAGACACACATTCACACATACACACACATATGCATAACAGATATGCACCAAACATGCAGTTTCACAGATATGAAAGCACAGTCAAATACACATAAACATACATGAGCCCCAGCACACACACACACACACACACACACACACACACACAGAGAGAGTTTGGAGGAGGTGTCAAAGCTTGCAGACTGATCCATTTAGACTATACCACATCTGTTCTCTCTACATATTTAAAAAAAAAAAAGAAAAAAGAAAAAAAAAAAAGGAGCAGATGTCTGACATATGCACAGAATATGAATGTGCTGTTCAGGCCTTGAGAGCCTTCTATAGATATATATGGACAGAACACAAAACTAATGATACAGATAAACTAAATAAGCAAAAAAGACTTTTGTGTTGAAATATGACAAATATGAAAGTGAGCCTTCCATTGGTATCTACAGAACATAAAACAAAGTCAAATGAAACATGTAAACAAAACA
>NC_134880.1:34721303-34753803 GCF_041734735.1 Babylonia areolata
TATGTTCTTGTTTCCATAACCCACTGAATGCTGACATGGATTACAGGATTTTTAACATGCATATTTATCTTCTGCATGCATATACACACAAAGGTTCAGGCACAAGCAGGTCTGCACATATGTTGACTTGGGAGATCAGAAAAATCTCCACCCTTTACCCACCAGGTGCCATTACCAAGATTCGATACTTACATGAGACGATAAAGTGAGGGCCCTTGTGCAGCCAGCATTTGGCATACATGAAAGAGTCCACAGCAGCAAAAGGGTTGTCACTTGCAACATGCTGTAGAAACATCCACTGTGGTAGCAAAGCAATTACTCATGCAAGCGAAAAAGGAAAAAAGCGTGGTGCTCTCCAGAGAGAGTGCCTGAATTTCACACAGAGAAATATGTTGTGATGAAAAGTAATACAATACAATGCAATACAATACAATACAGTGCAATGCAATGCAACACAATTCAAAGTCTTGCTAACAGAAGTTAAGTGCTGAACTGATTTTTTTTTTTTAAAGCTTTTTTTTATTTTCCCATTTTTATAACACATGGACAATTGACATGAAGATATAAATGAATAAATACATATATTGGGAAAAGAGAAAAGACAAATCTGACAAAAACATAGTAACAATAGGAAAATAAAACAAAAACATACAACAACATTTAAAAAAAACAAAAAAACAACAAACACATATAGTTGATATACACATATAACATTCTAAGTAAAAACACTGAGAATGTTTGAATAAGTCTTAAAAAAAAAAAAAAAAAAAAAAAGGTAATAGATATCCATATCCCTACATATCAACTTGCACCATTTTTTCAACATTTAACTTAGTTGTGTTATATTTCCATACATGGTTTGAAATATTGTTTTTATATGTTGTTTCCAATTAAAGGTAAGTATGGCAACCATTTTATTTTGAAGCTGTGTGTTTCACATGCAATCTTAGCATTATATTCTTCGATTTTGTGTCTTGAAACAATGTAATGTTCAAAAGCGTGAATATTTGGAAGGCATTTATCTAACTTACATTTATATATATATACATCTTCCCCAGGAGGATTAATAAATCAAGCACTGAGTCTGTCTTCATATCAGCATGGAAACCAAACAGTATTATACATTCATTGAACTTCACTCAAAAAAAAATTGAACTGATTTTACTTAATCAAACATTTCTCCAGGTGGACGGAAGGTGAGGAAAAAGTTGGCAGAATGGTTAAAATGCTGATCTGCCAATTCGGTGACCATGAGTGTTTGGGTTCGAATCTGGCTCTCGCCCTTTCTCCGAAGTTTGATTGAAAAATCAAACTGAACACATTGTCATTTGAATGAAATGATAAACCGAAGTCCCATGTGCAGCATGCACTTGGCGCACTGAAAAATTACCCATGGCAACATAAGTTATCCTCTGGCAAAATTGTGTTGGAAGAAATCCTCTGTGATGGGTACACACATATATACATGTATTTAAGGTCATGACTAAATATTTCAAACTGTTCTTTATTAAAGTTAGCTAGCTATGTGTTAAATAGTCCAGTTGGTTGTTTATTGTAGGTCCCCACATGAACCTCTTTTCGAATAATAATCTACAGAAGTAGTGCATACAATATTTGATTATTGATAATTTTTTTGTCCTAATCCTGCTTCCCCCGTCCCGCCTCTCACACACACCCTTCCAATATTATGTTTTTTCTTTCTCCAATCACTGACACTCACCCTCTCCATTTTTGATTTTGTACTCTATCTTTTCCACATTCTGTTCTCTCTCTCTCTCTCCCCCTCTCTCTCTGTCTGTCTGTCTCTTCCTTTCTTAGTCCCCTCCTCCTTGCCCCACCCCACCCCTCCCCTCCACCTCAACCGCCCCCCTTTTCATTCAAATTTTTACAGAAATGTTGATTTCTAATTAATAATAACAATCATCATTATGATAGAAATGATAATAATCCAAATGATGATAATAATATCATTTATTTTCAGTCTAATATCATCATCTTAGATGAACAGACTATAAATAAATAAACAAATGACAAATGAACATCATGACTAAGGGCCTTGGGTGATGTCGTTGGTCAGGCATTTGCCTAACAGATGTAGTGTAGTGTATATGGATTTGCCCAAATGTAGTGATGCTTTTTTTGAAAACTGACACTAAAAGTGAAAACTCAGGTGGACGGAAGTGAGAACGAACCACAAGGGTTCATCTTCGAGAGCAGCGATGCGACACAGTGCCAGACCCTGATGGTGATCCTCAACGGGGCGGGGGTGGTGCGTGCTGGCCAGTGGTCACGCAAACTCATCATCAACGACAGCATTGAGGTTGGCTCCCAGTTCCCCTACATCCTCCGTGCCCGGGCTGCTGGCTATGGCGTAATGGTGCTCAACACCAACCAGAACTCGCAGGTCATCAACGGCAAGGCTGAAGAGATCAGGGTAATAAGACAGTAAATGTATTGATATAGCACTATACCTTCTGCAGAAACAAATCAAAATGCTTTCACACTCAGCTTTCTCTTATTGCTCTTAAATAAAGGGATGAAAGACAGAACTTCTGAATTATATGATCAGAAAGGGAAACTATGGATGGGAAAAGGAAGGCTAAGCAGGAATTTTTTTTTTTTTAAAGAGGTAGGTTGAAAAGAGCTGAGTGCATGGATTTTGCAAAGGGAAAGATCATGTCAAGTGTAAGGTTCTGAGACAGAAAGAGCAGCAGCTGATTGTGGAGTGAAACAGAATGGATCTGAAGCTGATGACGGAGAGTATGATGGGGTGTAGCAGTGAAGGCTGATGACAGAGTGTGATGGGGTGTAGCAGTGAAGGCTGATGACAGAGTATGATGGGGTGTAGCAGTGAAGGCTGATGACAGAGTGTGATGGGGTGTAGCAGTGAAGGCTGATGACACAGAGTATGATGGGGTGTAGCAGTGAAGGCTGATGACACAGAGCATGATGGGGTGTAGCAGTGAAGGCTGATGACAGAGCATGATGGGGTGTAGCAGTGAAGACTGATGACAGAGTATGATGGGGTGTAGCAGTGAAGGCTGATGACACAGAGCATGATGGGGTGTAGCAGTGAAGGCTGATGACACAGAGCATGATGGGGTGTAGCAGTGAAGGCTGATGACACAGAGCATGATGGGGTGTAGCAGTGAAGGCTGATGACACAGAGCATGATGGGGTGTAGCAGTGAAGGCTGATGACACAGAGCATGATGGGGTGTAGCAGTGAAGACTGATGACAGAGTATGATGGGGTGTAGCAGTGAAGGCTGATGACAGAATATGATGGGGTGTAGCAGTGAAGGCTGATGACACAGAGTATGATGGGGTGTAGCAGTGAAGGCTGATGACAGAGTGTGATGGGGTGTAGCAGTGAAGACTGATGACAGTATGATGGGGTGTAGCAGTGAAGACTGATGACACAGAGTATGATGGGGTGTAGCAGTGAAGACTGATGACACAGAGCATGATGGGGTGTAGCAGTGAAGACTGATGACACAGAGTATGATGGGGTGTAGCAGTGAAGGGAGCATGATGGGGTGTAGCAGTGAAGGCTGATGACACAGAGTATGATGGGGTGTAGCAGTGAAGGCTGATGACACAGAGTATGATGGGGTGTAGCAGTGAAGACTGATGACAGAGTGTGATGGGGTGTAGCAGTGAAGGCTGATGACAGAGTGTGATGGGGTGTAGCAGTGAAGGCTGATGACACAGAGCATGATGGGGTGTAGCAGTGAAGGCTGATGACACAGAGCATGATGGGGTGTAGCAGTGAAGGCTGATGACACAGAGCATGATGGGGTGTAGCAGTGAAGGCTGATGACACAGAGCATGATGGGGTGTAGCATTGAAGGCAGTCGCACGGATACCACTGGGCAGATTTGTTTATGCATTTTTGACCCACTTGTACTGTATTCTGTGTGAGACAGGGAGACAATTGAGAGATTGCAAGAAATGGGTGATGTCTGCTCAGATTTTTTTTTTTCTCTGAAGATGAGTTGGCCAGCAGAGTTTTGTATGCACTGAAGGGAGTGGATGGATGAAGCAGGCAGACAAAACAACAGTGAGTTACAGAAGTAGAGGCGAACTAACAAACAAACGAACAAACAAAATGTTATTTTACAAGGTCATGAGATAAGCAGTTGTACATGCTTTTTTCAACCCAGTCCTGGGGGTAACTAAAAAAGGTGCATGGAAAAAAAAATCAGTAATAAAGTATTTATACAAGAAAGAAGAAAAATTGGACAACAAAAGCCACAGAGGATACCAAAGATGTTCTACAAGTGACAAAACAGAATCATGTACATGATTGTGCACACACATGCAAGAGAGAATGAGAAGTGATGATTCGTTCGTTTGTTCATTTATGTATTATCTTTGAATCTAAGAGAAGTGATGAGGTTCCATGATGTGTCAGTAGACAGACATTTTCAAACAGAACTGATGCGCTGTAATTGCGCAGGATTGACAGGTCTGGCAGGGAGGGTGAAGGGGAACAGTAGGTGCTGGAGGGTAGGTTTTGTGTGTTGGGAAGAATAATTTGTAATTTTTTGTACTTTGTTGATTTGTTTCTAGTTGCAGATTCTGTCTTAAGATAAAACATTTGTGTCGGACGATTTGTTTTGTGATGTCTGTTTAAAAACAAACAAACCCAGAGGCTTACTCTTAGTTTTTGTTGTGTTATTTGTTTTAAGTGTCTTCAGCAATGGTTCAGAATATTTACCATTTTGGTGTGTGTGTGTGTGTGTGTGTGTGTGTGTGTGGTGTGGTGCGGTGTAGTGTGCTGAGTTGTGTTGTGTTGTATGTGTGTGTGAGTTTGGGCTTGTCTGTATTAATTATGATTGTTCTGGTATTGGCAATGTAATATATAACTAGAGTGATGGCCTAGAGGTAACACGTCCACCTAGGAAGTGAGAGAATCTGAGCGCGCTGGTTCGAATTGCAGCTGAGCCACTGATATTTTCTCCCCCTCCGCTAGACCTTGAGTGGTGGTCTGGACGCTAGTCATTCAGATGAGACGATAAACCGAGGTCCCATGTGCAGCATGCATTTAGCGCACGTAAAAGGGTTGTTCCTGGCAAAATTCTATAGAAAAACCCTCTTTGATAGGAAAAACAAATAAAACTACACGCAGGAAAAAAAAAAAAAAGGAGTAGCGCTGTAGTGTAGCGACGCGCTCTCCCTGGGGAGAGCAGCCTGAATTTCACACAGAGAAATCTGATGTGATAAAAAGAAATACAAATACAAATATTTATTTGTGCGTTACACCATAAGAAGCATCCATCAACATCATTATTGTGATTGGTATTAATGACGACAGCAGCATTGATGATGACGGTGATGATGACAGGGCAGTGAAAAGGCAGAGAACCATGGACTGTACGTGTGGAAGCACATCATCAGTAAAACCAAGGCCACCAACATTGTCATCGTCGCTCACAGTTATGGCGGCATCGTCACCTGCACCATGGTGAGTACATGCCAGTCTGTAGAGTGTGGTGGTGAGGGTACAGTGATATCGAGTGTTGTGAGGGTACAGTGATATCGAGTGTTGTGTTGTGTGTGATGTTTGTGTGTGTGTATGTACAATAGTTTTTGTGTTTGTGTGCAGTGGATTTTGTGTGTGTACGTACAGTGGTTTTTGTGTGCATGTGTGTACATATGTGACCAAGCGCGCTATGCTTGCTCCAACACTATTCACGCACAAGCCACAGCAGACGACAGTTTTCCCTCATAACCCGCGCACAGAATGTGTGACGTCACTCCGCTTACATCATTTTGTCCTCCTCGCCAGACACCTGCTCACAGCTCGCCCAATGTCGCATCCCGGTACGTCATTGGCTGAGAGGAAACTTGTGTTTCTGTTCCACAGTATTTAATTAATAGCTCTTTTGTTAGATCAGTAAACTACTAGTATTATATACTGGCAGAATCGTCTTAACTCCATCTTTAAATCTATTCCATTTATGTTTGCCTACGTGAAACTGATTTAACGCAGTTTGTAATTTTCAGCGACGAGCTCGTTAAAACTGACCCTGTTCAGGTGACTTAAATTAAGATTATAAATTCATCTTAAATAATCAACACTTCATTTTACACTCATTGTAAAGTAGGCGTTGAGCTCTTTCTTTTGCAACTTATCCGATGCAAATCGGTTCAGTAATCATGTAGAAATCTGTCACTGAACACCTTGTAACAAGCACAGTTCTCATCAGATTTCTTCAGATTAGTGACGATTTGGTTTGCAGCCCACGTGATTGTCTTTGTAGTTCGCCTAATTTGTATAAATTGGCCGAGCGGGTGATGAGTGGTCACTTCCACACCCGAGCCAGCCGTGGCCAGCACCTGCTCCCTTTGTCTCTTGCTGTGTAGTGGTCAGTGTCGTTCCCACAACAGCATCTCGCTACGTATGGCTGCAAGTACTATTGTGTAGAACGTGTTGACTTGTGAAAGGTATTCTTCGACACAGTACTTGTGTTCATATAAGTATGTTCAGTTGTTGCTTTGTTCAGTTAATTCTTTGTTTAGTTATGGCTTTGACATGTTAGGCACAGCTAGGCTATGACTGATCTAGAAAATCGCCATGTCGTCATATGTCCGTAGAAGTATTCCATTTGATTCTTTTTACGTCAGTCAATGACGTCTCGGGACACAAGATAGTCTGTTCCAGAATGTTCTAGGGGATGACTCATTCTCTCTCATCTGCTGTTACTGAAGGTTAGGTTACTTATCCCCGCTTCAGCGGAGACAATTTAAATGTTGAGCGCAAGCTTAGCTATGCTCATATTTGGCTTTGATGCAACGGATAACTTGTGTAAGTTCATTCACCACTTAATGGTTAAGCCATGATGGTGCTTCACTTACTCTCTGGTCTATCAGGTTGCCAGTATTACATCTAAGCCACTGATTCTCCATCTTGTTTACTATTCAGTTATTATCTTACATGCTGATCTCGGTTGTACCGCTACAGTGTGCTCAGTACTCTAAGATGTGTGTAGTATTCTGTTGAGGTGATTACAAGATAGTGTTTGATTAATATCAGTTATTGGTTAAAACCACCTGATATGCATCAGTCTGTTAATTGTAAGTTAGTTATCATGCTCTCTCCTATACGGCTTATTCCCGTATAGTGCTACATGATAAACTGCTTCATTTGAGTCACTTTGACACAGTATGAGCTTTTTGAGTCCAGACCAAGTAATAGTCTTTCCAGCTCAGTTATCATGCTTTCTCCTATACAGCATACTCCGGTATAGTGCCACATGATGATTGATTCATTTGAGTCGCTTTAAATTTGCTACAGCTGAAATAGTTTTCCATGAATTAGGTTGTTTGGTTACCTTACTAATTAAGTATAACCCTAGCCCTTTAGTTGCATGGTCTTGGGGACCGGGTGAAGAATAACAGACATGTTGCTTTTATGAGTTTACTGTGTATGTGTACTTGATAGTGAGTGTATTTTATAAATTATATGTTAAATATTTTATGTACTAAGTTTGAGGTTTGATTTCCCATTTGGAATTGGTGGGATGAGTTTGTTGTATTTTGATAATTATGTTGTTATTATTTACTATAAGGTATGTTAGTATTAATGGTACTTGACTAAGGGAGTTGCATATAGTTGTTTTGGGCAAATACCAAACCCAGAGGTAGGCACAGCACTGTGTATGCTCCATGCTACCCACATCCATGAATGACTGACTTCCCACTTATGGTGCTTCCAGTGTTCATGTATTGTTGAATATGGTTTTTGTGTTTCGGTTTGGTTTTGGTTCCCTCCTTTATACTTTGTTGATGCGGGTACTCTACCAGTCTTGGTCTTTGCCTCATGTATGCCGATTGTTATACGTACATGCAACATTGACATTGTATTTATGGCTTTTATTTGTTTGTGTCTTGCAGGCACTGTTTTCCTGTAATAACTGTAGTGAATAAACAACTGAAAGGGCGTCCGCTTTCATATGCTCCTGCCTGCACGAGAACCTGCTATCTTTTACTACTGTTAATTCCTCATTCCACTCCAACCATACCCTTACCCCTATCTCCACTCCACTCCAACCCTACCCTTACCCCGAGACCATCACACATAAATTACTGTTTGAATGTTTGGATGGGTGTTGGTGCATGGTTGTGCTTGTAAGTTGTCATTTTAGTGTTTAGATGCATGCTTTAGATGTCTGTGTTTATACTGTATAGTGCAATTTTACATGGAAAAGTGCTGTATGAATTAAACTAAATCATTATCATGGTGATTATTATTATTACTATTATTGTTGTCAGAAGGTTGTGTGCTGTGTTCAGACTCAATAGTACTGTTCTGAAATGGTTTCATTCCTACTTATCATGTCGCACACACTCTGTCCTTGTAAATGGAAACCAGTCTGTTCCGTCTGTGCTTAGATATGGGGTACCACAAGGTTCCGTCCTGGGACCTGTACTCTTTACAATGTACACACAACGTCTAAGTTTGATCATCCAACAGTCTGTACCTCACTATCATCTGTTTGCCGACGATTCTCAACTGCATGATTCTACTGTTCCCTCTGAAATTCCATGTTTAGCTTCTAAATTTAAAACTGGTATAGAAAATGTAGCAAAGTGGATGAAACAAAACAAACTAAAAATGAATGATGACAAAACAGAACTAATGTTGACTGGTAATAAAAGTAAGCTCAAGCAGATAAATACAACGTCTATCATTTGTTCTGGCATAGAAATTTCTTTTTCTAGTTCTGTCCGCAATCTTGGTTTTTACCTCGATTCATCCCTCACGATGGAAACTCATGTGAACCACCTGTGTAAAGTTCTTTACTTTCAGCTTCGTAAGATTAGTAAAATCCGCCCCTTCCTGTCTGTTGATGCCGCCAACAAACTTGCTGTTGCCTTCATTTTGTCCTGCCTAGATTATTGTAATTCTCTCTTTGCTGGCCTTCCCAATGATAAACTCTACAAGCTCCAGAAGATACAGAATAATGCAGCTCGACTCGTCCTGAAAAAGTCGAGGAGAGCTAGTGCTCTCCTGCGGACACTTCATTGGTTGCCTGTTCAAGCCAGAATTGAATATAAAGTTGCCTGCCTATGCTTTCAGTGCCTGAATTGTGATACCACACCCTCATATCTTTCTGAGCTTGTTAACCCGTACTTGCCAAACAGAACATTGAGATCTCTTGATTCCTCCCAGCTAACTGTTCCCCGATACTTCCTTAACCCCTGTGGAAAGAGGTCATTTTCCGTCTTCGGCCGAACAACTTGGAATTCTCTGCCTATTGCTCTCAAACAACTCATCTGTCTACCTTTAAAGTAAATCTTAAAACTTATCTTTTTAAAAAATACTTGTCATAACTCTAATAGTGCTGTTGTCCCAGGCCCATGGCAATGTGAGTGTGTGTGATGGGAGAGTAGAGAGAATAGGTGTGGATAGATGGATGGTGGTGGTGTGGTTCGAAAGGGAGAATGACCCGATTTCTACCCTTTTTACCTTTTCTATCTAAAATTTTATTTTACAATTTTTACAAAATCTGTGGCACACAGATTACAATTATGTACCTTTTTACATGTATGTATTTAAAGTGAAAATTGCTGTCATCTCAGCAGTTTAATCATGGTGTGTCTGTGTGTGGGTGTTAGTGTGTGTTAAAGTGTAACAGTTGTAGTATTGATAGCATGCTACTTTGTGAGTTTTATGCATTGTGTTTTTTATAATATTAATGATTTTGTTTTATGTTTCTACTACTTTTTATACGCTTTCTTGGTTCACTTTAGGTACTGGATTGTAAAGCGCTTAGAGCTTGCTTATGCTTGTATTATAGCACTATATAAAAATATATTATTATTATTATTATTTATTACTATTATCACAAGTGGTATGTAATGTGCAGTGGTGGATAAATAGTGGTTTGTAAGATGTGGTGGTGAGTTAGACAGTGGTCTGTAACACATGGTGGTGAGTAGACCGAGGTATGTTAAGTGTGGTGAGTAGGCAGTGGTCTGTGATGTGTGGCAGTAAGTAGACAGATGTCTGTAATGTGTGGTGGTGAGTAGACAGATGTCTATGTGGTGGTGAGTGGACAAGTGGTCTGTAAAGTGTGATGGTGAGTAGACAAGTGGTCTGTAAAGTGTAGTTGTGAGTAGACAGTGGTCTGTAAAGTTTGATGGTGAGTAGACAGTGGTCTGTAATGTGTGATGGTGGGTAGATGGTGGTCTGTAAAGTGTGATGGTGAGTAGACCGTGGTCTATAAAGTGTGGTGGTGAGTAGACAGTGGTCTGTAAAGTGTGATGGTGAGTAGACGGTGGTCTGTAAAGTGTGATGGTGAGTAGACAAGTGGTCTGTAAAGTGTGGTGGTGAGTGGACAAGTGGTCTGTAAAGTGTGATGGTGAGTAGACAAGTGGTCTGTAAAGTGTAGTTGTGAGTAGACAGTGGTCTGTAAAGTTTGATGGTGCAGTGGTCTGTAAAGTGTGGTGGTGAGTAGACAAGTGGTCTGTAAAGTGTGGTTGTGAGTAGACAGTGGTCTGTAAAGTGTGATGGTGAGTAGACAGTGGTCTGTAAAGTGTGATGGTGAGTAGACAGTGGTCTGTAAAGTGTGATGGTGGGTAGACAGTGGTCTGTAAAGTGTGGTGGTGGGTAGACAGTCGTCTGTAATGTATGATTGTGAGTAGACAGTGGTCTGTAAAGTGTGGTGGTGGGTAAACAGTCGTCTGTAATGTGTGATGGTGGGTAGACAAGTGGTCTGTAATGTGTGATGGTGAGTAGACAGTGGTCTGTAATGTGTGATGGTGGGTAGACAAGTGGTCTGTAATGTGTGATGGTGAGTAGACAGTGGTCTGTAATGTGTGATGGTGGGTAGACAGTCGTCTGTTATGTGTCATGGTGAGTAGACAAGTGGTCTGTAATGTGTGATGGTGGGTAGACAAGTGGTCTGTAATGTGTGATGGTGGGTAGACAAGTGGTCTGTAAAGTGTGATGGTGGGTAGACAAGTGGTCTGTAAAGTGTGATGGTGGGTAGACAGTGGTCTGTAATGTGTGATGGTGGGTAGACAAGTGGTCTGTAAAGTGTGATGGTGAGTAGACTAGTGGTCTGTAATGTGTGATGGTGGGTAGACAAGTGGTCTGTAATGTGTGATGGTGGGTAGACAAGTGGTCTGTAATGTGTGATGGTTGGTAGACAGTGGTCTGTAAAGTGTGGTGGTGGGTAGACAGTCGTCTGTAATGTATGATTGTGAGTAGACAGTGGTCTGTAAAGTGTGGTGGTGGGTAAACAGTCGTCTGTAATGTGTGATGGTGGGTAGACAGTGGTCTGTAATGTGTGATGGTGGGTAGACAAGTGGTCTGTAATGTGTGATGGTGAGTAGACAGTGGTCTGTAATGTGTGATGGTGAGTAGACAGTGGTCTGTAATGTGTGATGGTGGGTAGACAGTCGTCTGTTATGTGTCATGGTGAGTAGACAAGTGGTCTGTAAAGTGTGATGGTGAGTAGACAAGTGGTCTGTAATGTGTGATGGTGGGTAGACAAGTGGTCTGTAATGTGTGATGGTGGGTAGACAGTGGTCTGTAAAGTGTGATGGTGAGTAGACAGTGGTCTGTAATGTGTGATGGTGGGTAGACAAGTGGTCTGTAAAGTGTGATGGTGAGTAGACAGTGGTCTGTAAAGTGTGGTGGTGAGTAGACAGTGGTCTGTAATGTGTGATGGTGGGTAGACAAGTGGTCTGTAAAGTGTGATGGTGAGTAGATAGTGGTCTGTGATGTGTGGTGAGTAAACAGTGGTGTGTGATGTGTTGTGAGTAGATAGTGGTCTGTGATGTGTGGTGAGTAAACAGTGGTGTGTGATGTGTTGTGAGTAGACAGTGGTCCGTGATGTGTGATGAGTAGACAGATATACGTGTGAAGTGTGGTGGTGAGTAGACAGTGGTCTGTAATTTGTGGTGGTAAGGAGACAGTGGTCTGTGGTGTGATGGTGAGCAGACAATAGTCTACAGTGTGGTGGTGAGGATATAATGATGTTCAGGTTTATGTTGTGTGTAATGTTTTTGTGTCTGTATCATGTATGTATGGTCGATTTTTTGTGTGTAAGTACATATTATTACTGTATGGTTGGTTGGATTTCCCTGCTTGGTTTATGCATGCCAGTTTTCATTTTAGTGTTTGAATGCATGTTTTAATGTCATTTTTATTGTTATTTTCATTATTTGATTATTATCTCTTCTTTTAATTTTGTTTTTTTTTACGAGTGGTCTGTAATATGTGGCAGTGAGTAGACTGGTCATTTTCACCCAGTGATGTAGGCAGCTGCACTCTGTTTTCATGCACAAATGCATGCTATGTGATATGACAGATGAAGCTGATGTGTTATGTTGTGTCTCAGTGTTGGAGCTGGAATCTTTGTGATTTGCAGGCAGAACAGTTCCTGGACGACTTCAAGAAGCGTGTGTTCTGTGTTGTCTTCACCGACACTGTTCACACCATGGTGAGACAGCAGTGGTCACAACCTGTGAAGGAGTTCCTCAAAGAGGTGTGTGTATGTGTGTGTGTGTGTGTGTGTGTGTGTGTGTGTGTGCAGTGACAATGTCTTAGTGTGTGTGTGTGTGTGTGTGTGTGTGTGTGTGTGTGTGTGTGTGTGTGTGTGTGTGTATAATTTAAAAAGAAATGTAAAACCATTCCTTTTCATCCAGTCTCTATTTAATTTTGGCACTCTATAGAGGATATGTATTCTGTGGTTTCACATCTATTTCTGCCATGTATGTGTGTGTGTGTGTGTGTGTGTGTGTGTGTGTGTGTGTGTGCTTTTTGTTTGACTGACGTGTTTGCAACCATTTTGAAAGATATTGGAAAGTGCTATGTAAATGTCCTATTCTTCTTATTTTTCAGTTGTAGTTACAGTAGAAGCAGTAGTAACAGCAGCAGCAGCAGCAGTAGTAGTATATTGCTCTATATTATTCAACATTTATTCATTGATCTTACGGCCTAATTAGCCATCAGTCACTGTGTGTGATGACAAACAACAGACCTGTATGGAGGTGTGTGTGTGAACCTTGGCTGTTGTTGCAGAGAGCAGTGAACTTTGCTTCTGCCTATGTTCCTATCAACTACATGATGGAAACCTCCTGCCCAGATGACTGTTTGTCCGTCTCTGCAGGTGAGTGTCTTTGTCTGTGGGTCAGTGTCCGTCTGCAGGTCAGTGTATACCTGTGGGTGTGTACCAGTAGGTCAGTGTGTGTAGGTCAGTGTGTTGTAGGTCAGTGTGCGTAGGTCAGTGTCTTTGTAGGTCAGTGTGTGTTGGTCAGTGTCTTTGTAGGTCAGTGCATATCTGTGGGTAAGTGTGTATCTGTAGGTCAGTGTGTA
This sequence comes from Babylonia areolata, assembly GCF_041734735.1. Lineage (NCBI taxonomy): Eukaryota > Metazoa > Mollusca > Gastropoda > Neogastropoda > Buccinidae > Babylonia > Babylonia areolata. The sequence goes on from NC_134880.1 coordinate 34,734,638, forward strand.
TCTGTAGGTCAGTGAGTGTCTGCAGGTCAGTGTGTATCTGTAGGTCAGTGTGTATCTGTAGGTCAGTGTGTATCTGCAGGTCAGTGTGTATCTGTAGGTCAGTGTGTATCTGTGGGTCAGTGTATCTGTATCTGCGGGTCAGTGTATCTGTATCTGCGGGTCAGTGTGTATCTGTGGGTCTGTGTTTCTGTAGGTCAGTGTGTATCTGTGAGTCAGTGTGTATCTGTGGGTCAGTGTGTATCTGGGTCAGTATGTATCTGTGGGGTATCTGTGGGTCAGTGTATCTGTATCTGCGGGTCAGTGTATCTGTATCTGCGGGTCAGTGTGTATCTGTGGGTCTGTGTTTCTGTAGGTCAGTGTGTATCTGTGAGTCAGTGTGTATCTGTGGGTCAGTGTGTATCTGGGTCAGTATGTATCTGTGGGTCAGTGTGTATCTGTGGGTCAGTGTGTATCTGTGGGTCTGTGTTTCTGTAGGTCAGTGTGTATCTGTGGGTCAGTGTATCTGTATCTGCGGGTCAGTGTATCTGCGGGTCAGTGTGTATCTGCGGGTCAGTGTATCTGTGGGTCAGTGTGTATCTGTGGGTCTGTGTTTCTGTAGGTCAGTGTGTATCTATGGGTCAGTGTATCTGTATCTGCGGGTCAGTGTATCTGTATCTGCGGGTCAGTGTGTATCTGTGTTTCTGTAGGTCAGTGTGTATCTGTGGGTCAGTGTGTATCTGTGGGTCAGTGTGTATCTGGGTCAGTGTGTATCTGTGGGTCAGTGTGTATCTGTGGGTCAGTATCTGGGTCAGTGTGTATCTGTGGGTCAGTGTGTATCTGGGTCAGTGTGTATCTGTAGGTGAGTGTGAGTGGGTCAGTGTCTGTCCCTAGTTTGGCAGTGAACTGACAGATGACTGATGGTGTGCATTTCAAAGTAATTGATCGACTGTGTATCTGTAATCTGATACAAATAAAAGTGGAGACTTTTGTGTTGTTTTTGTGTCTTTTTCAGTTATGAATTAAAGTTTTATTTAAGTTTTTGGCTACGTGATCATCCACCCAAGCGTAGACACTACTAACCCACCTCTGTGATCTGGGTGTGTCCAGGAACGGAAGAACATGAGCGCACATCTTCTTCCTGCATCGACATCGCCTTCCAGTTCATCCACGAGAACCTCGCCAGCTGGATGAAGGATGGGTCCATGGCCCCGCATGACTTCCTGCCCCTGCCAGACGACCTGTCCCAGTTCAGCGTGGCCAGGAGGTGGACCCAGAGGAAGGAGAAGGCAGAGGAAGGCGCAGGGAGGGACACGTCACCCACAGAAACCAAGAAAAGGCCAAGTGACTCTGAGGATCAGGACTCGCCCACAAAAAAAGAAAGAAAGCGAGAAGGAGGAAGCAGTGAATTGAGGTCCACTGAGGAGGTCAAAGGGCATGGTCGACAACAGAGAGTGGGCAGGAAGAAGGGAGAAGGGGAGAAGGAGGTTGGATCCACCAAGACTGGAGACCGCAACGACAGGGAGACAGAAAACGTGGAAGGCAAAAGTGAAGCGGTGAAAAAGTCCGACGAGGGAGAAATGTAGGCAGAAGACAGCAGTGGCAGCAGCAGCAGAAGAGGAAGAAGACATGGACACAGAGAAACCAGAAAAGCCAGCAGAGGTGAGCAGTGACTTTCACCCTGCAACACAGGGTCACACTTGGTCAGCACTGTTGTTGTGAAGTCACACAAGCAGACTGAGATCTGTACGTCCTCTGCTTGCTTGTTGTCAGTGTTGATGATGATGATGTTGCTGATCACTGCAGTGTGTGATGAAAGTGCAGGAGAAATGACTTGCTGTCGACAAAGTTGTGTTCTTGGGATTGATAAGGTTATTGACTGGCAGCAAAGTATTTGAGGTTCAAACTTCATATCAGCATATCATTTTGTTGTCTAAGATCTGTGAGTGGGTGTGGGTGTGTGTATCCATCATGTTTAGCTGCCTGCCCAAGCAAGCATCAGTAAGTGGTTTTGGTTGCTGTTGGCAATTCCTTGGTGAGAAGGGAAGTAACCAGTCCAAATGTCAAACAAGAGTTACAGTGCTTTGACAGGCAGTGTCCTTTTTTTGTGCTGGTGTTTAGGTTTAGGCTCGCTGCAAACCAAAGAACTTCAAAAGTGTCTTCGATTGTTTACAAAATGTCTCTTTAATTTATACAGCACCAACACACATAGAAACTAATTCCTGAAAATATTCTGTCTTGAATGAAATTGGATAAAGTAGTTTCCAGTCGATCTGATACAGTGTTAATGTTTATCCAACATGGTTTAAAGAGAAAGTCATGTGCCATTTTAAAAGATGTTTTGTAAGATTGGTACAGACATGTCAGTTACAATACTGTTTATATTCATCACAGGATGTTTAAACCAAATTTAGGTAAGGATGCTTATTTTACAGTGTTGCCATATTATTGTGTAACCAAGTTTGAAAGTGGAGGACACCCAGTTGTGCTTTGCCTGTTTATAAACCGTGTTTCAACAGTTTTTCCCTAAATGACAGAGTCTGTGATAAATGTTGTACAAACGACATTTCTGATGAGTTTCACTGTTTGTTTTTGTGCCCTTTTTTTGACAGTATCAGACAAAATGTCCATCACATTACAACAGAAAGTGCCAAACTCGATTAAAAAATATTTAAAAGTTAACATCTTTTTACTCTTCAAAACCTATTTCTTTTCGATAGAACTTTGTTGACAAGGAAAAAATATCTGTTGCTAAGGAAGAATGACTTGCTGATTTGCTTGTTTTGCTTGAATGGGTATTGTTTAGTTTTGGACATCACTCTTTTTGTTGATATGGTGTGTGTGAAAGATCATGTGTGTAATATTACAATGGCATCAGAGGCATGTGAAATTAACTTCTTGCCTTGCCTTGTTCACATCTACTTCTTCTCACTGGCTTATGGTCTGTTCACAACAAGGTGATTTAGACACATACACACTCATCCTTTCTGGCACATATGTATACACACTCACATGACAGGTGTAGAGAATGGGTGATGGAACAGACATGGGAAGGGGGGTATTAAAAAACAACAAACAAATAAGAAACAACCCAAAACAGCTGACAGTGGAGTGGTGGGGCATTGGTTGCAGGGGTTGTCAGTCTTACAACCATCAAAATAATCGACAAGCTACCCACCACAGAGAGGCTTATGACCTCAGCAACTGATGTTACAAATTGCTGGGAATTTACATAAAAAGCCTTGAATATTGCCTTACCTTGTGCTCACATATTTTCTTCTCTTCTTTCTCTGGGTTGTCAGAAACAGATGGTCAAATAACAAACGGTGCTCTGAGATGGTGCTGGAGCAAGTACAGATGATATGTTTTGAATATTTTGTATTCCAAGGGTGAGTCATAAGTTATTATCTACATGGACATGAGATTGTTTCAGAGTGACGTTTTCCTTGCCTTGCCTTGTTCTTGTCTGTCTGCCTGTCCTGTTCTGTGCTATCCACCCTGAGCTGTCCTGTGCTCATTGTGAATGAATTTGGAGCTCTGAAAGAGGAGAGGATGTGATACACAGGACAGATACATGTGTTCACAAATATTTTCTGATGTATTTTACCTTTTTCTAAAAATTCAAACTTAAGAATTTTTTTGGAAAATAATGGTTCAAACAAAAAAACAAACAAAAAGAAAGAAAACAAAAGGTAGAAAAGCATATGCATCTAGAATAAGGCATTTGTGTATCAAATGTGTACATGGGGATTGGGAAAGTGAAGTATGCCAATATTCTCTTATCAGGTTCACATATTAGACATAATTCATGTGGGTTGAAAACTGTGAAAGGACATGTATAATAATTATGTGGAAAAAAAATGCCACCCTCCCTCCCCCACCATGTCACACAGTTATAAACCACAAACCTATCAAACTACTAAGGTGAGGTGGTTCTAAGATAAGCTACATGCTGCCCATGAACTCTTGTGACTGATGGCCATATCCCTGCACTGCTGGGGTGCACTGCCTTGAAACATTTTGTAAGCCTCCTGTTCAAGACCACCTCAAGACCACCTTGAGTGCATGTTTAAGAGAGATAAAAGTCTTTTGTTTGATCTATCATGACTTGAGTTTCTTACCTGTTCATTGTTTTTTTTTTTATATAAACATTTTTCCAGGATCTTCAGAATCAGAAAATTGTTTTTGGATATGGTTTGTGTGTGTGTCGAGATGGGGGAGTGCCTTTTACATGATTCTTCGAATTAAAGAAAGGTCACTCAGGAACACAGGAATAAAACAGGATGGTTTTGCTTGATCATTAGTTGTGCATTTATGTGTTTATTTATTTGCTTAATGATGATGATGATAATTATCATTTTTGAATAATGTTCAAGTGTATTTATGCACAGTTTTGTTGTATGTACTTTTTCTTACTAATTGACATGGTTATTCATGCATGCTTTATTCAGTTTAGTTTCCTATGCAGTTCCTGTAATATTGTACATTTACCAACCATACTGAGATATTGAAAAAATGTTATACAATGCAGTCTGTGCAAATGTTGACAAATAAAATCACAAATATCTACCTTGGGTTGTTGTTTTTTTAAGCTTAAAAAAAAACCCGCACCATCCTGGTAATATCATTTGTCTCGCAAGGTTCTGTGTTTATTTTGCATTTCTTGCTCTTTTAGTACGCACTGTACATGTGTACGTGTGTGTGTGTGTGTGTGTGACAGAGAGAGAAAGAGTCTACATTGCATGTCACAAACAAACAGTTTTACAATCAGAGAAGAAGAGTGATTCACACATTTGATTACTTCATGACACAGAGCAGGATTATCTACATACTCCTGCTGCGACACCCCCAACCATCATCTCCCGAATTTGATATCATCTACACACCTACTCCCCTCTCCCTCATCTCTTCAATGAACACACCATCTACACACCTCCACCTCTCATCTCTTGAAACTGCACATCATCTGTACACCCCCCCCCCCGCCCCCGCTCATCTCTTGAAACTACACATCATCTAAACACCGCCCCTATGTCCGGAATCTGCACATCATCTACACAACCCACCCATTATCTCTGGAATCTAACACCTTGTCCCCTCATCTCCTGAGTATACATATCTACACACCCCCTCATCTCTTGAAACTACACATGATCTACACAGCTCCACCCCTTATCTCCTGAATCTACACACCTCCCTCATCTGAATATGTACATCTACAGACCTTGCCCCCTCATCTCTTGAGTATACATATCTACACACCCCCTCATCTCATCTCATCTCCCCTCATCTCTTGAATCTACACATCATCTGCACAGTTCACCCTCATTTTTCATAGTTTTATATTCATTTTTCATATCTTAAGCAATTGGGCGAAAGACAATCCTTTGATAGCGTTAATGTGAATATGAAAGTATGTGCTCATGCATACACTCTGGTGTAATGTGTGTGTGTGTGTGTGTGTGTGTGTGTGAGTGTCCCTGTGCATTTGCGTGCATATGTGTATGTGCGTATGTGAACGTGAGAGAGAAAGAGAGAGAGAGAGAGGGGGGGGGGGATGAAAGAAAGAAAAATTCAGAAGAAAAAGATTTGTGATTTGTCGGGATTTCGAGTCCCATCTTTTCAATTAAAGGGAACGAACCCAGACTGTGGTGAAAGCAGGGAGGGGGGTGGGGGGGTGGGGGGTGGGGGGGGGGTGTTAGACAGACGTGCTATGGTCCTTATGTCACCCCTCCACCCCATAATTCCTTCCCCCTTGTCACCCCTTCCCATGTCACCCCTTTTCTCGTCAGTCCTTCCCTTTGTCACCCCTTCCCCCTTGTCGCCCCTTCCCTTGTCACCTCTTCCCTTGTCACCCCTTGCCTTGTCACCTCTTCCCTTGTTACCACTTCCCTTCTCACCCCTTCCCTTGTTACCCCTTCCCTTCTCACCCCTTCCATTCTCACCCCTTCCCTTCTCACCCCTTCCCTTGTTACCCCTTCCCTTGTCACCCCTTCCCTTGTTACCCCTTCCCTTCTCACCCCTTCCCTTGTCACCCCTTCCCTTCTCACCCCTTCCCTTGTTACCCCTTCCCTTGTTACCCCTTCCATTCTCACCCCTTCCCTTCTCACCCCTTCCCTTGTTACCCCTTCCCTTGTTACCCCTTCCATTCTCACCCCTTCCCTTCTCACCCCTTCCCTTGTTACCCCTTGCCTTGTTACCCCTTCCCTTCTCACCCCTTCCCTTCTCACCCCTTCCCTTGTTACCCCTTCCCTTGTCACCTCTTCCCTTGTCACCCCCCTTCCCCTTGTCACCTCTTCCCTTGTCACCCCCTTCCCCTTGTCACCCCTTCCCCCTTGTCACCCCTTCCCTTGTCACCCCTTGCCTTGTGCCCCCTTCCCTTGTTACCCCTTCCATTCTCACCCCTTCCCTTCTCACCCCTTCCCTTCTCACCCCTTCCCTTCTCACCCCTTCCCTTGTTACCCCTTCCCTTGTTACCCCTTCCCTTCTCACCCCTTCCCTTCTCACCCCTTCCCTTGTTACCCCTTCCCTTGTTACCCCTTCCCTTCTCACCCCTTCCCTTGTTACCCCTTCCCTTGTCACCTCTTCCCTTGTCACCCCCCTTCCCCTTGTCACCTCTTCCCTTGTCACCCCCTTCCCTTGTCACCCCTTCCCCCTTGTCACCCCTTCCCTTGTCACCCCTTGCCTTGTGCCCCCTTCCCTTGTTACCCCTTGCCTTGTCACCCCCCCCTTCCCTCTTGTCAACCCTTCCCTTCTCACCCCTTCCCTTGTTACCCCTTCCCTTTGTCACCCCTTGCCTTGTCACCCCCCCCTTCCCTCTTGTCAACCCTTCCCTTCTCACCCCTTTCTCTTGTCACTCCTTCCCTTTGTCACCCCTTGCCTTGTCACCCCTTCCCCTGTCACCCCTTTCCTCGTCACCCTTTCTCTTGTCACCCCTTCCCTTTGTCACCCCCTTCCCTTTGTCACCCCCCTTCCCTTTGTCACCCCTTCCCCCTTGTCACCCCTTCCCTTGTCACCCCTTTCTCTTGTCACCCCTTCCCTTGTCACCCCCTTCCCTTGTCACCCCTTTCTCTTGTCACCCCTTCCCTTGTCACCCCTTCCCTTGTTACCCCTTCCCTTGTTACCCCTTCCATTCTCACCCCTTCCCTTCTCACCCCTTCCCTTGTTACCCCTTCCCCCTTGTTACCCCTTCCATTCTCACCCCTTCCCTTCTCACCCCTTCCCTTGTTACCCCTTCCCTTCTCACCCCTTCCCTTGTTACCCCTTCCCTTGTTACCCCCTTCCATTCTCACCCCTTCCCTTCTCACCCCTTCCCTTGTTACCCCTTCCCCCCTTGTCACCCCCTTCCATTCTCACCCCTTCCCTTCTCACCCCTTCCCTTGTTACCCCTTCCCCCTTGTCACCCCTTCCATTCTCACCCCTTCCCTTCTCACCCCTTGCCTTGTTACCCCTTCCCTTGTCACCCCTTCCCTTGTCCCCTCCATCTCCCTTCTCACCCTTCCCTTGTTACCCCTTCCCTTGTTACCCCTTCCATTCTCACCCCTTCCCTTCTCACCCCTTCCCTTGTTACCCCTTCCCTTGTTACCCCTTCCATTCTCACCCCTTCCCTTCTCACCCCTTCCCTTGTTACCCTTGCCTTGTTACCCCTTCCCTTCTCACCCCTTCCTTCTCACCCCTTCCCTTGTTACCCCTTCCCTTGTTACCCCTTCCATTCTCACCCCTTCCCTTCTCACCCCTTCCCTTGTTACCCCTTCCCTTGTTACCCCTTCCCTTCTCACCCCTTCCCTTCTCACCCCTTCCCTTGTTACCCCTTCCCTTGTTACCCCTTCCCTTCTCACCCCTTCCCTTGTTACCCCTTCCCTTGTCACCTCTTCCCTTGTCACCCCCCTTCCCCTTGTCACCTCTTCCCTTGTCACCCCCCTTCCCCTTGTCACCCCTTCCCCCTTGTCACCCCTTCCCTTGTCACCCCTTGCCTTGTGCCCCCTTCCCTTGTTACCCCTTGCCTTGTCACCCCCCCCTTCCCTCTTGTCAACCCTTCCCTTCTCACCCCTTCCCTTGTTACCCCTTCCCTTTGTCACCCCTTGCCTTGTCACCCCCCCCCTTCCCTCTTGTCAACCCTTCCCTTCTCACCCCTTTCTCTTGTCACTCCTTCCCTTTGTCACCCCTTGCCTTGTCACCCCTTCCCCTGTCACCCCTTTCCTCGTCACCCTTTCTCTTGTCACCCCTTCCCTTTGTCACCCCCTTCCCTTTGTCACCCCCTTCCCCTTGTCACCCCTTCCCCCTTGTCACCCCTTCCCTTGTCACCCCTTTCTCTTGTCACCCCTTCCCTTGTCACCCCCTTCCCTTGTCACCCCTTTCTCTTGTCACCCCTTCCCTTGTCACCCCCTTCCCTTTGTCACCCCTTTCTCTTGTCACCCCTTCCCTTGTCACCCCCTTCCCTTTGTCACCCCTTTCTCTTGTCACCCCTTCCCTTGTCACCCTTTCTCTTGTCACCCCTTCTTTCGTCTGTCTCCCACTCATTCTCATCCTTTAACACTTTCCTTCTATCCCGACTAATGTCAACGGAGTCGGACCCACGGACATCCGCCAGACCGACTGTCTGTGATATCCGTTCTCCCTCTGACACCTCCTCGCTCAAATAAGGCGCCCCTCTCCCACCCTCCTCCTCCCCCCTGTCACCCCTTCCCCCTTCCTCACCTCCGCCTCGACCTCTTTCCCCTCCAAACACCGTGTATTGAGGCGCGGCCCAAGGATTCGGTAGGAAGGCCCAGTTCTCAGCCCCTCGTGCAGTGCACCCTCCACCGGACCAAGACACAAACCATGGGCATCAGCCAACAGGGCGTACAGTAAAGCTCAGCTGAAGGGAAGAGGGAAAAGAGTGGGTGACTGTGTCAGGGGTGGGGGAGAAAGGGAGCTGTGTAGACGGGGAAAGGGTGGGTCGGAGGGGAGGGAGGCGGAAGAGTTAAGTATTGATGCCACTACTAATGCAACCGTGCTGGAGGCTGTTTGGATACTGAAACACGATTATTCATTCAACTCGCGTTTTCTCACGCTCTGTTAGTGTGTGTGTGTGTGTGTGTGTGTGTGTGTGTGTGTGTGTGTGTGTGTGTGTGTGTATCACGGTCACACACAATTAATCAGACTAGATAAACTTACCCAGTGCCTTTATAATCACTTAGAAAGAGAGACAGGCAGACACACACACACACACACACACGCGAGCGCGCGCGCGCGCACAGAGAGAGAGAGAGAGAGAGGAGAGAGAGAGAAATGTGTGTGTGTGTGTGTGTGTGTGTGTGTGTAACGGGCAGCGGGAGTTTATGAGAAGGAATGATACCAATGATACAGAATTAAAGTCCTCTCTTATCCGTTTTGAACTATTGTTGTGATTTGTTTGCTGCATTTATCAGACACTGATGGGGTTCAACATGTGGCACAGATGCCCATGCTGTATGTCTGCAGTCAAAAAAGTGGGGGATATATTTGTATTCATGAAACTGCCACGGGGGTTGTATGGTCCACCGAATGTCTTTGTATTGTTTAGGGGGTGAGGAGAAAGGTGGCAGAATGGTTAAAACGCATTTTGTTCGCCAGTACTGTGTGCGTGAGGAGTCTGGGCACAAAACCCGCTTTCGCCCTTCTTCTCAAGTATGACTGTAAAGTCAAACTGAGCATCTATCTGGTCAGTCGAACAGGATAAACAGCAGTCAAAGTCAAACTGAGCATCTATCTGGTCAGTCGAACAGGATAAACAGCAGTCAAAGTCAAACTGAGCATCTATCTGGTCAGTCGAACTGGATAAACAGCAGTCAAAGTCAAACTGAGCATCTATCTGGTCAGTCGAACAGGATAAACAGCAGTCAAAGTCAAACTGAGCATCTATCTGGTCAGTCGAACAGGATAAACAGCAGTCAAAGTCAAACTGAGCATCTGTCTGGTCAGTCGAACTGGATAAACAGCAGCCCTGTGTGCAACACGCCCCTGACGTCATGGCAACATGGCCTAAGTGTCGCCCTCTGGCGACGAGATCAGCTCAACAAGTTAACTGCATTTCCAATTTGTTGTGCACCCAGATGTCATTGATTTGGCTGAACAAAGATAATGCAGAACGAAAGAAAAAAAAAAAGTGACTGACAGACATTCCATTCCGACCCGTAATCTTGATTTGATCTCAGTGAGGCAACAGCCCATCTCTGACGAAATTAAGTGTCAGCAGCAGCAAAGGATTAATTTGTGTGTAATGTTAGCTCACGTTACCACGATGTTGTCCACATCCACCTCCCTCAACCCGTTCCGCCTTTAGCACACACGCATACGCACGCACGGACGTGCACACACACACACACACACACACACACACACACACACACACGTTCATACGTATTTATGCATATACATATGCACGCAAGCATATCAACTATACGGACGCACGCTTGTACACGAAAACAGCCACGTGTACACACACACACACACACACACACACACACACACACACACGTACGCACGCATGCACCTACACACACTGATATGCACACAGACGCACACACACATGCACACGCACGTGCGCGCAGTTCCATTTGGACTAAGTAATGAAAAGCCCTACAACTTGAACCTTGTCTGTGTTCACTGAACACCATGTAACACGATCTCTGTGGTGTGTGGTCTGCTGGCCGAGAGAGACGGGAAAAAAGTGAAGGGAGAGACAGGGGGAGAAAGAGAGAGAGAGAGGGTAGGGACAGAGACGTAGACTCAAGACTCAAATGATTTGACGCAAGCAACACGTACGTATCAGTAAGTGAGACAGAGAGGTAGAGAAAAGGAGAGAGAGGGGAAGGGAGAGATAGACAAAGGCAGAGACAGAGAATACAGACAGAGAGAGAGAGACGGAGTCAGAGACAGAGGCAGAGGGACAGACATAAAGAGACGCAGAAACAGACATGGAGAGAGAGTAAAATAGACACAAAGAGAGATACTGATACAGATACGGATAATTTATTCATGTGTAGGTCATTGCCCCTCATGAAGGGGTACATACACATGATCATGTAAGAAATACAACAAAAGCGGTCATATCATCAAGAACATACTTCAGTATTCTAAGACATCACCGTTGATCGTAATCTGAATGCTTTAAACAAGTAAATTGACAAATTTTTAAATGATATGTTCATGCCGAGAAGCCATGAGTAATGTAATCTATGCTGATTGGTAAATTTACAGAATTTGGATGATATATCCCTTGTTCTTAAGTCATGTATCTGTATCTGTATGGTAATGTAAATGACACAAAGAGAGAGAGAGAGAGAGAGAGAGAGAGAGAGAGAGAGAGACAGACAGACAGACAGACAGACAGACAGACCGACAGACAGACAGACAGAGACACATAGGCAGAGGTAGGGACAGATCGTACCGACCAGACATACAGAGAGACAAAGAGAGATAGGTACACGGAAACAATCTGGGGTGTTACCCCCAGACCCTGGTCACCCAGCGGGTACTCAGCTAGCTACTGTATATTGTGAACTTTGTATCCGAACCCCACCACACCACCCTGTTTTCTTTTTAAATCGGTGACTATCGGAGATGTCTTTTCGACATCCGCTTGTCTGCAAAATGAGATCCCATGTTCTCAAGGAGGACGCGATTGTGTCAAATATAGAAAATCGCTTAGAGATAAAATAGGATATTCACATTGTACAGGACTGAGAAAAAGTTAAGCACCACTTGGGAACAATTTTCCGTCTGATCTGTCGGCAAACAGCAGCATTTGCAGCCAGTGTGATGAACATGAGTACCACTCATAACCATAAGTGCTTTCTTTCATAATTATGCGTTTTCTTTTCCTTCTTTTCACAATGGAAATTTCATTGCTATCGTTTACAAACCACTGAATATCTGTGAACTTTTGGCTAAAAACTTTGATTTTTTCATACGCATGTGTCAATCTCTTCGTGGGGCATATGTGCCTCAAACAGCTATTAGTGCATTTGGTGAGAGGCCAGTAAGACAGAGGGATACAAACTTTTGACAACGTATCGCTGAGCGAAAGTGTGTGTGTGTGTGTGTGTGTGTGTGTGTGTGTGTGTGTTTCGTATGTTTGCACATGTACCTCTGCTTATGTTCATACTTACGTGGGCGCATGGGCGTGTGTGTGTGGGCACGTGCGTTGTAGGTTCCTGCATGTGTGTGTGTGTGTGTGTGTGTGTGTGTGTGTGTGTGTGTGTGAGAGAGAGAGAGAGAGAGAGAGAGAGAGAGAGAGAGAGAGAGAGAGAGAGAGAGAGAGAGAGAGAGAACAATGACAAAGACAGGGAGAAACAGAGACATAGAGACAGAGGCAGATCATGTTCAGTCGTTCCCATTCACAGTCTCTTCCATGTTGACACAGGAGGCTCCACAGCCATCAGTGTAATCCAGACCACCACGCTGCAAAACCAAAGCTGATGCTGCCAGCCCGCCACAGCTCACTCCCGTCCTGGCCTGTCAACCCCTACCTTGTGCTTCCTGATGACGAGAGCACGTCAAAGCTCACTCCTGTCCTGGCCTGTCAACCCCTACCTTGTGCTTCCTGATGACGAGAGCACGTCAAAGCTCACTCCCGTCCTGGCCTGTCAACCCCTACCTTGTGCTTCCTGATGACGAGAGCACGTCAAAGCTCACTCCCGTCCTGGCCTGTCAACCCCTACCTTGTGCTTCCTGATGATGAGAGCACGTCAAAGCTCACTCCCGTCCTGGCCTGTCAACCCCTACCTTGTGCTTCCTGATGACGAGAGCACGTCAAAGCTCACTCTTGTCCTGGCCTGTCAACCCCTACCTTGTGCTTCCTGATGATGAGAGCACGTCAAAGCTCACTCCCGTCCTGGCCTGTCAACCCCTACCTTGTGCTTCCTGATGATGAGAGCACGTCAAAGCCCACTCCTTTTTGTTATTGTTGTTGTTGCTTCCAACCCTGCCGTATCAAAGCTAAGGACCCGTCAACAGCAATCCCATAGAACCCCCCCCCCCCCACCCCCCCCCCCCCCCCCAAAAAAAAGCAGGAAAAAACCCACATGTAAAATTAGGCACATGTTCAGTCACATTCATGCACAGAGACCTGGGTCACGCTTCTGATGTTGACCATTCCGTCAAGGTTTCGCCAGAGGATTGAAATTAACAAAACACCCCGAGTAATCTGATTATAAACATTATAATTATACAAGGCACACGAATAATATATAATAGCACACACACACACACAGACACACACACACAGAGCCACCGGGCACCTCATACGTCCTAAGCGCAAAACTGAATGCAAGATAGTAAGAGCACCCAGTTATCTGGTCTAGAAAGAGACAAAAATGTTCAAGCTTTTCCAGACAGAAAACATAGGTAAATAAATTGACCAGCATGGCTAAAAAAGGGGAAGAGATTCTAGAACAGAATCCAGAAAAAAGATGGGGATACTATTATTACTATATTTGTAAGAGCCCCTGGCACCCCAACAGAGGGCGCCGTGAAAGAATTATTTCCTCTTGCGGGATATAAAGCTGAAATATTTAGAAATTATTATCTATAAATCATGCCTAGAATATTAATGCTTGGATTAAAAAATATTCCCCCCTCCCCCGCAAAAAAAAACAAAAACAACAAAAAAAACAAAAACAAACAACCCCCCCCCCCCCCACACACACACACAAAACCAACCAACCCAACAATAAACAACAAAACAAAACAACAAAAACAAACAAAGAAAAGCAACTTGTAATTGATCAGGCACTATTTAAGAACACCATCTATTGTTTAACTGTCCAATCCTTAAACAAGAGCAAGTTTTAAGCACTATTTTAGTACACCGTGTATTATCCAACTGCGCAATCCTTACACGACAACAAGTTTTCTAAACAACGTTGTATACCTTTTGTATATATCCACACTAAAAAGCTTTCCTTGTGATTTTTTTCTCTGGAACGCACAGACTGGAATTTAAAGAAATGTACCCCTTTCAATCGTTTTTCTCTTCCATCTTTCTCTGACTGGATGTATTTCCCTTTCCTCTCTGATCAACCATGAAGTCAGTGTATTGATGCCGCCTACCGCTTCCTCTAAGTGTAAGCCCGCCGGACTAAACGAATGCCTATGCACGTATCAGAATTAGACAGTGAACGAATGAATGGGTGGGTCCCTTTTTTTTCTCGTCAAATGCTCTCATAAAATCCCATTTGGTATTCTAAGGGACGTGCCCTATCACTGATGGCTGTTCTAAACCTCCACATCAGTCAGTCTTCAAACCAATCAGGGCTCTGTGCCATGGTCATCAGCTCTCCAACAAAACTGAAACCTGGATGGAAAGCTTGTTAGATACACATAAACTTCCGACAAACCTGATTCAGTTCAAATAAAAACTGGTCTGATGTATAAATCAAGAGAACATGTCACTCAGCAAAAATAACTCCTAATGAAAGACATTTGCTTTTAATGAAACATCACTGTCAAGAAGAAAGTACACACACACACACACACACACACACACACACACACACACACACAGAGACGTTCCCATCCACTTATTTCGTTCTCCATAGAGAGATGCACTGAGAAGAAGAGAGAGCGGGGAAAGGACTTAGAGCGCAAGCGCAATCATCAGTCATGACTGTCAGGTGGGTCAAGTCCGTACCAGTCTCCCCACGTTAGGTGACTCAAAAACAAAAACAACAACAAAGAAAAAAAAAAGAAGAAAAAAAGAAAAAGGAAATGCAGCACTGTTAATTGGTCTCCATTACCTGCCCGTTGTTTCAACGCAAGCAAAAATCAAACGGAGCAAACTCCAAGCCCGGCACGCCCATGACGTTGGTCGGAACGCTCTGTGGCCCATGAGAAGAGTTTAACGACTATCAGCCTTTGCCCTGCTGTCTGGCCAACTCGTTCGCTGCTGGGGTCTTGGAATGTAGCTGATGTCACGGACTTAAAAGATGAAAGGATGAATTAAAACAACAACAACAACAGCAGCAACAACAACAAACAACTCTGTGGGCTAATCCTCGAAGAGCAGTAATGGACGGCGTGTGATTGGTCACGTGAACTGAATGAAGACGCCTGCATGACGTCCCTTGAATTGCTTGTGCTATTTTCTTTGATCCTTGCTTGGCTGGCCTCATAGCACTCTGCTGCCTCCCGCATGTTGCCGTCAGGATGTTTTACTGCCCGGCACACCACGCAGACCACTTCAGGCTGTTCTGAAAAGAAACCCACTTGCTGGGAACAGAGAAAAACGTTGAGCGGCACGAAACCATTGGTTTTCCTTTAGTTGAACTTCCCCTCTTCACCGTTTGTGAACGAGGAAGTCCTTTAGGGGGCTGTCAGTGTCAGTGAGTAAATGAGAGAGAGAGAGAGAGAGAGAGAGAGAGAGAATTAAACAATGCCAGTTCAGCTCTTTTCTGTGGTGCATCTTCAACAATACGTATCTATTTCTTGCAGACGCTTTCCACCAGTCTTCGTTCACGGAGATCCTGGCAAGGTGACGAAATTCATTAAACAGAGACGCATGGAGAATATACGTCAGCACACCAGACAAGCCATGCACAGACCAGCCAAAAGCCAGTGTTTGTGGCGAAACTCCCGTTCTTTTCCTCTTTCTGCTCATCAGCCAATCAGCGCCAGGAAGAGATAAACATCTGGGCACATTTTGTCAGCTGGGCCAGCACTAAGTCGGTCAGTGGGCCGATCGTTCATTACATCTTCATTTGCATAATGGGCTGCTGCTGCCTCTCTTCTGCTGACTGCCTGCAGGAAAGGGTCTCCTAATTGTCAACCGTGCCAGCTTACAGCTCCTGTAGTCTGCCTTAAATGGTGACTCAATCAAAGGGTGACATTACAAAACTGCGGAGTAGCTGCTGACTGTGTACCAGTGTGTGATTTTGTAGCGTTGCTCACTTATACCCAGGTCGCCCCTGTACTCACCCACCTCCCCCTCCACCCCCCCTCCCCCACCACAGACATATACGTTCCGTGCGGCTAACAAACACGTATAGCATCACTCGTTAAGAAATGAAAGTGCTAAGGTACTGGTACAAAGAGGGTGCGAAGCCGAGATAAATTTGCATCGGGATGACAATATTGAATTTCATCTTGTTTTATTTTATTTTATTTTATTTTATTTTACCTTATTTCATTTTGTTTTATTTTATTTTATCTATTTGTTTTCAGTTAATGACAAATTTGAAATAGTTTACTTTGTTGCACAGTATACAGGCTGAGAAGGAACGTTGGGGTGGCGTGGTGGTGAGGGAGCCAGGGACTTTCACTCTAATCACGTCTGACAAAATTGTCTGTCGCGTAGAGGGACTCATAGACATGACGAATTGGAACAGTACTTTATCCGTTACTGCCAGTGAAAATGTACTCTGGTAGAGTGGGTGATAATGGACAAAGTGGAAAGCCGTAACAGCCATTGCTATGACCACAAAGACGAATGGAGCACTGGTGAGGGGATCTATATTTATAGCACACAAAGGAACCCCCTCCCCCTATTTCCATGAGTGTGGGCAATACAGAGGGTGTGGGGTGGTGCGGTAGGTAGAGGAACCTCCTGGAGAAAGATGCTGAGCGCTCAAAGACAAATGATGGGGGTGAACTGAGATCTACAGACTGCCACCAGTCACTGAAACCCACTCCATGCCGATGTGCTTTCATGCACCTCACATGACTAGGGGGGAAGGAAGGTGGCAGTTTGGTTCAGACACTTATCTGCCAATACAGTGTCCTTGAGGGTCTGGGTTCGAATACCGGTCTCGCCTTTTCTCCCAGGTTTGACTGGAAAATCAAACCGAGCGTATAGTCATGTGGATGAGAGGATAAACCGAGGTCCCGTATGCAGCACGCACCAAGCACACTGAAAACAAAACCGTGGCAGCGTAAGTGTTGTCTTCTAGCCAAATTCTGTAAAACAAATGACTTACTTAATGTTTGTGATAGAGGTATCGTATCAGTGAACATTTCAAAGGTCGCGATCTTTCTCATTATTCTTGAGGACCGATAATGAATCGTCATAGCAAAGAAAGGACATAATGACAATGAAGTATTTACACAGCACTGAATTTAGTGAAGAGACGAAGCACTACACAAGTCATACTCACGCATCTACAGCTCTGATCAGAGGAATGAAAGATAAAACTTTAAAATATGTGTAAATAGTAAGCTAGAGAAACTATACACTGGGCAGAGAGGGGAACGAAGGGGGTTGGGGGGGGTGGGGGGGTGAGGGGGGCAGGGGGGGGGATGCTATTTTAGAAAAAGGTAGGTTTTAAGGCCAAACTTGAAAGAGCTGAGTGTGGAGATTTGACGAAGCGAAAAAGAGAGCTCTTGTAAGGTTTAGCGGGTGCCGAATTTTGAAGTGTTGGAACCTGGTAACGCGGAAACAGTGGATCTGAAGCTGATAGAAGAGAGTAAGGTGGGATCTAGAGGTGACGGCAGTCACAGAGATAGGAAAGGGCAGGTTAAAAACAACAACAACAAGAACAACAACAAAACCTTTCATAACAACATTGAGTGCTGATTTCGTACTTTGTTCTGTGTAAGTCAGGGAGCCAATGGAAAGATTGCAAGACCAGTGTGATGTACTCAGATCTTTTCTTTCGGAGGACGAGTCAGGCAGCAGAGGTTTGTATGCGCTGAATGGAGTGAACGGATGAAGCGGGCGAACCAGACAAGAGCGAGTTACAACAACACTATCTCACCAAACTGGTCGCAGTTCATCATTCTTTTGCCAGGCCATCTCACAGTCGGATGTCTCTGCGACTCTGAGTGTGAGCCAAGCAGTCTGCCTCCTGCTGCCGACATTTGCAGCCACATGTTACAGGCACTATGCACAATGTACACCCAGGTCTGACCCTCAGCCCATTGATCTCTCTCTCTCTCTCTCTCTCTCTGTTTCCCGTCCCCTGGTGTTACCTTATAGTGACCGATGAGTAAAGCCGCTTAGGAGTTCTCGGCCATCCCCAGTGTCACTCTCCGACAACTTCAATGTTTCACACACACACGCACACACACACAAAAGACACACATACATACGCACACGCTCACACATATGCACACGCTCACACATACGTGTGCGTGTGCGCCCGTAAATAGGTACCGTATATACGAAAGCTGGCATTCTATCACATCAGAAAAAAAACAACTACCTTACATGTGACCGGATGTTGCTCAGTTTCTTATCGAACTTTTGAAGAGAGAGAGAGAGAGAGAGAGAGAGAGAGAGAGAGAGAGAGACAGAGAGACAGAGAGACAGAGAGACAGAGAGAGAGACACACACACACACACACAGAGAAAGAGAGGGAGAGAGAGAGAGAGAGAGAGAGAGAGAGAGAGAGAGAGAGAGTAAACGAAACGATTTTTTATTTCACGAGTGTAGTGGAGTAAGCACAGCTGCTTTTTTTTACATCCAGCCCTCAAGGGCAAAGAAGAAGAAGAAAAATGCAAAGGCAAAACACACACACACACACACACACACACACACACACACACACACACACACACACACACACACTTACATATGAAAATAAAAGACATAAATGAAAGCATGTACATTACCTAATTAAGCACAACAGAGAGAGAGAGAGAGAGAGAGAGAGAGAGAGAGAGAGAGAGAGAGAGAGAATTAGCATATAGAGATAAATGAATTTTTATCAATGTAGTTCTTTTCCACTTTCTTTCTTTCTGTCTTTCATTTATTATGTTTTGGAGCTTGAGGTGGCAATGATTCAGCACTTCTCTCATTGTAGAGACATTATTCTCTGTGATGGTTAAGCTGATAATGAGGAAAGAACTTGTCATGAGGACAAAACTCAGCACTGTGCCCGTGTTATTCTCTACAATGGTCATGCCATTTTCCAACAGGGTAAGGTTTGTGATGGGGACATAATTCAGCACCCAACTGACGTCTTTTCCCATCAGAGTAAAGTTTATAATGAGAACAGAACTCAGCAATTTACTCACGCCATTCTCTGTCAGGGCAAGGCTTGTGACGTGGACAGAAATCAACAACGTTCTGACGTCATTCTCCTTCAAGCTACAGCAGACAGTGAGCGAAAAACTCAGCGCTGTTGACGTCATTCTCTTTCAGGGTAAAACTTGTAATGAGGACATACGTCAACAATGTATTTACGTCATTCTCTGTCAGGTTAAAGCTTGTGATCAGGACATACGTCAACAGT
>NC_134880.1:34756303-34763803 GCF_041734735.1 Babylonia areolata
AAGGCGGTTGCAGCAGAGCACTGTGGAGTGCTGAGGGCAGGATGAGGCACATAGGACATCCTGGTCATCCACTGCATCCGTTTCCATCTCCAGTCGTGTTGACCTCGTCTTGCCACTGGATACAGACGGTCTCAGACAAGAGAGTGAGGTCGACGGTGCGCAACTCCTCCTCACTATAAACAAAGACATCGCGCAAGTCATCAGTCATCCTTCATCCCATACCATCATTTTCCCCAAGCCCTGTGGCGACAGGCAAGCAACGAAGCGACAGGTGTGGGTACACTGGCAGTCGTAGCCGCGGACCTGCACACAGGCGGCTCAGGCCATAGGGTCGTTTTTCACCGACTGGAGCAGCGGTGGACATCGGCAGCCCCCTGAACGACTGAGCAGCCCTCTTCAGGACAGCACTGCTCACCTCCATGGCATGAGGAAGGGGCTAGAAAAGGTGCCCTAAACATTGCCTGCTCTACACCACCCTAGTCAGCATACCGCGGCTGACGGGGACCCTACTCAAGCGGTCGACACACAAAGGAAAGAAAGAAGAAAACAAGGAGCACCCCATTGACCATTGCCACATGGAACGGGCGTACGCTTCTGGACAGAGGCGACTCAGACAGACCACAGAGACGCACAGCACTCATTGCGAGTGACCTAGCCAGGTACAACGTCGACATCGCTGCCTTAAGTGAGACCAGACTGGCAGAAGAAGGTGAACTCTGTGAGCGAGGCGTAGGCTACACCCTCTTTTGGAGTGGTCGCGGACCTGAAGAGATACGTGAGGCTGGAGTTGGCTTTGCAGTGAAGACAACCGTCGTTGGCAAGCTGGCTGGCCCCCCGAAAGGAGTGAACGATCGCCTGATGACGATGAAACTCCCTTTATGCAACGGGAAGAAGTTTACCACCATTGTCAGCGCCTACGCGCCAACATGACCCAACCCGGATGAGATCAAGGACAAGTTTGCCGAGGACCTGAACGCTGTCATCACCACTGTTCCCAACGCAGACAAGCTCATCATTCTTGGTGACTTTAACGCGAGAGTTGGCTGTGACAGCACCTCCTGGGAAGGCGTGATTGGGAAGCATGGGGTTGGCAACTGTAACAGCAATGGTCAACTACTTCTCCAGACATGTGCCGAGCACGACCTTCTTATCACAAACGCCGTCTTCTGCCTCCCTACCCGTAACAGGACGTCATGGATGCATCCTCGCTCTGGGCATTGGCATCTCATCGACTTTGTCATCGTCAGGAAGAGGGACAGGCAGGACGTACGAGTCACGAGGGCCATGTGCGGCGCCGAGTGCTGGACAGACCACCGCCTTATCGTCTCCAAACTCAACCTCCACATCCAGCCCAAGAGACGGCCTCAGGGCATGAAAGTACCTGAATGTCAACAAGCTGGAGCTAGGCAACATCAAGCACAGCTTTGCTGGCACCCTGGAGGAACGCCTTGAGTCCACCGTGCTGGACAACCAGAATGTGGAGGCAGCATGGGGCGCACTGCATGAGACGGTGTACAACACTGCCATGGAGTGCCTGGGGCCTTATGCCAGGAAGCACAAAGACTGGTTTGATGAGAACTGTACTGAGATCAAGCAGCTGCTGGAAGACAAACGCCAAGCCTACAAAGCCCACATTGAAGATCCCAAGTCACAGTCAAAGAAAGACATACTGAAGAGCGCACGCAGCACCATCCAGCTGAAGCTGCGGCAGATGCAGGATTCCTGGTTGAGCAACAAAGCTGAGATCCAGGGCTTTGCAGACAGGAACGACATGAAGAACTTCTATAACGGCCTGAAAGAAGTCTACGGTCCCACCACCTCGGGATCTGCTCCACTACTCAGTGCTGATGGTTCTACCCTAATCACTGACAAGGCCGAGATCCTTGAGAGATGGGCTGAACACTTTGACAGCGTACTGAACCGCTCTTCCACCATCAATGATGAAGCCATCGACCGACTCCCCCAGGTGTCAGTCAGTGAGTCGTTGGATGCCATTCCAACTTTGGAGGAGACCCAGAAAGCTATCCGTCTGCTATCCAATGGCAAAGCCCCTGGCTCAGACTCCATTCCAGCTGAGGTCTACAAAGAAGGTGGTATGGCGCTGACTGAGAAGCTTCATCAGCTATTTCAGCTCATCTGGCAGCATGAAGCATTTCCACAGGACTTCAAAGACGCTTCCATCATACACCTGTACAAGCGCAAAGGAAATCGTCAGGCCTGTAACAACCATCGTGGAATATCCCTGCTGTTCGTCACAGGCAAGACTCTGGCCAGAGTGCTACTCAACCGTCTCATAGCGCACCTTGAGCAAGGTCTCCTACCAGAGAGCCAGTGTGGCTTCCGGAAAGAACGCGGGACTATCGACATAGTGTTTGCTGCCAGGCAGCTCCAGGAGAAGTGTCAGGAACAGAACGCCGACCTTTACTCCACCTATGTTGATCTGACCAAGGCCTTCGATACTGTTAGCAGAGATGGCCTTTGGAGAATCATGGTGAAGTACGGATGCCCCAGAAAGTTCATCACCATTATACGGCAACTACACGATGGGATGCTGGCCTGGGTCCAAGACAACGGAGAGACTTCAGAACCATTCCCTGTCTCCAACGGAGTTAAGCAAGGGTGTGTTCTTGCCCCAACCCTGTTCAGTCTGATGTTTTCAGCCATGCTGACAGATGCCTTCAGAGACGCTGACGTAGGCATTGGCATCAGGTACCGCACAAATGGCTCACTCTTCAACCTCAGGAGGCTTCAAGCAAAAATCAAGGTGAGACAGACACCGTCAACGACTTCCTGTTTGCTGATGACTACGCTCTCAATGCTGCCTCCGAAGCTGACATGCAACACAGCGTCGACAAGTTCTCTGCTGCCTGTGACAACTTTGGCCTCACAGTCAGCACAAAGAAGATTGAGGTGATGCACCAGCCAGTTCCAGGAAAGCCTTACGTTGAACCAAACATCTTCATCAACGGGCAACGACTAAATGCGGTGGACAAGTTCACATACCTGGGCAGTACACTCTCTCGCAAACAGTTGTCATCGACGACGAGGTGAATGCCAGACTTGCCAAAGCCAGCACTGCCTTCGGCAGACTCCATAAGAACGTTTGGAACAGGAGAGGCATCACCCTGGAGACAAAGCTCAAAGTATACAAGGCCATAGTTCTCACCACACTGCTCTATTGATGTGAATCATGGACGGTCAACAAACGCCACGCCAAAAAGCTGAACCACTTCCACACCACCAGCCTCAGAAAACTTCTCGGCATAAAGTGGCAAGAGAAGATCCCTGACACAGAGGTGCTCACTTGCGCAAGCTTACCCAGCATCTACACCATCTTGATGCAGGCCCAGCTGCTCTGGGCAGGCCATGTAGTTCGCATGCCAGACCACCGGCTCCCCAAGAAACTGCTGTATGGCGAACTCCAACAAGGCAAGCGCTCCCATGGAGGCCAAAAGAAGCGCTTCAAAGACACTCTGAAAACTTATCTGAAGGCCTTCAGCATCAGCCGTGACACATGGGAGCTGAATGCAATGGACAGACCAAAGTGGCGTTCAGCTGTCCACAAAGGCGCCAAATCCTGTGAGGCCAACAGAATCGCTGCAGCAGAGCAACGCAGACAGGCCAGGAAAAGCATTGCCAGCAAGTACCCGACAGCCGCCACCATCCCCTGTTCACACTGTGTCAGAACCTTCCGGGCGCGGATTGGCCTGACCAGTCATCTGCGCACCCTCAGAGCCCAACCCACCCACCCCCAGGATGACTAGATGGTCCTCGTCGATCCCGACGGACGAACCAACACACGTGTGTGTGTGTGTGTGTGTGTGTGTGTGTGTGTGTGTGTGTGTGTGTGTGTGTGTGTGTGTGTGTGTGTGTGTGTGTGTGTGTGTGTGCAAAAGGTTTGGCGATGGGGGTTAGGAAAAGCGAGGTAGGAAGGTGTGGAGGCACGGGTGGTGGTTGGGGGAGGGGCAGGACTGAATGAAGGGGAAACACGGGACTGTGGAGGACTGGTAGTGGCCATGTTACCTGCAAACGCTGGACCTTGATTGCTGACGTGGCTCTGTCTCCCAAACACGTGACCCAGGATGCTCAGAGTCTGTCCTCTCTACTCCACGTTCACACAGCCTGTGTCCCATATCTGACCTCTTGGCGTTCAACAGCGAATAACCACTAGTGGTGACTGCAATCACCTTGTCAGATCATCAATGATGGTCCAGGCCTTTAAATGAACAGTTCACATCAAGACCACTGTGGAAGTTGCATTGACTTTGTGACGAAGACTTACGCTGAAAACGAAAAAAAGTTCACTTTGCAGTATTCCCGCAAAATATGATATACAAATGTCAAATTTCCATGTGATGTCCACATGGGGTAACTTTTCATCTCCAACCTTATTCAGAAGTGCCGCACGGATCGGCTTCTCGTTACGTGCTGTTCAGCCCCCATCTAGGTTTTACTTGAAGTTTCCAGGCGTTAAGAGTTTATGATTTGGAGCATTTAGCGTTAATATATCAGCTAATGACCCACCGCGCCACCGAGGATTCATTCAATAGAACTCGCGATGTTCGACAAATTGCGAAGTTTACGGATTACTCTTCGTGTAAGTTCACACACACACACAGAGGACAGATATATATATACATGAGTGTGTTGTGTTGTGTTGTGTGTGTGTGTGTGTGTGTGTGTGTGTACACACACACACACACACACACACACACACACAGAGAGAGAGAGAGAGAGAGAGAGAGAGAAGACAATTGTTAAATGCACCGTGGCTTCAGTTGCTCTGAAACAGTCCTGCTTCGACATTCGCTTGTGCTGCATGCTACCTAATGTCTCTTCTTCACACGTTTCCTGGCAGTGCCGGGTATGCCTACAACTGCTAGTACTGAACATGTGAAGACAGCAGATAAGAGAGTGGATTGCGGTGATGACTAAGTACGAGTGACCGGAGGATGGACTGAGCACCATGGTGTTCACGTGAACATCAGAAAAATATCCGATTTGCTCTTTCAGCCTTTTCCATGATTGTTCTTTATTAAAGTGAGCAACCTCATTGTTCTGAACCATTAAAATGTAAACCGACTACATGACGTTAGAGAGAGAGAGAGAGAGGAGAGAGAGAGAGAGAGGGGAGAGAGAGAGAGAGACGCTCAGGACGTGTTTGTTTTATATTGACATCGGCCTTACTACAGCCTTTATGTCAAGTGGGTACTATTCTCGGTTGCAGCGTCAAATGTTTTGAATGGAAGAAAAATGAACAGTTAATAAAGCAAACCATCGTTAATCGTACACAGGTAAATCTATCAACCACGAGCACACACACCTTTATTATCAATTGCACTCCACCACCTCCATCATCCACTTCCATCTTTCTATCAACAAAATAAAAAAGAAACAGTAACATGAAACAGACAGCTAATATTAATGAGACCGACATGTGTATACAGCTGCAGCAGGGTATTCATGTAATAAATGATGATTACGTATTATGACCATCATCCTTCCTTTTCCTGATATTAATTAACAGCCCCTGCAACGTAGTTGGCAAGCAAAATTATAAATTCATCATTATCACGGGATAATAAACTATGCACGTCTTGAATACACCCAGCAGCAACATGGAGAATATTAATAATAATAATAATATTTTTTTGGTTACTTAATGTAAAAAAAAATGGAGAGAGAGAGAGAGAGAGAGAGAGAGAGAGAGAGAGAGAGAGAGAGAGAGAGAGAGAGACTGCAAACGGAACAATCTACAAAATTGGGATGAACGTTCGGCTCCTTGTCTCTCTCTTTCTCTGTCTGTCTCTCTCAGCCTTCCTCCTCCCCCCCCCCCTCTCTCTCCGTCTCCCCAGACAACCAGACTTTGGTGCAGGTAAGGTTTCTGTCAGCTCTCTGTGAGGCTCACCCCTTCCCGTGTCACTGACAGCCCGTGGCTTTTCGCCCTACCAAGGGCTTCATCTCATTGGTGTTCTCTGAGCCAGGAAATGGGGAAACTTCAAGATGGGTTAGTTCTGCACTGCTTTGGGGATTGGTCAGTTGTTTCCCAACTATCTCAAGGCCTGACCAGCGCGCTGGGATTATGCGTGGGTCAGACATCTGCTCCGTTTTCTTTGTTTGTTTTTAAACAGACGTGGTGTAGCGTATATGGATCAGTCCGCATGCTTTGACACCTCGTTGAAACTGAAACTGAAACAAGTTGTCTTCGTAAACAGATGGTCCGACAGTCTTTCTCCCCATCTTATGATTGATGTTGTTGGCTGCGTTCTTTTTACATCGTTTATAATGGTTACTTTTCTTTTGTTAACAATCGAAATATTTTCACATTTGTCTTGCAAAAGAGTTATTCAGCCCTTTAAAGACTGCGAATGGGGGCCATTTTTTTAAATTATGAATAGAGGAGAAAGTAGTTGTACTATGTTAAGTTGTAGTCATTGTATTCGTTTTGTCACAGCAGTTTGTTTTTGCCTGAAATTCGGGCTGCTCTTCAAGTGAGAGCGTTGCCACAATGATGTACTACTCATGTTTATTGTTGTTGGGTTGATTTAGTTTTTGTGTAAAGATATTTGTTTTATTATCAAAGTGGATTTTCTACATAATTTTGCCAAGGACAACCCCTTTGTTGCCGTGGGTTCTCTTGAGTACGCTGCAACCAGGACCTCGGTTCTCATCCGAATGACTAGCACTCAGCCGACCACTCCAGGACTACTGGAGGGAAAAATGAATAATCCTGGGCTGTGTATGGGACTCCAACTTCCTAGTCCCTGGGCCACTGCCTGATATAACTGCAGATTCGTCCCTACTAGGTTCCGGCAATGACAGTGAACTGTCCCCCGAGGTAAGTGATCCACAGACACAACACAACCACAAATCAGTGGTGTTCTCAATCTCAGCGGAAGCAAAATCACAATTCAGTGACCCCCCCCCCCCCCCCCACCCCAAAGCTGCCCACAGAGGGTGACATCAAGAATAGGAAGGGAATAAGACAACGACGAAATATACTGTTATAAAAAGCAATAGCAAGTAGTCGAATATTCTATAAACAAAAAATATATATGGTCACTTCGTCAAACTTTACCCTCTGTAGCCCTTGCAAATGAAGATTGCGTGATAACACTACCGTGCCCACCCTGGTTCTGTGACAATTCTTTGCCTTAGGACCCGAGTGAGAGAGAGGGAGATATAGAGCGTATGCATGTGCGTGCGTGCGTGAGCGAGCGTGTATGCGTGTGTGCCTGTGAGCGTGTGCGCGCGCGCGCGCGTGTGTGTGTGTGGCTAACATTCACCTGCAGAAGTTTTACAGGCCATGAATTTACCTCTGATTTTTGAAATGCAAACCTGCCACACAATCGATCCGCCCCCCCCCCCCACCTTCACCACACCCCGCTTATCCCCACTTCCTCACTCTCTTTCCCTATCTCTCTGTGACTTAAATGAATGCGAGTCAAGTTCACGAAACATTTCACAGCAACTGTCAAGATATCAAAAGGTCTGATTTTA
>NC_134880.1:34771303-34776303 GCF_041734735.1 Babylonia areolata
GCACGCACACATACACGCACGCGCACACACACACACACGTACGCATTTACACACACACACATACACACACGCACCCCCCTCCACCCCCCCCCCCCCACACACACACACACACAATCAACAATCACGCGCCAAGTTCTACAACCGTGTGACCCTGCAGACTGCACAGGGTAGGACTGACTGAGGGAGAGGTATGTGTGCACACTGCCCCAGGCCACACTGCCCATCATGTCTGACGTCCTGCAAACAGCACGCCCTTCTGCACAGCGAACTGCGCCTTTCACTGGCTGACTGAATGACTGGGCTTAACGTCACACCGGCTGCAAGGTGCACACACGCCACCCACTCCCCGCAGTGACGAGAACTGGGTAAGCCACTGGTTAAGAAATCCGGACCGGTTATCAAACAGTATTTTTATTGTTAGTACTGTCGTTTTTTGGGTACTATCGCACCTCGTAAATACTACATCTTATATAATCACAAACACGCATTCTCTTGTGTGTTAAGTCGAATGGAGTCTCCCGTCGGACCGACGGATGAATAGGTGGGCAGGCTTATCTGTCGGTGTGTGTCCTCATAATTATGGGAGAAGAGGCCAATTCTGGATGCGCAGCACTTCCCACAGGTGTTGCAAGGGAAAACGTCTTTAGAAGTTGAGCCCTGCTTCCTTCGCTCACGCTTCTCCTTAATGGCCAGCGTTCTCTTGTTTTCAAACATCTTTATGCCACTAGAGCACAGCATCCTCCAGCGAGAGCGGTCAAGGGCATCAGTTTCCCAGGAAGCGATTCCTATTTCGCAGGCTTTGAGGTTTGTCTTCAAGGTGTCATTGAAGCGCTTGCAGGGTCTTCCAAGTTCGCGGTGGCCTTCCTTCAGCTGGCCATACAAGAGCATGTTTGGGATCCTGCTGTTTGTCATGCGGACAACGTGTCCTGTCCAGCGTAGCTGGCACTGGATCAGCAGGCTTTCGATGCTGGGAAGGCCGCTCCTCTCTAGGACTTGGAGGTTGGAGGCCTTGTCTTGCCACTTTATGCCGAGAATCTTTCGTAGGCATCTCTGGTGAAACTGCTGAGACCTCCGTATGAATTTATTTGAATTTTGGAATTATCATACATGTCTTTAATTATATCAAAGCATTTTCCAGTTATGCCCATTCTTTTCAACTTTAGGAACAGGGGATCGTGCCAAACATTATCAAAGGCTTTTTCAAAATCTACAAAACAACCGTATAATCTACCATTTTTTACTTTTATTACTTCATTAATGATCTTTTTTAGAATGAAGATTTGATCAGTTGTTCTGTAGTGTTTCCGAAATCCAATTTGTTCCTTTGTTAGGCGTTCACCTTGTTCTAGGTACTCAGTTATTCGATTATTTAATATTGTGCAGAATACTTTTCCCAAGGTATTGGTTAAGGTTATTCCCCGATAATTATTTGGATCTCCCGGGTTCCAATTTTTATACAATGGAATGTTTAAACCATTTTTCCAACATTCTGGATATATACCTTGAGTGAAAATAATGTTAAACATTTTTTGAATGATATTGATAGTTATTGGAAGACTTGTTTTGACCATTTCGTTTGTAATGCCGTCCAATCCTGGTGATTTATTATTTTTTTGATGCTTGCACGTTTTCTTGATTTCTCTGTTTGATATTGTTAAGTTGATATTTGAAAGCATCTGTTTGACTCTTTTTAAGTTCGTTTCTGATTTTTTGCCTTTGTTTTTCTTCTACATTCACCTCTTTGCCAATGAGCTTTTCCAGATGTGAAATCCATATGGATGTATTCAACTGATATTTGCGTGTGGCATTCTCGCCTGCAGTTTGTAAACTTTTTAATGTTTTCCAAGCGGTGTTTGGATCTTTATAAAGGACGTCGCTGATTTTATTCGCAAGATCATTTGTGTACATTCTTTTCTTTTGTCTTAACAGTCTGTTATAGATCTTACGTTTGGAAAAATATTTTTTGCATAGGGATTTATTATATGGATGCCTATTTATGGCATTCAGTATTGATCTAAGATCTTTCCTGTGTTCATAACATTCACAATCAAACCATTTTTTTAATGTTTTTTTCTTTTGCGCTTACGAACATTTATTTTCTTCCTAAGACTTACATTAGCCGCAAATTTCATCATTTGTGTAAAATCATTAATAGTATTGTTTAGTGCTAGTTTAGAAATACCGGTATCATTTTCAATATACGTATCTAATCTTTGTTCTATTTGAACAAGTTGGGTTTTTATCCATGGCATGTTGAAAGCTCTTAAATATTTCTCGTCTGAGAAGGCACCCCATAAGTATCGGTGTGTGACGTCTTCAGCTTTAAATGTTTCTTTTCGTGACGTTTTCACTGATACTGAATTCCTTTCTGATTTTGTCGAAAATACAGTTACGAAAAAACTTAATTCCATGGGACAGTGATCTGAAAAAGATTTAAGGGGATGAACTTTCATATGTAAGATGTCTTTTTTCATAGTGGTAGAACAAATAAAATAATCAACAACACTACAGCCATTTGGACTATAGCATGTAAAGTGTCCATCTAAATCACCCAGTGTTCTTCCATTGAGGATACACAAATTATTGTCAATGCATATGGACGCCAGTCTTCTACCAGCTTTTTGTACATAGCCATCTATTGAATTTCTGTTATATATCAAATCACAATGATCATTATAAGGTAAGTTACATCTGTTGTTTTCATGTTCCATTTGAATGAAATCTGGTATCCCAGCTGTTCGTGCATTGAAATCTCCACAAAGTATGATGTTTCCCATTTCGTTGATTTCTTCGACGTTTTCTTCTAACTTATCCCAGATGTCCGTGGTATTATCTTTTCCAAAAGAGGATGTTTCTGGAGGGATGTAGACACATCCCACAAAAGTGTCGTCGTTGTCATTGGTGCTTGGTATCTTTATCCAAACAATGTCGCTGTTACTGCTTGGCAGTATTTTGATGTTCTTTCTTAAATCTTCTTTAATGTAAATTGATATCCCCCCTGATGAACTTACTGCTTTTTTACGTTTTTGACGTACATAATGAATTCCAGGTGCAAAATTTGGAATGAAGATGTTACTTGCAGTGTCTTTATCTAGATGGGTTTCTTGTAAAAAGATAATATCATATTTACTGAAGTGTTTTATTACCCAATCATGTGCTAATTTATTTGTGGTAAGTCCATCTATTGTCTCTTTGTACCGTTTGAGGTTCCATGAAAGTATGTTCAATGACTTTTTTAACATAACAATTAGATTTAAAAAAAATATATATACAAAAGAAAAGAAAAATTAACACTAACGAGTAGTTATAACACCAACAAAAAAAGAAGAAGAAATATATGTGAATGTTTTTGTTTTTTGTTGTCTTTCAGGAACTTTTTGATGAGCAATCGTCATTGCCTAAATCTCCTTGCCAGTTAAACATTGTTATGATCAATAATCAAAATGGTAGTTGTTCTGTTCCGTACTGTTGAACCAGCTGTCTCTGAACCGTTGTCCCTGTTTGTAGCCACTGTATGTCGTTGTGTCTCTGTTGTAGGGGATGAAGTCGTATCGCCGTTGATAACTGAAGTGGTGTTGTGCTGCGTGGTCGTACGGCTGGACGGGGCGGTGTGTCCTCGTACCTCTGTAGGGCCTTCTGCTGTGATTGTATTTGCCTTGCGTGTTGAAATGTGGTGTGTTGTCCCGTCTGTTGTACTTCTGTAGCCCACCGTGTAGTCGTTGTTGTTGCGTCTTGGTGCATCTCTCACGTAGCGTCTTGAATCTTGTCTTACAATAAATCTGCGTCGGCTTGGTTGGTATTCCTTGCGGCTCTCTGGATTGTTTTCTGTTCGTCTTTTCCAATAGTTTTGACGAAGTTTCTTTTTTGGCCTTTCCCAGAACATGTGGTCAAAGTACCGGCCAATGTTCGCCGCCAGCAAGCTTGCTCCTTTTCTGTTGGGATGGATATCATCTTGTAGATGCAGATCTGTCCTTACGTTTTCATGACCGAGGAACGAGATGTTTGCGTTGTCATGCAGCCTGGTGTAAATTAAAGCGTTCAGCAAATTGGCTTTGTGTGTGAGTTCTTCTGATTTTGTTTCTGTCACTTTGCTGATTATGATCTTAGAATCCGGGTAGCTGTCCTGCAGTTTGGAGACGGTTGTTACGAGTTCGGCTGTCACTGTTTCTGCGCTTTTCTTCTTCAGATCATTGATACCAGTGTGCAGTAGTACAGCATCAGGTGACGTTGTTTCACTGATGATGTCTAGTGTGCGGTAACTAGTGTTATACGCTTTCTTCTTCTGTATTTTCAAGCCGTATGATCGCCCGAGTCTGATGGCATCAACGTCCCTGAGGACGGAATCATGGTATATTATGATTCTTGGGAGCTGGTGGTGGTCTTGTTCTTTCTCTTCGTGCAAAAAATCATCTTCCTTCTCACTGTTTATTGCCTCACTTTCAGAGTCACTACTTGAGACAGTTTCACTCTTGTCACAACTCGCATCTTCTCTTCCAGCGTTGTTCTTTATCTCATTTGATTTTCTGTTGTGTTCTGTGGCGTGGTGTAGACTTTTATTTTGAATTTTGTGTTTGGCTGTTTTCTGTGTTTGATAATTTGTTTTGTAACAATTAGAATCACTGGTTTCGACAACTGGGGTTGTAGCTGTGAGCTTGTCGTTAGAGGCAAGTGGTGTGTTTCTGTCCTTGCTGGTAGCTGCAAAAGGAGTTGACGGGTCATTGGCAGTCATGAGAACTGACTTCTCGTTGAAATCCGTGTGTCGCCAGTAAGGGGCGGAGCTGTCACTCGGTGTTGATGAAATGTGCTCAGCTTTGTCTTCGCAGGAAGGTGGTGTACCAGAGTCCTGTTTGCTTTTAGATGTTTCTGCTGGTCTTGGTGTGTACTTTCTGCCAAATAACGACTTAAATGAAGACTTCAGTGACGGTACCTTTTCATTTTCTTCTGTCTGAGTGGAAACACCTTTCGTTGGTTTTGGATTGTCTTTGGCACCACGATGTACA
>NC_134880.1:34781303-34783803 GCF_041734735.1 Babylonia areolata
GGGGGTAGAGACAGACAGACAGACAGACAGACAGACATGGGGATAGGTAGGGGGGTAGAGACAGACAGACAGACAGAGACAGACATGGAGATAGGTAGGGGGTAGAGACAGACAGACAGACAGAGACAGACATGGGGATAGGTAGGGGGGTAGAGACAGACAGACAGACACAGACAGACAGACAAACATGGAGATAGGTAGGGGGGTAGAGACAGAGAGACAGACAGACAAACAGACAGACATGGAGATAGGTAGGTGGGTAGAGACAGACAGACAGAGAGACAGAGACAGACATGGAGATAGGTAGGGGGTACAGACAGACAGACATGGAGATAGGTAGGGGGTAGAGACAGATAGGGGAGTAGTGGTAAAGACAGAGAGACAGACAGATAGAGGAGTAGGGGTAGAGACAGACAGACAGATAGGGGAGTAGGGGTAGAGATAGAGAGACAGACAGACAAATAGGGGAGTAGGGGTAGAGATAGAGAGACAGACAGAGAGATAGGGGAGTAGGGGTAGAGACAGACAGAGAGATAGGGGAGTAGGGGTAGAGACAGACAGAGAGATAGGGGAGTAGGGGTAGAGACAGACAGAGAGATAGGGGAGTAGGGGTAGAGACAGAGAGACAGATAGGGGAGTAGGGGTAGAGACAGAGAGACAGACAGACAAATAGGGGAGTAGGGGTAGAGATAGAGAGACAGACAGAGAGATAGGGGAGTAGGGGTAGAGACAGACAGACAGATAGGGGAGTAGGGGTAGAGACAGAGAGACAGATAGGGGAGTAGGGGTAGAGACAGAGAGACAGACAGACAAATAGGGGAGTAGGGGTAGAGATAGAGAGACAGACAGAGAGATAGGGGAGTAGGGGTAGAGACAGACAGACAGATAGGGGAGTAGGGGTAGAGACAGAGAGACAGACAGACAGATAGGGGAGTAGGGGTAGAGACAGAGAGACAGGGGAGTAGGGGTAGAGACAGAGAGACAGACAGACAGATAGGGGAGTAGGGGTAGAGACAGAGAGACAGACAGACAGATAGGGGAGTAGGGGTAGAGACAGAGAGACAGATAGGGGAGTAGGGGTAGAGACAGACAGACAGATAGGGGAGTAGGGGTAGAGACAGAGAGACAGATAGGGGAGTAGGGGTAGAGACAGAGAGACAGACAGACAGATAGGGGAGTAGGGGTAGAGACAGAGAGACAGACAGACAGATAGGGGAGTAGGGGTAGAGACAGACAGACAGATAGGGGAGTAGGGGTAGAGACAGACAGACAGATAGGGGAGTAGGGGTAGAGACAGAGAGACAGACAGACAGATAGGGGAGTAGGGGTAGAGACAGAGAGACAGGGGAGTAGGGGTAGAGACAGACAGACAGATAGGGGAGT
Source organism: Babylonia areolata (assembly GCF_041734735.1). Lineage (NCBI taxonomy): Eukaryota > Metazoa > Mollusca > Gastropoda > Neogastropoda > Buccinidae > Babylonia > Babylonia areolata. Next base: position 34,782,687 of record NC_134880.1, read on the forward strand.
AGGGGTAGAGACAGAGAGACAGACAGAGAGATAGGGGAGTAGGGGTAGAGACAGACAGACAGACATGGGGTGGAGGAGAGAGACAGAGAGGAAGAGGTAGATTTTGTCAGCGTCGTGTGATTGTTCTTTCACCTCAACTGGCTGTGACTGAAGTCCGGACCACGTCTCCATCTGCCATTATCTGTGTGTTCCCTTCTCCTTTCCATCTTTTCCATTCAGAGGCCGTCCATTTGGGGCTCACGTTTGGGTCGTAGCAAAGTAATTCCTTGTAACTACCCTGATTCGGTTGTCCGTGTGTGTGTGTGTGTGTGTGTGTGTGTGTGTGCGTGTGTGCGCGCGCGCAAGTGCGTTCGTGTCTGCGTGCGTGCGTGCGTGCGCGTGTGTATGAATGTGTGTGCGTGTGCGAGTGCATTTAAAACAAATCCTTTTCTTTGGAAATCTTCCGTCTGACAGCATCAAATTTTGATTGGACAATCAAGAAAAACAAATCTTCTCAAGGATACCAACTACAGGAATGTATTTTCTTCCAGAGTAAACAATATTCCCGGCTGTTGGTTGATACGATCGTATAGCCCATGGGTTGTTTGGATAGTGAAACGTGGATCCACTGAGGTTAAGACTAGCATAGAGTAACACCACGAGTATGCTGATCTACAAAAAAATCGTATTTCGTTGATGAGCAGATAATATAGTTTGGATCATCTCTTGCACTTAACACCGACTAATTACATTGTCAGTTATCAACTGTCAATCGTTAATTCAAAAAGAATATAACCCTAAAATAAGAGGCTTTTTTTACGATTTGTCGTTTTATAATGAAGACATGGAAAGGCTGAAATTTCGATTTTGACCTATGTTTTGAAATGCCAAACGACGTGGGCTGCTTTGTATGATTTTGTTCTGTTTCCAGCACAGAGGTGGGGGTGTGAAGTTGTGGAATGGGGGGGTGAGGGGGAAGGATTCAGCCTCAAACAGGTGAGCTGTATGTTGGTTTGATAAATGACGAGTCTACACCTGTGGTGTGGTTGCCTTGCCGTTAAGCGTTCGCCTAGGAAGCGAGAAAATCTGACAATACTCGATCGAATAATACACATGCCAGTATTTTCTTCCCCTCCAT
>NC_134880.1:34788803-34791303 GCF_041734735.1 Babylonia areolata
GGCACGGTGCGACCCCCCCCCTCCCCCCAAACCCCCCATCCCCCGAATTCCTCCCCCCTCCTCCGTCCTCACCATTTCCGGACAGCGCGGTCTGGTTCCCGACCCCTCCTCCCTTCCTTCCTCCCTGACCTCCCCTCCATCGCGACGCCTTCCACCGTCATCCTTGGGGATGCAACGCCATTCCACCGGCACCCCTCCCCTCCCTCATTCCCCGATTCTCCCTACGCCTGCCCCCCAATCCCCTCCTCCCCCACACACCCCCCTCCCCCCACGCGCCTCCATATCACCCCATCCCCGAGTACAGAGCATATACACCGCCAATTCTGTGCTTTGAATTTCCCCAAAGAGTAAAGGCAAAAGAAGATAAGCATATCACCGCGAATTTTTGTTGTTGATCATCTGCGATAGAGGAAATGATCAGTCATCTGACTGGAGACGCGGAGTCGTTCTTTGCTCTTTAAAAGACGAGATCAATCTAGCTGGCACTGGGTCTGGCTGAAGACAGCACTGAATATCCCTGGAAGTTTATGAGCACTCAGTGAAAACTGCATAAACACACACACACACACACACACACACACACACACACACACACACACACACACACACATGCATGAACACACGTACAAAGATAATATGGAACTTATTAACAAATGTTCAGGCGAAGAAAAACCAATGTGAAATAAAATGCAATGAACAAAGAAATACTTGAGCATCCATCCATCCAGATAGCCACCCATCCATCCCTTCATCCAACCATCCACCTACCTATTCACCCATCATCCTTTCACCAATCCATTATCCACCCACCCGACCTTCCATCCATCTATATGCCCACCCATCCATTCATTCATTCATCCACCCATCCACCCACCCACTCATGTTTAACCACCCTTAACCATATATTTTTATAGTGTCCATAACCCATCGCAACCACTGAGGAGAAGAACAGTTTTTTCCAGGCTACGGCTGGGGACATAGAAGGCTCACTAGTATGTCTTCTCAAGCAAATCACCGACCCATCCATACATTCATGCAACAGCCAACCAATCTATCCACCCATCAACCCGTTCATCCATCCATTCAAGCACCCACCTATGCACCTCACCACCCATTCATGCATCCACCCAGCCAATAACCCATCTATTCTCAATCATCCATTCATCAATCTATATTCCCACCCTCTCATCAATCAAGTTATCCATCCATCCATGTATATCCCACCCATCCACCACCCATCGTCTTCCCACCCATCCATCCACCCATCCACCACCCATCCACCACCCATCCACCCACCGATCCATCTATCCATCCACCCACCCATCCACTCATCCACCCATCCATCCATCCATCCACCCATCTGTATTCCCATCCATCCACCCATCTGTATTCCCATCCATCCACGAACTTATCTTCCACACATCCAACCACCCACCAACCCATCCACCCAACCTTACCTACCCATCCATCCATCTATTCGTGTTGTCCTTAAACCTATTCTACCACTGGATGCGGGAACTGTTTTTTCTTCAGGCTACGTTTTGGGACTAAAGGACGCTAGCTCCTCAACATAACATGTCTGAAAGAACATCGGCATTTCAAGCTTTCAACGTGTCAGGTATCAAGGCCGCCGAGGTGAAACCACCACTTTACACCATGGGTCAAGCCGCCTATGGACAGGCATACTTTGGTCACCCATATAGCATGTCAAATCTCTGAGACCTTTCTGCCATATCAGTATTGCTGAGGAAGATGGTGACAGACCACAGGATTTTTCAAACAAGTTCAAACTTTCGACTATTGATTTTATTTTAGAAAACTTTCTACTCTATGAATCCAGAATAAGAGAATCTTTACAAAACGAACACCACTACTTGAACAGTTCTGGACACATAGGATGATGGGGAAAACGACTTCCCTGCTCCCCGCCCCCAGTACTGCCTGCAGCTTTGTCTCCAGTTCTCTGAAGAAGTCACAGGAAGCCACCAAAGAGACAAGGGAAAGAGGAACTCTGGATTGGAGGTAGTGGAAAAGAAATGTTGGAAAGTTTGGTACCCTTGTGAAGATGATGATAAGATGTTGTGTAACACACACACACACACACACACACACACACACACACACACACACACACACACACGCACACACACACATATACACGCACACACACACACGCACACACACACATACACGCACACACACACATATACACGCACACACACACATATACACGCACATACACGCGCGCGCACACACACACACACACACACACACACACGCACACACACATACACGCACACACCCACACATACACGCACACACACACACACATACACGCGCGCTCGCACACACACACACACACACACACACGCGCGCCCGAAAGAAAGAAAAAGTGAGATGGTGGGGGCTGAGCGGACGAAGAAGACGACGAAAAGAGAGTGGGGGTAGGGGTAGCGGGGGCCGAACGGTGACAAGTGGGAAGGGGCTTGCAAAGACTATC
>NC_134880.1:34796303-34798803 GCF_041734735.1 Babylonia areolata
TAGATGAATATTATAATAAAAGAGCAAGTTAAGATAACAAACACGCGAAAAACAGAAGTGTAACAGCATCCACAACTCACATCCAATGTCATCCCACTCTTACATGATTGACTCGACGCACTCACACGCACAAAGACGGTCTGGGCGAAACAATATTATTCAGATTGTTCCATTACAAGCAGGCTGTTTGCATTCAGTCCGGATTGTCTTTTTTATTTGTTTATTTTATCTATTTATTTTTTTATATTTTATTATTATTATTATTATTATTATTATTATTTATTCATTTATTATTTTTTAAGATTATTATTATTATTATTATTAATTTATTTTATTTTTATTTTTGTGTGTACGCTTATAGTTGACTTCATCAAGTTTTTTCGCCTTATACATATTATTATTATTAGTAGTAGTAGTAGTAGTTCTTTTTTTTAATGTATTTATCTATTATTTATTTACTTTTTTTTCTCAAGGCCTGACAAAGCGCGTTGAGTTACGCTGCTGGTCAGGCATCTGCTTGGCAGATGTGGTGTAGCGTATATGGATTTGTCCGAACGCAGTGACGCCTCCTTGAGCTACTGAAACTGAAACTGAAACTCAAACACCCACCGCCGACTGCAACAGAATGATCACACCCAATAATTCTCCTGCTCCGTTCGATGGAAGGGAAATGTTTTGACTGCCTTCCTTGCCTGTAAGGGATGTTGGTAGAGGAGGGGTCTGGCCAGAAAGTTACTGAAGGTACAGTAGGCGTCCAGAAGGTTGAGTAGGGTTTTTTTTGGGAGAAGGTTTCTGAGGGTAAAGTAGGCGTCTAGAAGGTTGAGTAGGGACTTTTGGAGAGAAGGTTTCTGAGGGTAAAGTAGGCGTCTAGAAGGTTGAGTAGGGATTTTGGGAGAGAATGTTTCTGAGGGTAAAGTAGGCGTCTAGAAGGTTGAGTAGGGATTTTTGGAGAGAAGGTTTCTGAGGGTAAAGTAGGCGTCAAAAAGGTTGAGTAGGGTTTTGGGGGAGAAGGTTTCTGAGGGTAAAGTAGGCGTCTAGAAGGTTGAGTAGGGATTTGGGGAAAAGGTTACTGAGGGTAAAGTAGGCGTCTAGAAGGTTGAGTAGGGATTTGGGGAAAAGGTTACTGAGGGTAAAGTAGGCGTCTAGAAGGTTGAGTAGGGATTTGTGGAAAGGGTTACTGAGGGTAAAGTAGGCGGCTAGAAGGTTGAGTAGGGATCTGGGGAAAAGGTTACTGAGGGTAAAGTAGGCGTCTAGAAGGTTGAGTAGGGATTTGGGGAAAAGGTTACTGAGGGTAAAGTAGGCGTCTAGAAGGTTGAGTAGGGATTTTGGGAAAAGGTTTCTGAGGGTAAAGTAGGCGTCTAGAAGGTTGAGTAGGGATTTGGGGAAAAGGTTTCTGAGGGTAAAGTAAGCGCTGTAAAGTTGAGTAGGGTTTCGTCTAATGTGGAAAGACGTTAAATTGAAGACAACAACAGGTTTTTTGTTGTTGTTGTTGTTGTTGTTGTTGTTTTTGTTTGTTTTTGTTTTTTTTTTGGGGGGGGATGGGGGATGTGTGTGTGTGTGTGTGTGGGGGGGGGGGGGGGGTGGGGGGGGGGGGGTTGAGGGGGTAGGGGGGGATGGTTACTGAGGGTAAAGTAGGCATCTAGAAGGTAGAGTCGGTTTTGGGGAAGAAAGTTACTTGGAAGTAGAGGGCCATTGGGATAGAGGGTCACTGGTGGGGTAGAGTAGGGGTCTGGGGGAGATGGTTACGATTGAGGGGGGGGGGGGGAGGTAGTGGAAGAGTAGTGGTGTTGGGGAGAGGGTTAATTTGGCAGGGGGAGTGTCGAGTAGGGATCCTTGAGAGATGTTTTTTAAGAGGAATAAGGTAATGCCGTTGGGATGAGGTTACTGGGGTGGGAAATGGGGGTATGTAGAAGGTTACGGCGATGGGGGTTGAGTAGGGGTCATGAGGAGAAGGTTACAGGGGAGGGGGAGGGGGCACTTGGGAGAAGGTCCTGGGGAGAGGGTTATTAGGTTAGTGGTGGGGGGTTAAAGAATGGTGCCCGGGGAGAGGGTTATTAGGTTAGTGGTGGGGGGTTAAAGAATGGTTCCTGGGGAGAGGGTTATTAGGTTAGTGGTGGGGGGTTAAAGAATGGTGCCTGGGGAGAGGGTTATTAGGTTAGTGGTGGGGGGTTAAAGAATGGTGCCTGGGGAGAGGGTTATTAGGTTAGTGGTGGGGGGTTAAAGAATGGTGCCTGGGGAGAGGTGTACTTTGGGGACAGACTGGGTTCCAAGGAGAGGTCATGGGGGAGGAGCAGCGCAGGGTCCTCGGAAGACAGTTGTTGGGGCGAGGGAGGAGGAAGGTGTAGAATAGGGTCTTTCCTTGAGCGAGGCCCATTACAGAGGACTTCCTCTTCCAAGGTAGAGGTTTCTAGGTGTTCCCTTGTTTTATGGGGTACAGATGCTGACCCAATGTTCAACCCATAATTTGGAGGACCCAGCGCTTTGTTGCAGCTGCCAATGA
>NC_134880.1:34808803-34853803 GCF_041734735.1 Babylonia areolata
TATGCACTATATACAAATAAAAAATTCGCATTCGCTCTGTCTGTCTGTCTCTGTCTCAATTTACCATCATGAAATAAAATCTTGACTTGTGCAAACAGAGACGCGCTTCTACCATTACCACCATAGTGTCAAAAGGACACTTCTGCGACAGTAACCCCCCACCCCACCCCCACTCTCCCTGTTCACTCTAGCAGACATCCAACGTACCATCGACCAACAGACACAGGCGATCAATGAAAAGCTAATGTTAGAGTTGGCACTTTGTGTGCTGACATGAGCCAGTTGTGTGCTTAATTCTGTCAACAATAGCGTGCAATATTGCTGAACGTAAAGACTGCACCACGGCTCTGGAGACGACCAGTGGGAAGCTTACAGAGAATCAGGAAGATTTTACAGAATCGCTTGAACATTTGCAGGAAGACTTGAGAGACTTACAGGTTCGCCACGAGGAGGAAGTGGACAAGCTTGAAGCCTTTTCCCGCAGAGGTGATTTGCGGTTCTTCGGACGTGCTGAATCCCCAAGTGAAACCTTTCAGTCTTGCGTTGCCAGTGGCAGAGTGCTTGAAGGACGAAGTACCATGAAAAAGATGATCAGTGGGTGACACAGTGCCTGCACACAGAGCGGGACAAAAGCCATCTATTGCATCCATGGCATGTAGGCATGACCTACCCCCAGGACGTGCTGACCACAGGTCATGCATCACTGAAACAGAAAGGGGATCAGGTTCCTGGCAATTCGACCAACAGACAGAATGAAGAAATCCAGAAACACCGCGAGTTGGGTCTGCGTGCTTACTTCAAGAGAAACAGGCTTGTTGTAGCTGACCCTCTGCAGCACAGAGACAACGCTGAAAACCCATGGACTGACAGTCCATCGCCATGTTGGTGCCGGCAGCAGCAGTCAACAGAGGGGGTCAGGTGGAAGTCATCACAATCAAAGCGGCAGCTCTCCAGTCAACGGTTGCAAACCGGATCCAGGTGCATCAGACTAGGCCACCTATACTATTTTTCTGGGTTAATCTTTTGTACAAAAAACCCTCTGAATCAGGGGACATATTATGACAAAATGCAATTAATTGTCTTTGTAATTTCCACATAGTGTATCAAGTTTTTGTTGTTATAGATCTTGTGCTTATAGCGATGGAAATTAACATCTTACTTCATTTGGATTACAGCACGATTCAAATTCAGAGACAGGTATAGTCTGACGAAATACAGTTTCAGTCAACAGAGTATATTAGAAACCTTTCACTTGTCTGCATATGGTGTTGCCAGTTGTGCCAGTTACAATCGATAAGTCTTTAGCGAGAGTCAATTCAAAATTTGCTACGCCTTTACAGAGCCAGACATAACCATGTTCCTATATCACAAATGGGTAACTCAGCTATTTTTGTCTACATCATCGTGATGGAATAGCACTGAGTGTGCTTTATGAGGCAGCTTATTTTCTGTAAATAAGCTGTATCAACTGCTATAAGTCGTACAATAGAATTTACGATAATCGGTTTCGCCATAAAAACAATCATTTGGAGTTCGCTTATCAGCGGATTATTACTTTGCATATATAACTTTTTGTAAATCTCAAGGCAGAGTGCCTTTTCCTCAATTGAAGAAAATCTTTGCTAGATGCTGTGAAACCTAAAGTGTGTTGAGGAATAAATACCAAGATACAAAAGGTATGAACAACAGGCACAATTTCATTGTAATACCATTGCAGGCATATATCATCATTTCGTATAAAACAAAAACAAAACAATCATTTTCTTTATTGAAGTAAACTTTTAAATCTAACGTAAGAGCTGAATTCTAACTACATGACTAATTTGAACCCAACAACAGTTTCAGATACCCTGTCAATTAAAACTCGCTGTATAACACCAACAAAGGCAATAATAGCTTATTTTCCAAATTTATGAATATTGAATGAGCGTTTTAGCGTTTGTAGGAAAGTGTGTTGAGATTTGTTAACTGTTTGTATCGATCATCGCTGTGCTTGCACAGATTTTATTCTGTTCTCTCTATTCTTGGTGTATGTCCGTTTTGAGTGCTAAACTGAATAACATAAACGGGTGTCTCGTAGGATGCATCCTGTATGATGTGACGTCACTTCAGGATATAATTCATCACACAGGATGTAACAGGCACAAAGATACACAGCACAGTAGATAAGAAGACACTGGGGGTGGCGGGTGGGGTTGGTAACTGTAGCTGGAACACGGCTGACGATACCAACACTGTCTCTGACATTGCTTCACATACCGGTCAGTACTGACAAATCACATCCTCTCTGTGTGCAGTGGGTCAACAGCTGGTGATTACTGAGTACACAACTACGAATAGGAATTTAGATATTTAATGAATAAGATTTGATTTGTAATATACTGGAACCATCACATTCGTATTATTTTTCTTACTCCTCCATTCATTCTTGGTTGATTTGTTGGTTGGATTATATTTTCGTATCGTTATTCTTTTAACTTTTTCTTTCTTTCCGTTATATTGCAGAAAGGAAGAAGCAAACTACATCTCCTAGAAAGACTAAACATTGGTGCTCACCAAGGCTGCTGTTAAACCAGCCATGTCTCTCTCTGTGACGACCAACCTAAATAATTGAGTAGAAAGGTTGGAAGGTGTAGCCGTATAAGAAGCAGTTACTCACAAGCTCAACTGCAAAACCAGAACCAAAAAATAGTGTTCTCGATATCAGAGGAGAGAAGAAACTAATGCATGCTGTCGGTCCTAAATGCATGTAACCTAGAAACTGTATTGAAACTAAGTGACATGGTAACAACTACCACACCCATAACATCAACAAAACAACGATGATGTTAATATTAATAGCGCTACTACTGCTACGACTACTACTACTTTTTCTGAGAATAAGAATAAGAACAACAACAACAACAAGAGAGGCAAGGCTTTCAACTCGCTTGTGATGAGCACTTTGTCTAACACACGAATCATGAGAAAAAGTGTGTTCTGTACTAAACATCATGAACCTGAAAAAACGGTTCAGGAGTGGGTTTGAACCCTGTATGACTCGGTTCCAAGAAGACTTTCCACAGGGCCAAAAACATCCTCCATCACACATTCAGCGCTATGAACTGATTGCTCTATTGGAGATGACAACACCGTTTAAATCATGTTTATTTTCGTGCATCTCAATTATTTATGACATTATAAAGTTTTCAATTAAGAAAAAAAGACGTTGCTATTGCCTCAGGCAAACCGCAACACCTGTAAGTTTTCTCCAAAGTTGTGCCTTGCCTTGAGTCCTCACTTCAAACACACACACACACACACACACACACACACACATATATATATATATATATATATATATATATATATATATATATATATATATGCTGAAGTAGTTGTATTACAGCGAAAATTTGCTGCATTCTATTTACATATATAAGTGTGTGTGTGTGTGTGTGTGTGTGTGTGTATGTGTGTGTGTGTTTTCCGCGCTTAGTGCATTTTTGTACATTTCGGATATAATAAATGTGCTGTACAATTCTGTCGATTGGAATTTCTTTCTTCTCCTGGACTAAAAGAGTTGCCAGGAAAACACATCTCCCGTCAATGTACCGTCGAAGTGAGTGTTTTTAAAAAAAAAATGTTCATTGGACTTAATTTAGTATCCACTTAAAAATATTCAAAAGCAGTTAACAGGCCGATGGTGTAATTAGTATTTTTATGTGTATTCTGTCCAGACTTTCTATTGCTTTTCTTTCAGTTGTGAACAAGAAATACAATGTCATGCCATCTTGAAACCCAAACAACAGTTCAGGTAACTAATAGGTATAAATGGAAACAGCCAGATGAAATTTTCTAGATTCTGAGCATCAGTAATATGAACCATTCATGAACCGAAAATATAGCTTAATGTGGAAGACTTGGTATGTGTTACAAAATTTTATTTCATTGTGTTTATTTAATATTTGGTATTGGCAGACGAAGTACGTCTAGAGAAAATGAACACACTTCCATCTGCCACCCATTATTTTGTCGTTGTTTTTCATGCGTGCAGTTTTATTTGCTATTCCTATCGAAGGGGATATTCCTACAGAATTTTGCCAGGGACAACCCTTTTGTTGCCGTGGGTTCTTTTACGTGCACTGAGTGCATGCTGCACACAGGACCTCGGTTTATCGTCTCATCCGAATGACCAGCGTCCAGACAACAACTAAAGGTCTAGTGGAAGGGGAGAAAATATTGGTGACTGAGCCGTGATTCGAACCAGTGCGTTCAGATTCTCTCGCTTCCTACGCGGACGCGTTACCTCAACGCCATCACTCGACGCAATATATTTTGCTCATTCTGAAACAGACAGACGGTCAGGCACGCACAAGGACAACCGAAACACGTCTCTCTCTCTCTCTCTCTCTCTCTCTCTCTCTCTCTCTATATATATATATATATATATATAGAGAGAGAGAGAGAGAGTATATATATATATATATATATATATATATATATAGAGAGAGAGAGAGAGAGAGAGAGGGGGAGAGAGAGAGCGCCACTCTCAATCTGGTCTGTTCAGCCAGGCACAGATAACATGCGTCAACCCGAGCGACAGAGGCCTTTATGTTTTATTTTGTTTTTTTCGCAGGCATGTCCTGCGTGGCGTTGGTGTCTTTCCTCTTCTCTTTGTTTGATTGGCTTCTTCTTTTTGGCGTTGAACGTGTGGGTAACTGGCTCTTAAAGCAGCCAAAGAACCGGTCTTGCAACTTTCGAACACCAGTGAACTTCATGACTGATTGGTATGGGGACATAGCTGACTTTTGAGCAGCTACGGCAAGGATGCTAGATTTTCGCTTCGTTTGGGAGTTCTAGTTTTGACTGCCTGTGGAAAGAAAGAAAGGGAAGTATTCTAAAGAAACGATTAAGTGAAGGAGAAAAAACCCTATTCAGCCAACCAGTCAAAAAAGAGTAAATAAAAAGAAAAAGAAAAGAAAAAGAAAAAATGTAACAACGCTTGAAAATGGCATTACAAACTTAAACCAACCAAAAAAGAAAATGTTACAGTTCCTATGTCTTCTTGTTGTCTGTACTTGCAATTCACTGGCTGTTGACCCACTGAGCAGGAAGGATGTGATTGGTCAGTATCATCTGGCCAATGAGATGCAGTGTCAGAGACTGTGCTGGTATCGTCAGCTGTGTTCCAGCTACAGTTATAACTACAAGGGCCGGGGCATGGTGACCCCACCGTCCTCAGCTGACCCTAACTGTGTGCTACACACCGACTCTGGTGAGTGGGTGTGACAGGGGATGGGGGTGGACTGAGAGGAGTGGAGTGCTGTGGCGAGTTGTGAACGAGTGTACAATGCAGTGTTGAACAGATCCACGTCACAGTGTAGTGATGCCGTATTTGTATCTTAACATTTTTTTTCATATCCATGCGTGAATGTGTTGCTTTGATATATTACTTGTTAATGTGTGCTGTGTCCATGAGTGTGTGCCCCCCCCCTCTCTCTCTCCATATACATACATACATATTGATTATATATACACACATACATACAGATTAAGCTTCTACTACTGTTCCGTTTAGCTTCCGGATCTCTGAGGTTTTATTGAGTCATTCCCGGTTTATTGCTGTTAGAGGTCTGATATGGCATGACATTTCATTTCCTGTCCACAATTAAAGATAAGAAAAAGAAATTCTGGATACTACACTATGGACTTGTTTACTGCATACTGCATACTGAATTTTAAAGCTTGCGTTGAAATAGCTGGAACTGACATACTTTCAACGTCAGTCGAAGACAGCCATCTTGCCTGGAAAATTTTGTAACTACCCGAATTGTGCATTCAATCGATAATTCGTGATAACATCACTGAAAGAAGGCAGATGACGGTACAGTCTAGACGAATATTTGTGTATGGGCCGCATTACTTACCGCATACTGTCCCCGAACGACTATAAAAATTCAACAAATCTGAATTACAGGTCAGTGTCAGTTACAAAAACAACAACAACAACAACACAAGAACACACACACACACACACACACACACACACACAAACAAACCAACCAAACCAAACCAACAACAGAAACAAGCACAAAAAACTCATACCAGTTGTCCCCCTTGATGCCAAAAGAACCAGTTGAGACTTGACTCTTACTGCACATGTAGGTATATATGTCACGAAAAACTTCCAGTTCTTCCGGTCTCGAGATAGATCAGTGAGGCAGTTTTAAAAAACAGTTGTTTTGTTGTTGTTGTTGTTGTTGTTGTTTTTTTGAAGATGATGCGCATTTTCATTTTTGCCGAAGCTGTAGTACGAAGAGAGGCTTTTGCAAACCTGGATATCACAGTGACTTCAAACTGACGAGCCGCAGAGAAGACACGACACATTAGCAATGTTTGGAATTGTAGAACTAAACTTGTCCGGTGTGATTATCGTAAATACCACGCCCGAAAATGTGTTTGGCTATTTCGTTACGAATTACAGTTTCAGTTTCAGTTTCAGTTGCTCAAGGAGGCGTCACTGCGCTCGGACAAACCATATACGCTACACCACATCTGCCAAGCAGATGCCTGACCAGCAGCGTAACCCAACGCGCTTAGTCAGGCCTTGAGAAAAAAAAAAAAAAAAAAAAAAAAAAAAAAAAAAAGGGGGGGGGGGGGGAATAAATAATAGATAAGCTTACATAAATAAATAAATAAATAAATAATAATTATAATATAGAAAAAGGTAGTAGTAATAATAATAGTAATACTAATAAAATGATAATAATAAAAAATAAATAAATAAATAAATAAGACAACAATGGTGATAATTAAGCGAATGAATGTAAAATATGACGACACACATTCACACATACACCCACACATGCATAACAGAAATGCACCAAACATGCAGTTTCACAGATATGAAAGTACAGTCAAATACATATAAACGTACATGAGCTCCAACACACACACACACACACACACACATTACCTTGCACCTCCTCCAACCCCCTCCTCCACACACTCATTTCTAGCCTACGTATCGCAGCTTCCACGGCACACACACACACACACACACACACACGCACGCAAACACACACTCACAGAGATGAACACTTACTTGTACAAGCACACACATATACGCCCATATCTCCCACCCCCAACCCCCACACATATATACAAAGATATATATATATATACACACACACACACATCCGTACACAGATCTCTCCTGACACTTGTGTACACTTACACTCTCGCGCATTCACAAACGCACTCAAAAACACAGACCCACACATCCACACAAACACACACATCCACACACGCACACGCACAGAGGCTGCCAAGAGGGATGGGAAAAGATCTCTGATGCCAAGAACATGGCGTCTAGTGTGTTGCTCAGTCTATTGTATTTGGAAAGGCCCACAGAGACTCTGTTCCGTTTTGAAGAAATTTGCGCAATGTTGGTTTGGAAATGATGCCGATATTTGTTTGATTTGCAAAGCATCGTGCTCTACCTTTCATGTTAGACTTTCGGCCGCTCCCTCTCTCTGCTTTTATTTCTTTGAGGCGATCGATGGTGTGATGGCCTTGTACCTGTTCTTTTTGGTATTCTTTGACTTTTCTGAGAATTTCCGATTTTCCTAGATGTAGGCCGCTCGTTGGTGTTGCGTTACCAGCAAGTCTGTCAGCTCGCTCATTTCCCTTAACACCTGCATGTCCCGGGCAGTATGACCATGTGAGTTTTTTAATCTGAAAGTTGCGCATTGCCTTATGCCACTCTGGGCTTCCCATTCCGTTTTCAATTTTCTGTATGAGGTTCATTGAGTCGGTTAGAATCATGGCATGTTGGTTTCCGGGCGTATGGATGGACGATAGCCACTGGAGGGCATGTGTCGCAGCTTCAACTTCCATCGTTAGGCTGGAGGTTGTGACTTTGTAGGCAGCATTCTCTTCCCAAATTGTTTTTCCATTTTGTTTCGCAGTGAATCCCCAACCAGACTGGTCTTTGGTGACTGAGCCATCTGTGTATATGATGATGTCCTCTTCTTTACTGTTTTCTTCTATGAGTAGCTTCACTTCCGCATCTGTTTTGCCCTCTGGCCATTCCCGACAATGTCTTCCTAGAGTGGGTGAAATGACTGTGTTGAATAGATGGTTGAGGTTTTTGGGGTTTTTCTCCCATTCTTTTGTTTCTTTCAGGTCTTGTAGTCGGCATACTAGCTGGATTGTGTCTTCTGCTTGTCCCATCCATGATCTTCCTCGTCCTAGACGGCTGCCTTTTGGTTCTTTGACTGCGTCATGCAGTGGGTTTTGAGGGTTTTCTAATGCTTTGAAGTAGGTCTTGACCTGTTCTAACTTGTTTCTGGCCTGTACTGAAGGAAGGTCAAGCAGGTATCGCATGGTTTCTGTGGGCGTGTCTTTTGTTGTTCCAAGGATCAGCCTCATAGCTTCATTTTGTACTCTTTCTAATTTTCAATCCAGCGAAAGCCCAAACGTTGCTGTGCACCCTTAACAACAAAACCGCGAGCAAATCACCACCTTCTGTGTCATTCGATGGAATTCAAATTGAGAAAACTGAATGCCTACGCTACCTAGGAATACACTTCGACAGGATGCTGACCTTCAGAAAACATACGGAAAATACTGTTCTCAAATGCAAAAAGGGCCTTTCAGTCTTAAAAGCAATGGCAACCAAAGGAATTGAACAACGCCACCTCTTCCTGCTATACCAATCACTCGTCCTCAGCGTGATCGACTACGGACTTGGGCTTACAACACCGTCTCTACGAATTACAGAAGTCGGAAAGAGGTGATGACGGCAGGGAACGTTTAGAACTTTCTGTACATTTAAAGACAGTTGCAATTGGGCGCTCACACATATGTGTATGTGTGTGTGGTGCTCGCGCGTGCGCACTTGTGTGCGTGTGTGTGAGTGTGTGTGCGCGCGCCTGAATGCCTGCGTGTGTTTGTGTGTGTGTGTGTGTGTGTGTGTGTGTGTGTGTGTGTGTGTGTTTATGTCTACGTGTGTGTATGAGTGTTTATGTCTACGTGTGTGTGTGTGTGTGTGTGTGTGTGTGTGTGTGTGTGTGTGTGTGTGTGTGTGAGAGAGAGAGAGAGAGAGAGAGAGAGAGAGAGAGAGAAGAGAGAGTGGTGTGTGTGTGTGTCTTCGTGTGTGTGTGATGTGTGTGTGTATGTGTGTGTGTGTGTGTGTGTGTGTTTGTGTGTGTGTGTGTGTGTGTGTGTGTGTGTGTGAGAGAGAGAGAGAGAGAGAGAGAGAGAGAGAGAGCGAAAGAGAGCGAAAGAGAGAGAAGAGAGAGTGGTGTGTGTGTGTGTCTTCGTGTGTGTGTGATGTGTGTGTGTATGTGTGTGTGTGTGTGATGTGTGTGTGTGTGTGTGTGTGTGTGTCTATGTGTGTGTGTGATGTGTGTGTGATGTGTGTGTGTGTGTGTGTGTGTGTGTGTGTGTGTGTGTGTGTGTGTGTGTGTGTGTGTGCACCATTCCTGGCAATCTGTGAACACAGTGCCGACAGACCCAACAGCAGGCTCCGCACCATCCCCTGAGGACCAGTGGGTAGAGACACCTGCCTCCCAATCCACCATCCGTAACACCTGTGATGCTTGGCCCTGTGACGACAGGTCCGTGTGTGTGCCCCACTATCCGTCCACCTCCACCTCCTCCTTCACCTGCCTGCCCATGCCTGCCCAGTGTGGCCCTCCCCCTCCTGTGGCCAATGGTGACGTCATCGTCTCTGGTGCACTGCAGGGGGACACAGCACACGTCACTTGTGACGTCGGCTTTGTGATGTCACCCAGGAACGCGTCAGATGAGATCAAATGTCAGGTGGGAAGATGTAATGATTGTGGCTCAATTATGACCACCACCGTGACGACGATGATGATTGGTTTTCCAGTTTGTTGATGAGTTTGGTGTCTTATTGATTGATTGGTTTAAGACTAACAGTTTTCTTGCCTTCTAAAACAATTAGGTGCTCATACATGTTCACGCACCTCATAATAATATATAAGTGCATGTACACAGCCAAGATTTGATAAAAGAGTGATGAATCTTTGTATGATAATTATTATTCGAAGAGTAAAAAATCTGGTGGATCTCGACGCGCTGGATTTTAGTCGTCCAGTGTTGGGTGGAGGTAATGTATTTGTGAATACAAATCGCCCATCCCCCGCCCCAGACCCCAACCCATGGACGTCCATCTTTCCTCGAGCGGGGAAGATGAGAAAGGAGGTATGTTTGAAAGGAATATAAACAGACTGGAAAAGTAAATAGATTAAAAAAAAAAGATAAAAAAGATAAAAAAAAGAAAAAAAGCCAGAAAAAAGTAATGTTTCGTTAGTATTTCTCTTGACATTTCTATCTTTTTTGACAGATTACATCCACGTGGACAAAGTTCACAGGCACGTGTCTGCAGTATGAATTCCACACTGAGGGGATTACCTCCTTCAGGAAATTGTTGCCCATACCACTGGCAGACTCTGAGATATGCGTGAAAGGTGTCTTCACTGCGAAAGGGCAGATGATTTTCAACCTTCAGCCTGCCGTCACTGAAGCCAATATCGACCTTCATTTCACGTTCAGGTGACTATCAAATGTTAACAGGAAACATGTTATCTTGCACTGAGATATCGGCATGCATGCATGCATGCGCGCGCGCGCGTGTGTGTGATCATATGCTTTAATCTGACCACACAAGGTCATACCCGATCTTTGGAAAACCTGGTCGCACGTACAGAAGAGAGAGTACCAGTTAGCATTAGATTAAACAGCGTCTCTTTTCTCAACCATTTCACGGAAGCCTGAACACACATGCACGCACTCAGGCAAGCACGCAGACCTCATCACAGGACAAAATGGCAGAGATACCAGTATCTGAACATAGCTGTAGCAAAAGTTGATGCGAGGTCAATGAGATGCGATCAAGAAACGTCAGTGCCCCTGTGGCGGCAACATCCAATAATGCGGTCGACAGATAATTCAAAGCGGGTGGCTGCGGTTTAAAAACCGGATAATAAAAAACTACACTGCTCGATACGAGGCAAAGTACGATGGAAAAAAGGCCAAGCGATACCTTCGATTCCTGTAGACCTCAATATAGCAGTTGCTTTAATGGATCCAAAATAGACAATACAGCTCTCTGCAACCGTATCTCTTCCTTGAAAAAAAAGAAAGAAAAAGAAATCGTTGACGTTCAAAAACGAAATAATAAAACGATCAACAGAAACAATCGTTTCAATTGTTACCAAAGAAACACAAACGGAATTCTGCCCGAAACTTGAACTTAAAGACGCTGAAACAACAAAACGTAGGGATCGTAGTAAACAACAACAACAGCATCGATATGGAAGACCATCATTACCACTGGAAACAAGAGGCTCACTACTGCTACGTGCTGTATCCAGTAAAAGGATCACAAGGAGAAAAAAAACAGAGAATAAAAAAAATCGTTAATAAGTGTTCCGTATATATATATATATATATAGTTTGGGAGAAAAAAAGGCACGCAAGTGGGATCGCGCCATACATGTTCAATTCGGAAACAAGCAGTATTATCCCCTCCCGTTTGGAATCTTCTTTGCTCTTCTCCTGAGACATGCGTTCAGCACAGCGCAAGAAGGGATCTACCTGCGGACCAGATCAGATGGCAGACTCTTCAATCTCGCCCGTCTCAGAGCAAGGACAAAAGTCCGCGAAGCCCTCATCAGAGACATGCTCTTTGCTGACGATGCCGCAGTTGTGACCCACACCCAGCGGGACTTGCAGTCACTAATGGACCGCTTCTCCCAGGCCTGCAAAGATTTCGGTCTGACCATCAGTCTCAAGAAGACAAATGTCCTAGGCCAAGACACGCCATCTCCACCAGCCATCACCATTGATGACTACGAGCTTGAAGCCATCCATCAATTCACTTACCTTGGGTCAACCATCACCGACAACCTCTCCCTTGACACCGAGATCGACAAGAGGATCGGGAAGGCAGCCACAACGCTAGTCCGCCTCACACAAAGAGTGTGGACAAATCCCAAGATGACCACGAAGACAAGGATGGCTGTATACAACGCCTGCGTCCTCAGCACCTTGCTGTATGGCAGTGAGGCGTGGACCACACATGCTCGTCAGGAGAAAAGGCTCAGTACCTTCCACCTGAGAAGCCTACGGCGCATACTCGGCATCTCCTGGCAAGACAAGGTGACAAACACTGAAGTCCTGACTCGCGCTGGCCTCCCGACCATGTATACCATGCTGAGACAGCGTCGGCTGCGCTGGCTGGGCCACGCTCGCCGCATGGAAGATGGTCGCATCCCAAAAGACATCCTTTATGGAGAGCTCGCCACGGGGCAGAGAAGCATCGGCCGCCCACAGCTGAGATACAAAGACGTTTGCAAACGTGACATGAAGGCACTTGAGATCAACACTGATTCCTGGGAGGGCCTTGCAGATGACCGCAACAGATGGAGAAGCACTCTCAAGAATCAGCTACGGATTGTTGAGGACAAACTGTCAGCTGCTGCAGCAGAAAAGCAAGCTCGCAGAAAAGGGACGGCAGCCGACAGACCAGCATCAGCTTACACATGTGACCGCTGCGACAGAGACTGTCTCTCTCACATTGGTCTCCACAGTCTCAGGCGACGCTGCTTGGTCCAAGCAGACAGCCCAATTAGACATTAGGTCGGGTATACTCTATCAATGGTCAGCCATGACCGAAGGAGGCCTACTATCCCCTCCCGTTAGGGCGCATCTGACGTCATTCAACCAATTTATTTTTCTTTATGCGAAAATCATGTTTTGTGGTGTGTGTTTTTTGTCTTTTTTTAAATCTCGATTATTTTATGAAATTCATTGAATTCAGCAGTAAAGGAGACATTGCCATCACTTCAAGCACACCGCAACACATGGCTGTTTCTTCTCGATCTGCACAAACCAATCCAAATCGGCTGACTGAAACTGAAACAATAGATTCCATTTTTCTTTTATGTTCATTAGAGTTGATTTGTTGTCCACTTTCAAATCTTTATATGCAGTAAACACATTGATGGTGTAGTAAGTGTCACTTTGTGTTCTGTCCAGAATTTGTAGTTCTTTTCTTGTTATTGCGATCAAGAAAAACGAGGTTATACCGTTTTACCGAACATAGCCAACGTTCCGGAAGCTGAGAACTGGCAATATAGTGTTTTCGGAATCTTGAACGTGCCTCAATGAAATAAACCATTAATGATCCGGAAGTACGGCTTAAGTATGGAGACTTACAACCTATTATTGGTATGACTGTAATAATATTTTAATAATATTTTATTTTTATATAGCGCTATAATACAAGCATAAGCAAGCTCTAAGCGCTTTACAATCCAGTACCTAAAGTGAAACATGAAAGCATATAAAAAGTAGTAGAAACATAAAACAGAATCATTAATATTTTAAAAACACAATGCATAAAACTCACAAAGTAACATACTATCAATACTACAACTGTTACACTCCAACACTCACACTAAACACACACAGACACACACATGATTAAACGGCTGAGATGACAGCAATTTTCACTTAAAATACATACATGTAGAAAGGGACATAATTGTAATCTGCATGTCACAGATTTTGTAAAAATAGTAAAATAACATTTTGGATAGAAAAGGTAAAAGGGGTAAACATCGGTTCATTTTTCCTTTCGAACCACACCACCACCATCCATCTACCCACCCCCATTCTCTCTACTCTCCCATCACACACACTCACATTGCCATGGGCCTGGGACAACAGCACTATTTGAGTTATGACAAATATTTTTTAAAGAGGTAAGTTTTAAGATTTGCTTTAAAGGTAGATCGAGGAGTTGTTTGTCTGAGAGCAATAGGCAGAGAATTCCAAGTTGTTGGACCGAAGACGGAAAATGGCCTCTTTCCACGGGAGTTAAGGAAGTATCGGGGAACAGTTAGCTGGGAGGAATCAAGAGATCTCAATGTTAGTTTGGCAAGTACGGGTTAACAAGCTGAGAGAGATATGAGGGTGTGGTATCACAATTCAGGCACTAAAGCATAGACAGGCAACTTTATATTCAATTCTGGCTTAAACAGGCGACCAATGAAGTGTCCGCAGGACAGCAGTAGCTCAGTCTCCTCGACTTTTTCAGGACGAGTCGAGCTGCACTATTCTGTATTTTCTGGAGTTTGTAGAGTTTATCATTGGGAAGGCCAGCTAAGAGATAATTACAATAATGTAGGTGGGATAAAATGAAGGCAACAGCAAGTTTGTTGGCGGCATCAACAGACAGGAAGGGGCGGATTTTACTGATCTTACGAAGCTGAAAGTAAAGAACTTTACACAGGTGGTTCACATGAGTTTCCATCGTGAGGGATGAATCGAGGTAAAAACCAAGATTGCGGACAGAACTAGAAAAAAGAAATTTCTATGCCAGAACAAATGATAGACGTTGTATTTATCTGCTTGAGCTTACTTTTATCACCAGTCAGCATGAGCTCTGTTTTGTTATCATTCATTTTTAGTTTGTTTTGTTTCAACCACTTTGCTACACTTTCGAGGAAGAACGGGGAAGGGGTGGTGTTGATGGTACCTGGTGGGGCATATCTGTCGGGTCGTTGTCTCCCTCAGCAGGTCTCAGAGGTGGTGCCCTTCCAGCCTTCCCTGTTCTTCCTCGACATGGCTGCTCCAAAAGACAAGACATCCTGACATAATGGCCCGTGTTCTGACACTTACATCACCTTAATCACCACAACCAGAATTGACTTTTTCTATCACCAGCACCACAGAGACAGACTGTGAAGAGTTTTTTCCTACTGTGTTTTAGCCAAATTTGGTTTTAGCAGACAAAGTATTTCCAGAGAAAATGGCAATGTTAAAGATTACCATGAACACACAGACACACACACAGATAACTGAACACCAGGTAAAACAGAGACTCACTTTGTTTGCACAAGTGAGTCAAAAAAGGAAACACCAAAGCAACAAAAGCTATAGAACACTGACGTTAAGCCAGTCACAAACGAAAAGTCCTTGACAAGCAAGCTGATGCGAAACGTTCGAAAAAAGGACAGAAGAACGTGAGGACGTGATCCCACATGATTCAGTATGGAAGGATGTACAAGAAAAAAGGGTCAGAAGGTCTAGGTCTGGTCTTCAAAACAACGTAGCGACATCTTGGATCATACACGGAAATCCCTGCAAGAATATCGTTCATCTCCGGTAAAAACAACAAAAGCAAACAAACAAAACGATCAACAACCTGAAATGGAACGGACCTGAAGAATTATGCACAATGGAAGATACTGCGCAGAAAAAACTCCGAAACCAAATTCGTTAGGCGCAAAATGACCGAAATGGAAAGATCACAGGAAAGAAATCAGAATACAACCGTTTAATGCCATCATCACTTCTGAACTGCACAATGTAGACCATACCTCATTTGTAGACAACAGTAACCTGAAAACGCCGTCCAGCTGAACCAAAGGGGCACCAGTCTACTGGCAGGCAACGCTGGGCACCACCTCCGAGATCTGCTGTGGGAGACAACGACCCGACCGACATGCCCCACCAGGTACCGCCAACACCAGCCCTTCCCTATTCTTCCTCGACATGGCTGCTACAACAGACACGACATCCTGACAGACTGGTCCGTGTTGTGACACTTACATCACCTTAATCGCCACAACCAGAGTTGACTTTTTCCGTCACCAGCACCACAGAGACAGCACTGCTGAGTTTTTTCTGCACTTTGCCGTTACCTTCATAATCATATTTCCGTACACATTTTGGTCTCAGTCTTCTATCTCTTCCCATTACACCCCACCCCGCACCGCGAGACCCACACGCACGCGCAGCCAACAGTTTTGGATTCGTCGAATGTCACTAAACAGTGAAAAAGGTTAATCAAAAGAAAGAAAGTAGCCAAACACATACATCAAACGCTTCACACACAGAGACCCCACACCGGGGCGCGCACTGAAAAACGAAGAATGGATACAAGTACTTTAGTCCCTGTTGTGGTTTGGCAGTAAGTATTGTACAGCAATGAACAGTTAGGGAATGCAAAACCGGGCATGTAAAACTGATGCAACACAAAGTTATCAGCACAACTGGAAAAAAAACCCCAAAGGTTTAACAAGCTGTGCAACAGGTGTGTTGTTTTTTTAATTTTTTTTTATTGCTTTGCAGATTTCACCAACCGGGAAAATAGTTATACGTAAATACCATATAAACACCAAGCAGGCAGTTCACATACTTTAATTGAACAATTTGTTTAATGATTAATCTCTCTCTCTCTCTCTCTCTGTATATATATATATATCTATATATATATATATATATATATATACATACATAAGCAACTTACCCTAACGATTGAAAAACATATATTACTGGAGGAAAGAATAAAGTGTTCTGTAATGGTATCCTTTATTGTCTGCTTGTTTCCATGACAATGAGTATTTTTCTTGTTTTTACCTTGAATTCTTCATGTTGCCTTGTGTCACCAGATACAACTTTAATGGATATCAGAACGGCACGTTTTGGAACATTAGAAAGAATATGAGTTTTCAGCCCATTCGTCGTCTGGGAGACATGCCACTGACCCCAGGTGACTCCTTCACCATCACCGTCCGCCTGTTGTCCGACCATCTGCTCGTGACCCTCAACACAACGCACGACTACATCGTTCCCCTCAGCAACCCACCAGGGCCGGGCAGTGTTGACCTCAGTCGGTCAAAGGTCTTTTGGATGAAAGGAAAAGTGAATATCTTTTACGTCAATTTAATCTTTGGATGCTGATGTGTGTGCAGGTGTGTGTGTAAAATTCAACAGGTCGGAATGAAATAATACGAAAATGGGAACACGAAAAGGCTGCTTCTTTTCAAGAAAATTTGTCTAACGCTGAGCTTACACACTTAACTCACTCCATGCCAAGAGTTTTTGCCCTTGCCAATCCCTGAAAACCCAGGGTTTGTATAGGATGGAAAAAAAATTGTAAAAAAAAACAAATAAATACTCAGACAATTGATATTTAGTATATGTATGCAAGGAATGTTGTTCCATATGTGTGCAAAAAATCAAAGTATTTACTCACCATCTTGATGTTGATCGCGGTATCCATATTTTGTGTATTTTTTAGCATTTTTGCACCCATCAGAAAGGTACACCAACATGTTCCACATCACATTCTAACACTATTTGAGGAACTGAAGACCTAGTGCATGCAATGAAGTATGAACAGGTGGTGAAGAAAGTTGAAATTCACACATACAAAAAAAAAACTGTCTCTACATAATGAAAATCAAAGAACAAAGAAAAAAACTCAACCGGCTGGGTGTTGACTGGACAGTCAGCTGACAAACCTGGTATGCCAGTGAAGGGACGTGCAAGAGGGAAAAAAGGAAAAATTGTCAGTCCAATCACTGGTGAAAACACTTGCAAAATCGTCCGTTTCCTCAGTGGTTTCGTCATCTGTGTCTGTCTCATCTGCTGGCACATATTCCTCACTTTCCTGTCCATTGTAAACAACTCTCTTCAGGGGCCGAATCTATTTCTAGTTCATTGGGATCTGGTTCAAATTCACTGTCCGAAGAATCAGCATGATGTCCTTCGACATCAGAGCCTTCAGTTTGGATCATTTCCAAAGCATCTTCGACGCTGAGAAACATTTCACCTCTCCGACCGTGTCGAACACTTCGCCGTGACGCCATCTTGTCAAACAACTTACAAAGCTGACAGGGGGCATGCTTTGTTATCAACTGCGGTTGAGCTTATCGCGACACACACGCAGCGTGTGTGAATGAAAAGCTGACCAGAGGTGACGTAAGATATCACATCTGCTTTTGATTTTCGCATCCAACGCGTCACTCCGACAGCACGACTTTTTAAAATCCAAGTCCGCATATGCGGACATTGGCATCCAACGCTTTCTCTGACGATGTCCGCATATGCGGACAATGGCAGCGAGTGACGCAATCGATGCTGATGATATTGACGTCATAAATGATAAACTCGCAAACATTCTGATTCAGACGGCAAAAGATACTCTCGGGACATATCAAATTCGTACTTCTGAGACAAAACACAGAGATAGTCGCAGTTGCTTTGATTCCACATGCAAACGAAGCCGATCAGAATATTTTAAAGCTAAACATAGAGTAAAAAAAAAGAAATTCTAGTAAAAATAGAGACGCGCTCGAAAGAGTCAGCAAAAGTTACAAGTCCGTTTTAAAGAAAGCAGAAAAGTCGTGGAGAAAAAAAAAATGGCACAGAGAACTACGAAGTTTTCGTAAAAGCAAATCAAGAGAACTATGGAACAGAATTAAAAAGAAAAAGAAAACATCATGTCCCATAAATTTAGAAGACATGTTTCACCATTTCAGCAACCTTAACGTTAATGATAATGAACATATTGACAGTACAACGGCAGTGCACATTATCAATTTAGAGGATAATGATGATATTTAAAATGCATGTATTACTGAAGATGGAATTACTTCAGCCATCAAAAGACTGAAGAAAGGCAAAAGTGCCGGTGAAGACATGATTCGTAATGAATATATCATTAACAGCGTTCCTTTGCTGACAGAAACATACTGTAAATCATTTAACAAGGTACTGGACGAAGGTGTTGTACCAGAAAAATGGGTATCCTAAACAATGGAATTCACTGCCCTCACACCTCCGTTATACCCCAACACCTGCATTCAAGAGAGCACTCAAAACATATCTTTTCAAACTGTACTTTTCTCACTGATTTTTTTCCATCTGTGTATGCTTGCTGTGATTTTTGTTGCTGGATGTGCTTTTTGCGTTGGTGATACCTGGTTGGTGTTTATTTTTGACAGTGGTGAATGTGGCGTGCTTTGTTTTGCTGTGATTTGCACCTGTGGGATTTGAGACTGTGATGGCGCCTGTGTCAATTTATGAATATGTATATGTATGTGTGTATATATGTGTATGTATATGGGTATATATATATATATATATATATATATATATATGAATGTATGTATATATATATATATATATATATATATATATATATATATAGATAGATAGATATATATATCTTTTATCACGTCAGTCTTACATATGCATATTTTAGCCATTGTCATGTTAACCTTTGTAGACTTTGTACATATTTTACGACACTTAGTCTTAAATTTCATTATTTTTTTTATTGTGAAGCGCGGTGAGCCCCATCTGAGATGGGGGTACTGCGCTATATAAGCCTACATTTTATTATTATTATGATTATTATGATTATTATGATTATTATTATTATCCGGTTTGATATTGCCATTGTATAAAGGCAAAGGTGATACACTTGACTGTGATAATTATAGGGGAATAACTTTGCTCAGCTGTGTTGGAAAACTATTCACTACAGTGTTAAATGCTAGACTGACTGATTATATCAATGTAAACAATATACTTTCAGGAGCCCAAGCAGGATTTAGACAGTCCCATTCTACATTAGACCAAATGTTTGTTTTGAAATCACTAATTGATATTTTCTCCATGAAAAAGCAGAAACTTTACTGTGCTTTTGTTATTAAAAAAAAAAGCCTTTGATTCAGTTTGGAGAAGTGGGTTATGGGAAAAACTTGTTCATGAAGGCGTGAATGGTAAAATTTTGCGTGTCATAATGAACATGTATGATAGAATTAAGTCATGTGTGTTTTAAATGGTGAAAAATCTGATTTCTTTAGCATTTGTAAGGGTGTACGACAAGGAGAAAATCTCTCGCCTTTGCTTTTTTCTCTGTATCTCAATGATTTAGAGTTGTATTTGACTGAGCATAAGAGTCCATCTGTTGATCTTTTATTGAATGTTAACATTTCAGAGTTAGATAATTACATTCGATTATTTGTACTGTTGTATGCAGATGACACAATTTTACTTTCAGAGACGAAAGAAGGATTACAACAGTCCCTCATGTTTTTTTCACAAATATTGTTTAAAATGGAAACTAGTGGTCAATGTAAAGAAAACTAAATTGATGATATTTAATTCTGCAAACAAACTAAAGCCTGTTTTAAAATTTGGTGATGCATGTTTGGATGTTGTCAATTCTTTTAAATATCTTGGGATCGAATTCAGTAGAAAAAAAAAAGATTTATGAACAGGGCCAAAAACCTATGTTTTCGTTACTTCAGTCAGCCAGAAATCAAGATTTACCTTTACATATCATTCTGGACATGTACCAGTCTATGATTGTTCCTATTTTGTTGTATGGTGCAGAAATATGGGGTTATGAAAATGTAGATATACTTAAAAAATTAGTATTGAAAATTTTGAAACGCTTGTTCAAACTGAACAGAAATACTATGACCCAAATTGTTTATGGATAAACTGGTATTTATCCAATTAGTGTGTTAGTGAAAATGAGATTAGTTCAATTTTGGACCAGCTTAGTGATATCAAACACAGAAAAATATTCTGGGAAAATATATTTAATATTACTTGACTTATATCGAAAGGGTATATATTCTTCAAAATGGATGAGTTGTATCAGACAAATTTTGACAGAAGCAGTGCATGACTGTGTTTGGGATGCTCAATTCTTCTTGGAGAGGGAATCTTTCTGCAAGAATGTCAACATTGCTTTGAGAGATAGTTTTCAAAATCTATGGAGACATGCTCTAGAGGCAAGTAGTAAATGTTTGTTTTATCGAAATTTCAAAAGTGGATTTGGTAGAGAAAAATGTATAAGTCAAATGCCTGATAATTACGTTATCAGCTTCTTCAGATTTCGAAGTAGTAATTATAAGCTGGAAATAGAAACAGAGAGACACAAAGGCATACCACGAGAGTTACGGCTTTGTAAGGTTTGTAACATGTCTGTGATTGGTGATGAGTTTCATTTTATAATGGAATGTCCCAATTATGATCAGTTACGAAATACATATGTTCCTAAAAAAATATTTGTCTCCAAAATCAGTTTTTAATTTTTGTAATATGCTCAAAGGAGACCAAAAAAAAGAAGTCATTTTAGCTGTTAGTAAGATGACTAGATTTGCAAATGTTGCCTAGTTATACTTTTGGAGTTAAAAGACATTTGTGTTTTCTCAACTTTTATGTGACATTGTGTATTTGGAAATGTTTGTTCTGGGCATGAAAAGATTATTTTGCAGTAATCCTCCATACTCCAATAGGAGTGAAAGGATAATTAAAACTTGAAACTTGAAACTTGTGTGTGTGTGTGTGTGTGTGTGTGTGTGTGTGTGTGTGTGTGTGTGTGTGTGTGTGTGTGTGTGTGTGTGTGTGTGTGTGTGTGTGTGTGTGTGTGTGTGTGTCCTAACAAACTTAATTAATTCTATTATTGTTCTTGAATTACCACTATAGCGTCAGATAATAGGAACAGTTGAGGTTCTGGTGGCAGTATTTTGATAGTGAACTTCTCATTCTGCGGTTTAACACTTGTTCAGAAAGATAAACACGAGAAAAGCTTAATGCCCAAGTGCAGTAGTCCCTTATTGTTAGAGACAATAAAGTGAGACTTATGACGTAGGTTAGGTGCTAGTTGACTCTTGCGAAATTGCTTTAGACCCGAAAGGAGAGCACTTGAAAATGCGTGAGACAAATCCCATCAGTTTTGAAAACCCGAATACACACTGTTAGCCTGGTGTGGCTTAAAAAAAAAAAAAAAAAAAAAAAAAAATCTGAATTAATGTTTGTTGTTTGTGTTGTAATACCCACGGTTACACCAGAATGACGAAGGAAGCTGGAGTGATGGCTTTACTGTTGATCTCCTGCTGCATTCATAATGACGTTGTTTGGAGTGCAATGTCCTGCTGCATTCATAATGACGTTGTTTGGAGTGCAATGTCCTGCTGCATTCATAATGACGTTGATTGGAGTGCAGTGTCCTGCTGCATTCATAATGACGTTGTTTGGAGTGCAATGTTCTGCTGCATTAAAATGACATTGACTGGAGTGCAATGTCCTGCTGCATTCATAATGACGTTGTTTGGAGTGCAATGTCCTGCTGCATTCATAATGACATTGACTGGAGTGCAATGTCCTGCTGCATTCATAATGACGTTGTTTGGAGTGCAATGTCCTGCTGTATTCATAATGGCGTTGTTTGGAGTGCAATGTCCTGCTGCATTCATAATGACATTGACTGGAGTGCAATGTCCTGCTGCATTCATAATGACGTTGTTTGGAATGCAATGTCCTGCTGCATTCGTAATGACATTGATTGGAGTGCAGTGTCCTGCTGCATTCATAATGACATTGATTGGAGTGCAGTGTCCTGCTATATTCCTAATGACGTTGTTTAGAGTGCAATGTCCTGATGCATTCATAATGACGTTGATTGGAGTGCAATGTCCTGCTGCATTCACAATGACGTTGATTGGAATGCAATGTCCTGCTGCATTCATAATGACGTTGATTGGAGAGCATTGTCCTTTACCAATGAAGTCCTGGCTGATCTGGTACTATGTGCAGTGAATAACAATGCACTTGGCTGAATTTGACTTTGACAGTGTTGTGCAAACTGAATTAAAGCACATAAATTTATAAAATGAAGTGGAGTGTCGCCAGTGAGATTATTCGTTTGTAAATAATAGTCTGGTTCTTTCGTACACACTAATATATACTAGTAATAATATACTACTACTATAACTAATGTTAACATGAAAACATTGAAAGTTTTTTTTTAATTAAAAACAGGCAGTCAGCGTGCCACATGTGTCCTTTACTTTACAGAGGATAATTTTGAAGTAAAAATGAATCCAGTTCGAAATGTTAGTTTTTTTTTCTTCATCCTGTATTTTGATTTGTATCCTCTCCCCCATTCCCCTGTCCGTGGCTTTCCGGTCTTTCCTGCCTTTCCACATTCTCTCCATCCCTAACCTCCTGCAAGGAGCCCCACACCCGACCCTCCTTGCTCCGATACACGCTGATCATATCAAGAGAAATGAATGAGCGGTACCTCGGGGAGGGAAACTCCATGCCGGAACAGCCGATAATGGTGAGATGCTGTTCCACCACTCTGTCACAGACGGACACACACACACACACACACACACACACACACACACACACACACACACACACACACACACACACACACACACACACACACACACACACACACACAGGCCCCTTCCTATCTCTGCGGCTGCCTTCACCTCTACACTCCATCTCGCTCACTACGATCGGCTTCAGATCCACTCTGTTTACGCATACCCAGATTCAAACACTCGACTGTCGGCCGCCGTTCTTTCTCTGTCTCTGGACCTTGCGATTGGAATGAACTTCCTCTTTCGGTTCGTCAAGTCTCCACACTCAGCTCTTTCAAGTCTGGCCTTAAAACCAGCCTCTTCCCAAAATAGCCTTCCTTGCCTGCCCTGCCTTGTCTTTAGTTTCTACAGTTTTAGAGTTATGCATGCGTGTGAATGACCGGTGCGAAAGCGCTTTGATTTGTCTCTGCACAAGATTCAGCGCTATATAAATACCATTATTATTATTATTGAATAATTATGGGATACCTGAAAGGCGAGTTCAACGACCAGTGGGTCAGAAAAACGACCAAAACCTTACAGTCAAGTTAATTGTTGAGGGCTTGAGTCTCCTCCGTTCTGTAAAGGTCACGTTGTGGAGGGGTTGAGTCCTGGGTCTGTCCCGGTGGGAGGTGCCTTCCAAGGAGGATCACTGGCTGTCAGAAGGGAAGTGGAGTTCCGGACAGGGTGGGGGAAGGAAGTCCTGCTGGCGTTACGTGGGTGGGCGGGGAGGAGTTGTGTCCTGTGTGGAGAGGGGTGAAGTCCTGGCTGTTCTTTTGGCGTTCCGAGGGGGAAGTTCTGGGTACGTAAGGACTGTTTAAGTTTGAAAGGAAGAGTGTCGTCACAGCGCCGAGTTTAGTTCGAGTGTAGTCAGCTCGTGCTCCATTACTTTCTTTCTTTTTTTCTTCCCTTTTAGCGTCATAAGTTCATTTCTTAAAGGATTTCTTTTCAGCATGATTACGTCATTTAACAGTAATCAGACTGCCATGGAGGTTTTCGACGTGACGTCAAAGAATGCACATCATTAATGCCCTTGGTATTTGAGCATTCAAGCTGTGAGAACGGTGGTGTTTGTTTTTCGCTGTTTGAAATAACCAGTGCTTTCCATTTTTAAAATACACTGACTGCGTTTCGGATGACAGCGAGGGGCACTTTGTCTGTTGTTGTCATGGTAATTCGAGCACTGGTAGAATCGCTTCTGTTTCACATATGTCTTAAATGTTATATCTTTCTCACCCGAATGTTTTTCTTTTGCCTGATGATTGGCATGTACTTAGTAATCAAAGAAGTATACACCAGTTATTCTTTTATTTTACGTAATTTATTATCTATTGACGAGGATTTGAGTGAGCATGAAGATGATTAAAATATATTGTGTGTGTGCACAAATTGCAGTATCGAAGAGTTTTTAGTGTATTCTTTATATCTTTCCTGTATCCTCAATGGGTTTTATTTAGAAAACAAAAATTGCCTTTGCCTTGCCTTGCCTTGTCTTGCCTTGCCTTGCCTTGCCTTGCCTTGCCTTGCCTTGTCTTGCAACCCAGCACGCGCGAAGGTGGGCCAAGAACGATGCGCGTGCATCCGAACTGATGCAGACCACAAACGGCACGCGCGCGCGAAATGCGGGAAAGAATGAGTGAGTGTGCTGGTGCTTGCTAGTTCCTCAGTTTGGTCTACCTGGCAGGCCGGTGACGGCAGAGGCTCTCCTCCGCAGCTGTCTTCTGACTGAAATGTACATGATCAATGTAGACTCCAACAGGTAATGGGAAAGTAGATCCCGTTTCTTGTAACTGTTATAAATTTCAAGTTTAGACATGGCGAAGTGACGTTTCTTTCTGTGACTTTGAAATATTTAGACCGCACGCGCGCATTTAGAGAAAAGACGAACGATGTGGCTGTTCTTCTGCGTGAAAGGTGAGTTTAAAAAAATAATTATTATTGTATTTGATTTGTGTTGTGTTTTTTTTTCTTTCTTCCTTTATTACTTTTATTCTTTCTCTTTATTCTTTCTTTCCAATTTCCTTCTTTCCTGTAGCCTCCAGTGTTTGTATTGTAGGCCATTTCAAGCCAGTCTGTATGTTTCCGTTTCTCTCTTTTCTCATTGATTCACTACCGATCTCACAGATGTTACGCCTTGTGTTTCCACCTTGATTTTCCTCCTTTCTTTCTTGGAATATTTTAGTTTGTTGAGATCCAGAGGCGGTTGGCTGGGGCATAGACTTCATGGACCGAATTTATCATCATCATCATCAACAACACCATCACCATAATTACCGCTATCATTATCATTGCCGTTGTAGTCACCACAATAATCACCATCGTCATCATCAACATCACCATTCTTCCCACCATCATCATAATCATCGACTTCGTCATTATCGTTATTGACACCAGCTGGGAAAGAACTGGATTACACTGGGTTGCCTTTATGGGATATGCCGGTTTTTTTTGTGTGTGTTTGTTTGTTTGTTTTTGTTTTTTGTTTTCCTGTTTTATTGATTTAATAAAATGCTACCACAAGAGTGCGAGCAATCTGTGTCGGCTTATGATTGAACTGAATAAAAGATCCTGTTATTTTGAGAAATCGTTCACGGGTATGTGGAACTCCTTTGCTTCCTTTGTCGTCATGTCGCTTTGAGGTTATTAACACTTCTTTTTTCGTTACGAATTGAATTTTCATGTTTCTCTTGTGTGTTCTCCTTTAGTGGCTTGTTTCTGCTTTTGTGTTTTCGTTTGTTTTCGTTTGTTTTCTCTCTCTCTCTCTCTCTCTCTCTCTCTCTCTCTCTCTCTCTCTCGTTGTTATGGATGATTTTATTTTTGCTGTTGTCCAGTTGTTGCTGTTCCGCCGTCGCCACTTTTTTACATTCAATTTCCGATTTTCATTCTATTTTCTTTTCGCCTTTTTATTTCTTTCTTTCGTTGTTTTTGCATTATTGATTTTCTACTCATTGTCCCTTTCGACCTGTTTATCCCTTTGGTGTTTTATGGAACATCAACATCATCGTGATCATCGCCACACTTATCAACCTCATCTTGCTAGTTGTCATCATCAATTAAATCTTCTTCATGGTCCTTGTTATCGTCATCAATTATATCATCATCATCATACATAATTATCATCGTCGTTGTCGTCATCATTTTTGTCATCATCATCTTCATCATCACCGTCCAAGTTGTAATCAATTAAATCCTCCTCCTCATCGCTTATGTTGTCGTCATGAGATAAATCATAATTGTCGTTATTGCTCTCATGGTAATCATCAACGGTTAGGTAATCATCCTCATTCCCATCGTGTTTATCTTTGTCGTTATCAGTTCAGTAATCATCATCATCGATCTTGATGTTGTCATCATGTAAATTATCATCGTCGTGGTGCTCATCGTAATTATCAGAATGGCAATCATTGTAATCTCTTTTAGAGATAACAAAGAATTCTTGTATAAATTGACAGAAACAAACCTTATCTTGTGCCATCCAACTATCAACTAACTCATCGTCTTCTCTGTTTTCTGAATATTTTCAGAGAAGATCTACACTTTCAGGTCCCATTTCCCGCCTGCTTATCAACAGTCCTTTCAGTCACCAGTATATTGCCGTGCACTGGAACTCTCCTCGAGCCATTGACACTTGTTTCTGAGGACTTTATTTTAGGAATGTTAAAAAAGTGTTCCTGAATAATAAGACCTTGATCCAGTCACCAAACTACTTCAGGAAAATCTGTATATTCTTCAGGAAAATAAAAATGTCGGCAAAACGTCTTTAATCTCACTGTTCCATATAATCTCTAGACCGCCATTGTAAAGCCCCTGACAAAACAGCTACATAACTGTCTCAAATTTACTGTCGCTTTCCGAAATTGCCGAAAGAAATCTTCACAACATGTTAGTTTTTTTAATATTTTTTACATCTTCAAAACACTAATTTCTGTAATTCTTTCCAGTGAACTCATTCGAACAGGACACAGCATTGAGACCGCTCTTTTGCGATTTGGAAACGATATTCTTACAGCTGTGGGTGAAGACAGAGTGTTTGTTCTGCTTGTGGTAGATCTTTCCGCAGCATGTGCCACTAATGATCATCAAAGTCTCTTTCCCCAGTTAGAAACTAAATTTAGCATTTGTTCTAGTGCACTGAAACAGCTCATATCCTACCAGACGAAGTGGAGACAGTTTGTGACAACAATTTCACATCTCCATCCCCTCTCCGTTTTGGTTTCCCACAATGCTCAGTGCTTGGTCATATTTATTTTACACTCTTCTGTCTGGTCATTCACGGTTACTCAATCGCTAGCAGTTGTTTGCAGAGGACACACAACTACATAAAATCAGCCCTGCCACAGAACGAACCAGCACTTCTTTGTGATCTGGAAAAGAGCACCCATAACAGAAAGAGCTGCCTGAACAAGTTAAAACCTAAACAAATGACAAAACTGAATATATTTTCTACTCAGTTCACAGCCCGTCTCCTGTCCTCACACGTCACTAGTTGAGGTTGGCTCCCATTATGTTGCTAGAAACGTAGGCTTCAATTTAATTCCAAATTATATGAAAGATCATGTGACATATATTTGCCAAACTGCTTTTTTGCAATCTCAAACGAAATAGATCAATCCGGAGATATCTTAAAGATGATGCAACAAACCACTAGTCACTACATGCGTTCTTTACAGAGCGGATCACAGCAATTCTGTATCGACTGGTCTGTCTTCAAATGTCACAGAAACTCTACAGAAAGTTAAAAACTCAGAAGCACACATTGTCCTGAAAGCCTCTCGCAAAAAAACATTGTATATACTGTGGTTCCCAATATATATATATATATATATATGTGTGTGTGTGTGTGTGTGTGTGTGTGTGTGATGGAGTCTCTCTCTCTCTCTCTCTCTCTCTCTCTCTTATATATATATATATATATATATATACATGGTCAAAATTGCTTGTATACTTTTCAATTCATTGTCTGGTTCCACACCATCTTACTGTTCCTACGCAGCCGACCCCGCCCTGGCCTGAATTTTATGTCCGACATAAGCATGTTTGAAATCCTGCTTTACACATGGTCCCCAGGAAACCTCTCTTATTCTCGTTCTTGTTCTCGTCATTGCTGAGAAGGATGCAATGCAGATGATGAGGCAGCTTTTTATATTGATGGTGAAGGAGGATTACGACGATGCTGATGACGAAAGACTGGTGCACGAACATGTGTGTGTGTGTGTGTGTGTGTGTGTGTGTGTGTGTGTGTTGTGTGTTGTGTGTGTGTGTGTGTGTGTGTGTGTGTTGTGTGTGTGTGTGTGTGTGTGTGTGTGTGTGTGTGTGTGTGTGTTGTGTGTGTGTGTGTGTGTGTGTGTGTGTGTGTGTGTGTCCGCCTGTGTATTTGTCTGTCTGTCTGTCTGTGTCTGTGTATGCATAATTCAGTGTGTATGTCATGTACCTTCCTACGAGTCACCTTATGTGAAAAGCATTGGGGGAAAACTGCGTACATTTTATGAATGAAACGTGAGATTTTCTTGTGTTTTCATCGTCAGCAGAAGAAAAAAAGCGTCAATATCATTGATGATATAGCGGTGTTTTGGTTTCAAATACCCTAAGAAGGATAATGCATACAGTATTGTTTCTGGAGTTCCGCACCTTGTTTTATTTAAGTTACAGAAATGCATATGCACATACGCACGCACACACACACACACACACACACACACACATGTATATACACACACACACACACACACACACACACACAGATATATATATATATATATATATATGTGTGTGTGTGTGTGTGTGTGTGTGTGTGTGCATTCTCCTCCATCTGTCTAACATATCTGTTCATAACAGAGATCAGAATCCGTCAAGGGAGCGCGGCAATGTCAAGCAGCCAACACGTGTGATAGATAGACAGGTCATGTGAGGCCTGCCAACCATCACTTCATTCCTTCCGCAGCTGGGAGTGATTAGCCAGCTCTCTCACCGCTGTCATTGTTTAAAACTGCTAAAAATGTAAGACTGTAGGAAAAACAACAACAACAGCAACAAAAACCACATACATACAGCTCTGTTGCCACCCCCCCCCCCCCCCTCCCCCCTCCCTGCCCCACCTTTTCTTGTTTGTAAACGCACATGACCAACACCGCACTCAAACGTTTTCATTCAGACCAGAAATAGGGTTTTAAGGTGATGTATGTCAGCGAATAGACGGCGCGGTGACAGACTAGGCCAGGCGTTGGTCTTCTAATCCAGTGCTCACCAGTGATCAGGGTTCCAGACCCCGTTGTGTCCTTGGGAAAGGCTCTTTGCAAAGATTTTCCTCACTCCACCCAGGGTACCTGACATCCGTAAGTGAAGGGCAAAACGGCGGAAGGAGAGGACTGAGCCCCGCCTTCCTATGCCGAGTCCCAGACACGGTGGATCTGAATTCACTGCCCCCGTGGCTATAAACGGTTCTGAGGCGTTCAACCTGTAGCCTGTCACCAATGAAAATCCTGGGCGACTTGGAATGCAGCTGTTTCGTGCTGCATGTGTATGTGCAGCCTTGCCCCGATTTGTTTTGATAACTCGTTTCTCTGCCATGTCCGTGCCTCTGTGTTATCTCTGCCATGTCCGTGCCTCTGTGTTATCTCTATCATGTCCGTGCCTCTGTGTTATCTCTATCATGTCCGTGCCTCTGTGCTTATCTCTATCATGTCCGTGCCTCTGTGTTATCTCTGCCATGGCCGTGCCTCTGTGTTATCTCTATCATGTCCGTGCCTCTGTGTTATCTCTGCCATATCCGTGCCTCTGTGTTATCTCTGCCATGTCCGTGCCTCTGTGCTTATCTCTATGCTGTCCGTGCCTCTGTGCTTATCTCTATGCTGTCCGTGCCTCTGTGCTTATCTCTGCCATGTCCGTGCCTCCGTGTTATCTCTGCCATGTCCGTGCCTCTGTGCTATCTCTATCATGCCCTTGCCTCTGTGTTATCTCTATCATGCCCTTGCCTCTGCGTTATCTCTATCATGTCCGTGCCTCTGTGTTATCTCTATCATGCCCTTGCCTCTGCGTTATCTCTATCATGTCCGTGCCTCTGTGCTTATCTCTATCATGCCCTTGCCTCTGTGTTATCTCTATCATGCCCTTGCCTCTGTGTTATCTCTATCATGCCCTTGCCTCTGTGTTATCTCTATCATGCCCTTGCCTCTGCGTTATCTCTATCATGTCCGTGCTTCTGTGTTGTCTCTGCCATGTCCGTGCCTCTGTGCTTATCTCTATGCTCTCCGTGCCTCTGTATTATCTCTGCCATGCCCGTGCCTCTGTGTTATCTCTGTGTTGTCCTAGTCTTTGTCCTGTCCTTGTTTCTGCCCTGTCTCTGTCCTGTCTTTGTCTTGTCCTGTCTGTCTCTTTGTCTCTTTCCTGTTATCCTGTCCTGTCCTTCCTTTTGTCTTGTTCTGGCTCAACCCTTGTCTTTGTCTTGTCCCTGCGTTCGGACAAATCCATATACGCCACGTCACATCTGCTTGGCAGATGCCTGACCAACAGCCTAACCCAACGCCCTAAGTCAGGCTTTGAGTGAATGCATGTGTATTTTGTACCTAAAAGACAGACAGACAGACAGACAGACAAACAGACATATTATGTATAAACACACACACACACACACACACACACACACACACACACACATATATATATATATATATATATATATATATATATATATAGAGAGAGAGAGAGAGAGAGAGAGAGAGAGAGAGATCTGTGCAAGTAAGGGTGTCATCTCTCTGTGTTTGACAGTAACCTTTAAAGGAACATAAGCGAAGAGCAGTTCAGGGTTTCCAATTTCGCTTTGATTTATTTTCCTAGAACTCCTGGACAATTTTCGCTCATATCTGTGTTCGAGTTGCTTTTCTTTTATGTAATGATTATCATCAGGACAATCAAAACTCACATTCACACACACACACACACACACACACACACACACACACACACACACACACACACACACACACACACACACACACACGCACAAACACACACACACACACACACACACACACACACACACACACACACACACACACACACACACGTACAGCATGCATAAACATATATACACACTCACCTGTGGAGTGAGAGAGAAAGGAAGCTGGACCGGAAAAAAACATACCTGTTTTGATATTGGAGGGAGTGGGGTTTAGATGCTGTGCCTCCAGGTGACCTGATGTTTGTTCAGTAATTGACTGTGTGACCATTATTTTATCAGTGCCCTTGTGGGTACTTGTGGAAAGAGTAATGCTATAGTTCTTTTTTTTTTTTTTTTTTTTTTTTTTTAATTTACATCTATTGATTTATACATACATACATACATTGAGTGCATTTCAAAATATTATTTCTGTGTGGGTTCGTTGTGTTGTGGCGTCTGTAGTGGGGTATTGTGGGGAGGGTGCACGTCCGCTTTTGCACGCGCGACAATTTTAATCAGGAATCTGAGAACAAGTATCCAGAACACTAAGTTTTTTTTTTTAATGTTCTTACATGTTGTGTAATAGTTTATTCTCTGTCTCACCAGACGGATAGTTAACCCCCAACTCATCAACCTCGGAACCACTGTTTGCATTTTGTGAGTCCACTTACTCAGTGCCAGAATCTTCGTTTGGTTATCTGCAGACCCTTTGTTAGTTTTCCAATACCAAAAAGCTATTGAAGGACTAAAACCATTTACATTTATTACTGTTCTCTAGTTTCTGATTACCATTTCTGCATGTTGCATGGAATGAGACAATTTCTTGTACTGATCAGCATGGAATCAACAGGCCTATTCATATCCAGCGTCTTTGCTCATCCACACTGTTGAAATCCGAGAGAACCGAAAGATGTCTTGAAACCTACCGTGCCTATGGATCGTATATGATAGACAAGTGTCCTTCTTTTCCAAAACCAGTCTGTTGGTACAATCAAGATACGTAAAATGACAGACTTGCGCAGTGATTTTTTTTAACTCAAGGCCTAACCGCGTTGGGTGACGCTGCTGGTCAGACATCAGCTAAGCAGATGTGGTGCAGCGTGTTTGGATTTGTCCGAACACAGTGACGCCTCCTTGAGAAACTGAGCTGAACTAAACTGAAGTGACTGAAAGAGACAAAGAGGCATATTCTCCAGTCTGTGTTGTGCAGGCCGGGAGTCGGCAGAGGAAGTCAGCCTGCGTGGCACTTGCAAGTAACTTCCCCGCTCCGTGAAGAGCACATCAGGCTTACCACAAGCTCCTGGTGCCATCTGAAGAGGAGCGCCTCCAGACAGGCAGAAAGCCACTCCCCATCACTGGCAAGGCTTGATGGATGGAAGCTGACAACACGAAAGATCCTGGCTAAATTCACTGTCAACAGGGGAGCAATGCAATCTGCTCTCGTGGACAGCCAGTTCTCACCCATTTTGTCACAGACTCCATTATTGTTCGCACTGATTGATACGGATTTCAAAACTCCATGGATTGGCACTACGTCTTAAAAACAAAATTAATTGATTTGTGTCGTTTCTCTTTTTTTTCTTTTTTCTTTTTAAATATTTCTATTATTATCATTATTATTACTCTTATGTTTTTGTTGTTTTTTGTGCATATCTCATTTGCAAGGTTATGAAAGAAATGTCATCAAAGGAAATCTGAAGTCTGATGGCTGCACGCCAAAGAACACAGGCGGCGCTTGAATGACTGATGTGATACCATGATTACACTCAGGGAGATAATAATTATGCACGCGCAGATCATATGATTCATTGAAGGCACGTGCAATTTATAGAATATTTTTAGAAGTGTGTTGCTTACTATACTCTATTATGGCACATTTCGAAAATGCGTGATTACAGACAAGCGTGCAAATGAATGTCACAGCCATGCAGAGAGCCAAATCAAGGCATAATTCGACTAAAGAGCGCTCTCAGGTTTGTGTGTGTGTGTGTGTGTGTGTGTGTGTGTGTGTGTGTGTGTGTGTGTGTGTAATGCTAACATTAATTTTGCCAGGAAGATTTCTATGGCTTTTTATTTCCATTTTTCTTTCCTCTAATTTTTCTTTCAACCTTTTCTTTTTTTTCCACCTTTCTTTCTTTCTTTCTTCCTTCCGTTTCTTTCTGAAGTTTTTGCGTCTTTCTTTCCATCTTTTTTTTCTGTCATTCATTCACTTATTCTGACTTCGGATTTACTTAAAAAGAAACCCGAGTGATGAGTGATAGCATACATGTTGCGTGCGAGTTTGTGAACAATTGTCAATCAGGAGAGAACGTTAAGGGGGTTTCACGCTTTTGTGTCGTGTCATGGCGGACATGGAAACGCGGGAGAGATAAGATTATGCAAATCAGAGCGGGGACCTCCGGGAAGTGTGGTCAAAGGAGCGGCCAGCTGTTTGATGTGACGTCCACTCCAGTGGTGGTGATCTGATGACATCCTTGGTCTCGTTATTTTCTGCCTATCTTCTCTGTTGATTTGTTTCGTTTCCTTTGTCTTGATTTCTTTCTTTTTTTATGTCATTTTTTCTTTCTTTTTCTATCTTCATTCATTCGTTCATTCGTTCATTTTTCTTTCTTTTTGCTTTCCTTCTTTCTTTCCTGTCGTTCTCCGGTGAATTGAAGACATCCACGGCAGTTATTTTCTGCTTTTTTTGTTGGTCTATTTCCTTCTTTCCATCTTTCTTTCTTTCCTTTTTATTTATTTATTTATTTATTTATTTATTTTTGTCTTCGTTCCATCGTTTCATTCACTCATTTATTTACTCAGGTATTTTCTTTCTCTCTATTGTTCATTCCCTTCTAGATCTCCCTCATCTACTCCCCCCCCTCTCTCTCTTTGTCTGTCTGTCTGTCTGTCTCTCACTCAAGACCTGACCAGCGCCTTGACACTGATCCCGTAAATGAGATATCTACCCCCACCCTTCTCGCAGTTTAAATGAAATCATATAAAATGAATACATTAAATCAGATTGTTTGTTCAAAACAGGTGTGCTATTATAGACCACTCCCTTTAAAGCAGAAACTCTTTTTTTCTGTATCATGTTGTGTCTTTGTGGCATGGATGCACATGGTTCACACAACAAAACATCCAAATCAGCGGTAATTAGGTATGGATATATTTCACTATTTTTCAGTTAACATAGCATTCGTTACTATTTGAAAGTCCTTCTTGTTGTTTATTTACCGCGAAAAATAAACAAAGCAACTGACAGAAACGAAAAAAAAGGAATACAAAAGAAAGAAACTGACCAACTGATCAAAAACAAAACAAAACAAAAATCTAAAACTGTGAAAAGAAAAATTAAAAGCAACAACAAGAATACTTATGATGAATTGAATCAAAAGTGATGACAGTAATAATAGCAGTAACAAAGAGAAGAAGAGGAAGAAGGAGAAGAAGAACAACACTGGCACGCACGCACGCACGCACACACACACACACACACACACGCGCGCGCGCACTCACGCACACATACCCTACATCCTAAACACTACTCCTTTCCCTCCTGCACCCCCTTGACACCCCCACCTCCCAGCCCTATGCATACACCCTTCACCCTCAACTCCAGTCTCACACACACATACACCTCTACCTCCTCCAGCCCCCGCCCCCTCCTCCACCCCCACACTGCCACAGACAGAAGCAGACGAAGACGGGAAAGAAAAGAGAAAGGAAGGAAGTGCAGGAAGGGGTCACCCGGGCAGTGTAAATAGGAGTGTAAATAGCAAATTGACAGCTGGTTTTACACCATGACACAGATACAGAACAACACATCACTAGTAAAAAAAATAATAAAAAAAAAAAGAAAAAAAAAAAAGAAAAAAAAAGAAGCTGTGTTGTATGGTTGGTGCCAGACAGCTAGAAACAAAAAAAATCGTTGGTGATTATTTCACAGTAACAATAGTGAGCTAAATGATAATCTTGATACTGATATCAATAATAACCATAATGATGATGATAATGTTGATGATAATCATAATAATAGTAATCATGCGGCAACTGCTGCTGCTACTACTACTACATTTGTACTGCGCTTTCAAATACGAACACACACACACGCGCACGCGCATGGTAGAAATAGACGAAGACCCACGAAATAGAGACATGGAGTGTTGACTACTTGAAAGAGAATTGTGCGAAATGAAGGCAGCAGCAACAGGAATGTAACATAACTGAAGAAATGAATGAAGCAGAAGCAAAAGAAACGAAAGAATACCAACAACTCCCACCCCCCACCCCCAACCCAACCACCCCCACCCAAAAAAAAACAACAGCAAAAAACACGAACTACTGTGTCTGAAGGCGCGCGTACTTTGGAGAAAATCGTGGCTGAGTAGAAACAGTAAGAAGTATGAGGCAGATAACGTATGTCTTGTCACTGGGTC
This sequence comes from Babylonia areolata, assembly GCF_041734735.1. Taxonomy (NCBI): domain Eukaryota; kingdom Metazoa; phylum Mollusca; class Gastropoda; order Neogastropoda; family Buccinidae; genus Babylonia; species Babylonia areolata. Next base: position 34,844,146 of record NC_134880.1, read on the forward strand.
CTTGATCGTTGGTTTGTCATTTATTCTTTTATACACTGGAAGCCAGAGAGGCGCTTTTGGAAGAGGGCATTTGTGAGACCGAAGGCGTCGTTCTGAATATATTGAGAACAGCTCCAGAGCGAAGTGAGTGAACCAGTAAAGGGAACGGTGGCCTTTGGTAATCATACCGACTAGGAAGCGAATGTCCACGGGTTCGAGCCCCAGGCCTCCGAACAGCGGGGATCCTGGCTCTGGTCTCGGATGGGAGGAGGGAAAGAGGGGTGTTGTAACGTGATACAGGTGTTTCACTCCTACCCCCCCCCCCCCCCACCACACCTCTTGCCCCCCTCCCCCTTACCCCCCTCCCGCACCCCCTTGCCCTCCCCACGCCCTCACCGCCCCCCCCCCCCCACACACACACACCTGTCCATTCTGCTATTGGCCAGGAAACATGAAACATGACACGTTGCTGCCAGAACCTGAAGACACCGTTGTTTCAGTCCACAACACACCTCCATGGAGGTCGTTGGGGTCTGCAGATTGGCGCCAGCAATCATTAGCGGCCGTCGCGCGTGTCTTGGGCAAGTGAAATCTGGCTGAACCTGGCCCTGTCCAGATAGGATTTTCTTGTTGGGTTTACTCCCCACATGTAGTAGGTAAAAGAACCCACGGCAACAAAAGGGTTGTTTCTGGCAAAGTTCTGTAGAAAAATCCACTTCGATAGGAAAAACAAATAAAACTGCAGGCAGGAAAAAAAAAGAAAAGCAAAAAAAGGGTGGCGCTGTAGTGCAGCGACGCGCTCTCCCTGGGGAGAGCAGCCCGAATTTCACACAGAGAAATCTGTTGTGATAAAAAGAAATACAAATATTTTCCCCCTCTCGAGCTTGTAAGGCTTGGTTTTTGGAAATGGCCTTGTGTTGATGTTGTCGGAGTGTGACTTGTTTTTACTGTCAGTTCATCTCTTTCCTGGAGTTGGTTTCTTTTGATTTGTTTACCCCCGATTTTCAACTTTTTTCTTTTCTTTCTTACCATCTGTACCTCTCTTTCTTTCTGTCCTTCGTTTTTCTTTCTTTCTTTCTTTCCATGGTTCTTTTCTATCTATCTGTCTATCTATCAACTTCTTCGTTATCATCCGCTTGATTTTACCTTGAGGGTTGGCTATGCAGGGTTGGCATTTCGTGTTGGTGTGGGTTGTGCGTGTGAGTGTGCTGAGAGAGAGAGAAATAGCGGAAATGTCATTGAGATGCCGTTCACAATGTAGCTGATTTCGGAAAAGAATGTGGCTGATTTCTTGTACGATTGGAAACAGCAACAACACACATACTCGCACGCACATACACATACACACGCATGCAAACGCAGGCACGCACGCACATATACACGCATATACACACGCATGTGGAGTGATGGCCTAGAGGTAACGCGTCTGCCTAGGAAGCGAGAGAATCTGAGTGCGCTGGTTCGAATCACGGCTCAGCCGCCGATATTTTCTCCCTCTCCGCTAGAACTTGAGTGGTGGTCTGGACGCTAGTCATTCGGATGAGACGATAAACCGAGGTCCCGTGTGCAGCATGCACTTAGCGCACGTAAAAGAACCCACGGCAACAAAAGGGTTGTTCCTGGCAAGATTCTATAGAAAAATTCACTGCGATAGGAAAAACAAATAAAACTGCACGCAGGAAAAAATACAAAAAAATGGGTGGCGCTGTAGTGTAGCGACGCGCTCTCCGTGGGGAGAGCAGCCCGAATTTCACAAAGAGAAATCTGTTGTGATAAAAAGAAATACAAATACAAATACAGGGACACACACACACGCGCGCGCACGTACAAGCTAACAACAACAGCAACATCAATGACAATAACAACAACCCAACAACTAAAAAAAAAAAAAAAAAAAAAAAAAAAAAATCTGTTGCTTCTTCTCCACGTGTCAACCGTTTCTGATCAGGATGGCTATGAGAAAAAAAGAGAAGAAGAAGAAGAGGAGTTTGTAATTATATAGTGCTTACCATGCGGGGCCACGCCAATGATGGCCTGATCAGTGCGCTGGCTTTATGCGTAGGTCAGGCATCTGCTGTCCTTTTTTTTTTTTAAACAGGTGTGGTGTAGCGTATATGGTTCAGTCCGCACGCTTTGACACTTGCATTATAAACCGAGAAGGCTATCATCAGCACGCTCGTGGTTTGTTCTACACTCCACACACGTGTCACGCCATCAGTACAACCAACTGGGTATCTGATTGGAAGTCTAAACCCATTCTTAATACTTTTTTTTCCCTTTCACCAGTACAGGTTTTCAAGCCCTGGAAATAAGACATCACAAGATACTAAACATCATATAGACTGATCACATCACTAATGAACAAGTGGGCTAAACCATCAGGCAGGACATTGGACCATAATTATGAAGATGATTGTACTGATCGTTAAGAAAACTACGTTGGAAGAGCAACAGAACAAGATGATTGCTGAAACAATCGTCCAATCGTTGAGGGAGGGAGAGGGAGGGAAGGGCAGATAAGATAAAAGACCGACAGCATTGCACGGGAAAAATCATTTGCGGACATTGACACACAACTGACAGAACTATAGGAATTTGTTCGAGTCACAGTGACTCTTCAGAGTTCAGGGGTGGGGTGGGGAGGAACCAGATCACACACACTATGGCTGTAGCCAGTCACAGAAAAGAAATAACTCAGAAAAAGAGAATCAGAAACAGTACAGGACAACGGCTGCTTTCCGAGCAATAAGCACACCGTGAAAATGTGACCGCCAGAACAAGCCGTTTAGGAAAATCAAGCGATTAAAACACATCCCCCAAACAAACAATTCACACACGCACACACACACACAGACACGGACGATCACTCACAAACACATGCATAAGCACACACACACACACACACACACACACACACACACACACACACACACACACACACACACACACACACACGCTCGCGCGCGCGCGCGCGCGCATCAAAGAAAAGCAGAACAAACTGAATGATAACCTTGTTTCCACGTTTGTCATGTTTTTTGGTCAAGGGGTCAGCTGCCACTATAAAAGCAACCATGCAGGACACTAGTTTTGTTTGTTGAACTGTGTTAATCTCGCTTGTGTAAATAATTTGTCTTTTATCATATTTATGTTTGCTGAATGAAACTTGAATAATTTTTTAATGTCTTGGTGTGGGATGTCTTTAACGAGGGTTTTAAACAACTTCTTGTCTTGTTTTCTCGTTGTTTGTGTTTCGTGTATATGTGTGTGCATGCACGAACGCCAGAGGTTGGATGTAGTTATGTACACATACATATGTATACACACATAGTCAAGCACAGCTAACGCAAAGGAAGTGGGCCTGCCACAATTGAACTTAGTGCTGAGGGAAAAGGTGAGTTTTGAGACGAGATTTAAAAGATGCGAGGGAATCAGAATGACGGAGGTTATCAGGGAGCTTCTTTGGCGATTGAAAAGAAAACGATCTGTGTCCATAGGTCTTACTTCTGACGTGAGGTATCCTGAGAAGACGAGTATCAGAGGAAGAACGGAGCTGGCGAGACGGGGTACAGATATGGAGGAGTTCAGAAAGATACTTGGGGCCAGAAGTGAAAGCATTGTCAATCTGACCCTTTTTCATGTGTCAGTTTCAGTGTCGGGATTTAGGACGGCGTCAAAGTGTACGGATTGATCCGTATACACTACACCACATTTGCTTTCGCATTATCCCAACCACTCTATCCGAAACTCACAGTCTTCAGTTAGAATACGGTCTACCATGGCTGCAAAAAGAACTCAAATTATTTTACACTTTTGGGAACCTGATTCCTAGTCTTTCGTAACAAATCAATTTATCGTCTTTTGCGGACCCTCTCGCCCCCAGCCTGCCCCACACCACCACCCTCCTTCCTTCCCTGCCTGCCCCCATAACACCCACACCACCACCCTCCTTCCTTCCCTGCCTGCCCCCATAACACCCACACCACCACCCTCCTTCCTTCCCTGCCTGCCCCCATAACACCCACACCACCACCCTCCTTCCTTCCCAACCACCCTTCCACTCTGTGACCTGGCTGTCACATTTTCAATCAACAACCAGTGACCCTGAACAGGGAACGTTTCAGAAATATTTCCTTTCGTCCAATCAAATCTCCGCTTTCTCAACACTTGGCGGCGACGTAGAATTTCCGACCGGCAACAGATTTCAAACGAGAAATGATTAGGTTATTGATTCGCTTTCGATCTCCTGCCCCCATCACCCTCCTCTCCAAAGAAAGAAAGAAAGATTAAGTAGGGGGAAAGCGTGGCTTTTATGGATGGTGCTTTGTAAAGACAAGCGGGAAGCTTGCGGGTATGTGATGTGCGGGACGTTTTGGGAGGTGTGAGTTGAGGATTTGAAAGACACCTCTCTTCAACACCCCCCCGTTCCCCCTCCCCCAATGTGCTCGCCTTTCCCCCTTGTCAGAAATCACATTTGGCTGTTTGGTCAGGAAATGTTAGGCTCTTGATCTTCTCGTTTCTGCCTTTCTTTCCTTCCCTCTTTGATCCTGTTCCCCATCCATTTGCCCCGGTCTTTTGGTCGTTGTGTGTGTGCACACACTTCCAGCTGGGGGTTCACGCCTCAACACGTTAGACATCGCCAAAGTCGTTATCGTTGTTGTCATTACTATCACTCATCACATCACCATACAACGAATAATACATCATCAACAACAACAACAGCAACAGCAACAACAGCAGCCACAACAATTACTACTACTACTACTACTACTACTACTACTACTACTACTGCTACTATCACGTCATTATCATCATCTTCATTATCATCATCATTATCATATTCGTCATCTTCATCGTCGTCATGATCAGTTTTTTCTGACGTTCCATCACGAGTCTTGTCCTTGCTTTCGTTCAATTTCGCCTGTTGTTTGTATTCCATTTCTTATGTCTGTGCGTGAGTTCTTCTGCCCGTCTGTCAGTCAGTCAGTCAGTGTCTTGGTATGTCTCCCTTTCCCATTGAAGTAGCCCAATAAACACTTGAGAATATCCCCAGAGAGCCATTCCTTGCAGACAGTTGTCGTTCCCTTTCTGTGATCACTTCGTCTGTCTGGTTTCCTTGTGTGTGTGTGTGTGTGTGTGTGTGTGTGTGTGTGTGTGTGTGTGTGTATGTGTGTGTGTGTGTGTGTGTGTGTGTGTGTATGTGTGTGTGTGTGTGTGTATGTGTGTGTGTGTGTGTGTTTGTGTGTGTGTGTGTGTGAGAGAGAGAGAGAGAAGGTCCGGAGGGAGAGGGAGAGAAAGAGAGAGATCAGTGAAAGGGGGCGTCCGTGAATGTGTGTGTGTGTGTGTGTGTGTGTGTGTGTGTGTGATACAACACAGTGCTTCTTCTTATGTTTGTGAATGTATGTAAATGCAGTGTAACAACAATCACAAGCATACAGGAAAACAAACGTCTTATGAGCCTTTGTCACTAATGTTTGTCAAAAGAACTTTCTTCTGTCTCACAACTAACATAAGATATTGAAAAGGGGTGTCAACGGGCGAAATAACCGAGTGGTTAAAGCGTTGGACTTCCAATCTGAGGGTCCCGGGTTCGAATCTCGGTGACGGCGCCTGGCGGGTAAAGGGTGGTGATTTTTCCGATCTCCCAGGTCAACATATGTGCAGACCTGTCAGTCCCTGAACCTCCTTCGTGTGTTTTCGCAAGCAGAAAATCAAACACGCACGATAAAGATCCTGTAATCCATGTCAGCGTTCGGTGGGTTATGGAAACAAGAACATACCCAACATGCACACCCGAAAGCGGAGTATGCCTGCCTACATTGCGGGGTAAAAACGGTCATACACGTAAAAGCCCACTCGTATACGTACGATGAACGTGGGAGTTGCAGCCCACGAACGCAGAAGAAAAGAAGAAATCTTTCTGACTAGAAAGAGTACACGTTATGTATATCATATACTACAAACATGCTGTAGCCAACACTAATATATTCCATGTAAAAAGAAAGACAGAAAGATCCAGAACTGCCACTTTCGCTGGACACCTACGTTTATACAGCAAATGATGTATGGTAATGTAATGAAACAGAAATGACCTAAAGAGAAATGGAGAGCAATAAGAAACAAGCATAACCGGGCAGGCACTGGTGGTGAGGTTGACAGAGGTTGAGGGGTTCACGACTTGCCACACTTCATTTGTCAGACTTGGTTAAAGCCTAGTCGACCACACAGAGTCACAGCAAGGCTGAAAATGAAATGCTATCAACGGCCATCCCTGAAAGAAAAAGAAGCGGCACACCACACACATAGACACAGACAGACTGACACACACACACACACACACACACACACACACACACACACACACACACACACACACTTACACACACACACAGACACACATATACACACAGATACACACACGCACACACACACACGCACACACACACACACACACACACACACACACACACACTAATCTGGAAAAGAAAGTAAGGCACAAGTAGCCCACAGCCACAGGCATTTTACGGTCATGGGATCAGTGAATTCCTGTCCATTCTTTTTTTTTTTTCTCAAGGCCTGACTAAGCGCGTTGGGTTACTCTGCTGCTGGTCAGGCATCTGATTGGCAGATGTGGTGTAGCGTATATGGATTTGTCCGAACGCAGTGACGCCTCCTTGAACTACTGAAACTGAAACTGTGTCCAAACGGCGTGACATGAGAAGGTGGAGCATAGAGAAACATAGAGAGCGATTTCTTGAACAGATTTTCCAGAAGGTGGGGATGTAAATACAGAGAGCCCCCGCTTGGGATAAAATCACCTGACCGAGATGCTATAAGGACAAAGGAATTTATTTGGAAAATCTGTTGTGATCGCACATCGCATAATTGTATTGTATTGGTCTGTTTGATCGATAGCGTCTAAGCCCAGCGTATTGTCTTGGATATTCGACTTGGTTCTCGTTTTGAACTCACATACTGACTGTATTAATAGAACAGTATCAATTAGGATATGCGCCTCTGAAAACTCGGATCATTATCAATGTGAATTCTTCGTCTGATATGCAGCTACATGTAAAAATGGTATTCTCATCATTACGGAGAACAGCGAAAACTATAGATGGTCTTATTCTTTCCAGGGTTCATTTCAAGAAGAAACATATTTTTTGTATTACCAATAAGTGGTTTTGAGATGCGCGTGCAAAATTCAGATTTAGAGTTTGTGGGCTCCAAAACCACAAACGCTGATTCAAACTCATTGAAGGAAATCTTGTATGCCCTGGATCAAGCAATGATGATGCGAAGTTCATTTTCTTTTCAAATGTACACTGTATTAAGTGTACACTAGATCACTAATATTTTCGATGGAAGATGATCACCATTTTGACAACACAAAATGACACAAAACTCAACAAGCGAAATTCATCGCAAAGGCATTTAGCTTCAGAAGACAAAGTAAAAGTAGAAAAACTTTACATTAACAAGGTTTTTTGTTTTTTGTTTTTTTTGTTTTTTGTTTTTTAAAAGCACTGTAAATGCACGCAGACCTCATGGTTGTTGATTCAGCTCCACAAGAATTTTAGTTATTGATAATAAAAAGAAAAAAGAAAAAGAATGCTAGTGTTAGTATGTGTCTGTCTGTCTGTCTGTCTCTGTCTCTTCATATATACATATACATATATATATATATATATATATATATATATATATATATATATATATATATATATATATATATATATATATATATATATATATATACATACATGCATGCATATGTGTGTGTGTATGTGTGTGTGCGCGCGTGTGCAGATGTATATTACCTAATTCCTCATTATTGTGGGAAAAGACAGTAAGGTCCTGAAGAAAGAACCCCCCACAAGTGTATCATGGTACGTTGGCCTGTTACGTGTTGAAGAGTATCACGGTATGTTGGCCTGTTACGTGTTGAAGAGTATCACGGTATGTTGGCCTGTTACGTGTTGAAGAGTATCACGGTTCGTTGGCCTGTTACGTGTTGAAGAGTATCACGGTATGTTGGCCTGTTACGTGTTGAAGAGTATCACGGTATGTTGGCCTGTTACGTGTTGAAGAGTATCACGGTATGTTGGCCTGTTTTGTGTTGAAGAGTATCATGGTACGTTGGCCTGTTTTGTGTTGAAATGTATCACGGTACGTTGGCCTGTTTTGTGTTGAAATGTATCATGGTACGTTGGCCTGTTTTGTGTTGAAATGTATCACGGTACGTTGGCCTGTTTTGTGTTGAAATGTATCATGGTACGTTGGCCTGTTTTGTGTTGAAATGTATCATGGTACGTTGGCCTGTTTTGTGTTGAAATGTATCACGGTACGTTGGCCTGATTTGTGTTGAAATGTATCATGGTACGTTGGCCTGTTTTGTGTTGAAATGTATCATGGTACGTTGGCCTGTTTTGTGTTGAAATGTATCATGGTACGTTGGCCTGTTTTGTGTTGAAATGTATCACGGTACGTTGGCCTGTTTTGTGTTGAAATGTATCATGGTACGTTGGCCTGTTTTGTGTTGAAATGTATCATGGTACGTTGGCCTGTTTTGTGTTGAAATGTATCACGGTACGTTGGCCTGTTTTGTGTTGAAATGTATCATGGTACGTTGGCCTGTTTTGTGTTGAAATGTATCATGGTACGTTGGCCTGTTTTGTGTTGAAATGTATCATGGTACGTTGGCCTGTTACGTGTTGAAATGTATCATGGTACGTTGGCCTGTTACGTGTTGAAGAGTATCACGGTTCGTTGGCCTGTTACGTGTTGAAGAGTATCACGGTATGTTGGCCTGTTACGTGTTGAAATGTATCATGGTACGTTAGCCTGTTACGTGTTGAAGAGTATCACGGTATGTTGGCCTGTTACGTGTTGAAGAGTATCACGGTTCGTTGGCCTGTTACGTGTTGAAATGTATCACGGTATGTTGGCCTGTTACGTGTTGAAGAGTACCACGGTATGTTGGCCTGTTACGTGTTGAAATGTATCATGGTACGTTGGCCTGTTTTGTGTTGAAGAGTATCACGGTATGTTGGCCTGTTACGTGTTGAAATGTATCACGGTACGTTGGCCTGTTACGTGTTGAAATGTATCATGGTACGTTGGCCTGTTTTGTGTTGAAATGTATCATGGTACGTTGGCCTGTTTTGTGTTGAAATGTATCATGGTACGTTGGCCTGTTTTGTGTTGAAATGTATCATGGTACGTTGGCCTGTTACGTGTTGAAAGGTATCACGGTACGTTGGCCTGTTTTGTGTTGAAATGTATCATGGTACGTTGGCCTGTTTTGTGTTGAAATGTATCATGGTACGTTGGCCTGTTACGTGTTGAAATGTATCATGGTACGTTGGCCTGTTACGTGTTGAATGGTATCATGGTACGTTGGCCTGTTACGTGTTGAAGGGTATCACGGTACGTTGGCCTGTTACGTGGTGAAGAGCATCACGGTACGTTGGCCTGTTACGTGGTGAAGAGCATCACGGTACGTTGGCCTGTTACGTGGTGAAGAGCATCACGGTACGTTGGCCTGTTACGTGTTGAAGGGTATCACGGTACGTTGGCCTGTTACGTGGTGAAGAGCATCACGGTACGTTGGCCTGTTACGTGGTGAAGAGCATCATGGTACGTTGGCCTGTTACGTGGTGAAGAGCATCACGGTACGTTG